>NW_012117433.1:219404-241633 GCF_000951035.1 Colobus angolensis palliatus | reverse complement strand
CATGCCTCCATGTATATGTATGTACCTGTGTGTGTATGTGTGTGTGCCTGTGTGCATGCCTCCATGTATATGTGTGTACCTGTGTGTATGTGTGTATGCCTGTGTGCATGTCTCCATGTATATGTGTGTACCTGTGTGTATGTGTGTGTGCCTGTGTGCATGCCAGCATGTATAGGTATGTACCTGTGTGTATGTGTGTGTGCCTGTGTGCATGTCTCCATGTATATGTATGTACCTGTGTGTATGTGTGTGTGTGCCCTAGGATTGTTGGAATGGTAAATGAGCATCATATCCAGGAATACAGATAACCACAGAGGGGAAATATCTCTACCATGAGAATTACAAAACACTGCTCAAAGGAAATCAGAGATGACACAAACAAATGGAAAACCATTCCATGCTCATGGATAACAAGAATTAATACTGTTAAAATGGCCATACTGCCCAAAGCAATTTGCAGATTTAATGCTATTCCCATCAAACTATCAATGACATTCTTCACAGAACTAGAAAAAAACACTATGTTAACATTTACATGGAACCAGAAAAGAATCTAATAGCCAAGGCAGAACAAAGATGGAGGCATTACATTACCCAAATTCAAACTATATTGAAAAGCTACAGTAAGGAAAACAGCATGACACTTGTACAAAAACAGACACATGATCAATGAAACAGAACAGAGAGCC
This sequence comes from Colobus angolensis palliatus, assembly GCF_000951035.1. Classification (NCBI taxonomy): domain Eukaryota; kingdom Metazoa; phylum Chordata; class Mammalia; order Primates; family Cercopithecidae; genus Colobus; species Colobus angolensis. The sequence continues at coordinate 240,944 of NW_012117433.1, read as the reverse complement.
CAGAAGTAATGCTGCACAATTACAATCATCTGATTTCTGACAATTAATAAAAACAAGCACTGGGGAAGGGACTCTGTATTTAAGTGATTGGTACTTGGGTGACAAAATAATCTGTACACCAAACCCCCATGACATGAGTATATATTTGATCCTTGTTAACTGAGAGAAACTATCTGTGTAATAAGACAATGATCTGACCTGTGGAAGGCACAGCCATCTAATCTTCTTGATTAGCCAAGGAGAAGGCCCGCCTACAGGTTACACAATGGCAGACACAAGCACCAGCAGGAGGTAGAAGGTTCAGTGGGCACATATCAAGTTCCTAGAGGTATGCCTAAGCATGAAGTTGGGAAACCTCTGCTCTTTGCCCATTTTAAAAGAGGCTATTTGGGTTGTTGTTGTTGTTTAGTTAAGTTTCTTATCATTTTTTTTTCCTTTGAGACAGAGTCTTACTCTGTCACCGAGGCTGGAGTGCAGTGGCACAATCTCGGTTCACTGCAGCCTCTACCTCCCAGGTACAAGCAATTCTCATGCCTCAGCCTACCAACTACCTGGGATTATAGGCATGAGTCACCCTTCCTGGCTAATTTTTGTAGTTTTAGTAGAGACAGTGTCTCACCATGTGGGCTAGATTGTTCTCAAACTCCTGATCTCAGGTGATCTACAAACTTCAGCCTCTCAAAGTGTTGGGGTTACGGGCGTGAGCCACTACACCTGGCCATAAATTTTTGATATTAGTTTTCTTTTGGATTTACAGTTTGTAAATACTTTCTTCCATTTCGTAGATTGTCTGTTCACTCTTTTGATTATTTCTTTTGATTTACAGAAGCCTATTTGTTTAATTAAGCCATGTATGTCTGTTTTTATTTTCTGGTTTGTGTTCTTGAGGTCATATTCTTGAATTATTTCCCTAAATTTAGTTATAATTTTTACCCAAAGAATTTTCCTTACATTTTCTTATAGCACTTTAGTTTCAGTTCTTACATTTAAAACTTTAATTTATTTTGAGTTGTTTTAAAATCTTGCCAAGCAATTTGGAAATAGACGCAATATTGGAAATGTCTAACTTTTTTGAAACACATCAATTTCTTATTATGGTTTTAGGGGTCAGCACTGTAATCTCATCGACATGTGTTCTGCTGCAAAAGGTCTGTTTAGGTCACTCATGTCAGTTTTCTTGCCCTTGGCATGTGGTTACAGTGGGAAGACAGCTGCTGTGATCCAGTCCTAGCCAATGCCACATAAGAGGGACCCCGCTAGGGGCTTCTAGGAAAGATTCCTCACTTCTAGGAAGAAATTTTTAAAATAAGGTGGCCTTTCTTCTGCAAGTAGATCTTGTCCTGCTGCAGTGTGAGTTCTAAAATTGCTTCAGCAGCTTCCACCCAGCCTGAAGATAACATCAATACACAGAAGAAGAATAAGAGTCAGGAGAAGATGAGAGAAGTTCTGGACTCCAAGGGACAACACTTAGAACTTGCCCTCCCTCAGACTTCTTGTTATGGTCGTGACAGATTTCCATTAAATTTAAACTAATCATAAATTGTTTTCTTGACATGGTTTTAGGCTAACCAAAACAACCATAAAAGTTAATAATTTTCTCTTTAAAATATCCCCTGCATTTTGTCCCAATTCAGGATTAGTCAGAATATATTAAAACTGCCGAGTCACACTGACAGCATGAATCCCAGTGGATTGCAGGGGTTGACTATAGTATTGATAAATATTAAAATAACAAAAAGTGCAGAAGAGGCAGGGATCTCAAAAAGTGCTCAGCGGAACCACCACTTATTGTGAGTCAACGTTCAGGACACAGTTGTCTCTTCAGACAGAGTTCATTCTATGAAAACACTGTGAGCAAGGTTGGTTTTACTTAAAATTTCATTGGTTGTAAATTTTATCCAGTGTTATAATTAAAATTTCCTATATATTCCCTTAGGAATCTCTGGCTTTTTCCAACAATTTTCTCCCAGGGTATCAACAGTGCCTCCTCCTCCTCCACAGCATACCTGTTCTTCCTATTCCCTCCTGCACAGCTTCTGCTGCTCAACTGTTTCCACAACAATGCAAACTGACTGTTAGCCTCCATAGCCCTCACCCACAAACCTCTGTGACGTTCAGGTATACCCCTTATTGTTCACATAGAAACCTCTCAACCCAGAGGATTGAGTCAACAATACAGGGAACCTCCTCAGGACAAACACTGCTGCCAATATAAATTTGTATTTATTTATTTTAAAATTTATTTTAGTTTCAATGTGAGTGCTGGCTCCCATGTCCCTGTCCTCATGTTCCTCTCATAAGACTGAGAATTCCTGTGGTCTCCTGAGATCAGATTTTTTCACCAGATTGTATACCAGCTGTGGAAAGTTGGAATTCTTATCAACTCCGCAAACCTATGCTAGTCAGACAGAAGCCCCCATGTGCTAGCCGCCTTGTCCTTTGAGCCTTGGGAAGGGACAGGAGACACACCTGGTCACTGGAGGAAATCGTGAGTAGAGAGAGAGAAACAGATGAGGAGAGTTTGGAGCCTGAGCCCTTTGTGGTACATGAGTGATTGAGGTTTGGCACTTTTCACCTAGAATTCAGAGGATGTATTAGAAATCCTGAATGTCCAGACAGGAACCTACTGAAAGGCTGGGGCCCCCACAGAGAGCTTCTTTAAGGCAATGTTGAGTAGAAATATGTGATTGGAGCTCTGCAGAGTATCCCCATGGGTGCACTGCATAGCAAAGCAGTGGGAGCAAGGCTTCACCCCTCAACATTCCAGAATTATAAATCTATTAGCAGCTTGCAACTTCAGCCAGGAAAAGTCACAGGCCTTAAGCTCCAAACTGTGAGAGCAGCCAACTCAAGAATTTTAAATGTTCTATCACTACATATGTTAATTATATGTTCATATTGCCAAAAATCTGCTGTTGAAATCTTCTAGTGAGTTTTTCAATTCAGTTATATTTTTCAGCTCCAACATTTTTTAAAAAAATAATTTCTGTATCAGTAATCATATTGTCATTTTTATATGTTTTCTCAGATTTCTGAAAGTTTTTCTCCACATTTTTTCATTAGCCATTTTAGTATACTTATTGCAGTTGTGTAAGTCTTCTACGAATTTCAATGTCTGTAGCTCTTCAGGAATGATTTCAGCCAATTGATTTTCTTTCTTATAATATACTATATTTTTCTATTTTTGTATGCCTTGTTATTTTATTTAATTGGGTATTTATTGGGAGAAAAGCTGAGTGTTGGGAGAGAAGCTGAGGCAAGCCTTCCATGTCTGCTAGACTTGCTGGCTCCTTGCTTCTAGCAGTCCCGTTATTTCAAGCAGTCATATGTTTCTCATTCACTTGATACACTCTTTATTTCAACACGCACATCCTCACCACCTGTTTGTTTGTTTGCTTCAGCACCAATAAATAGCGTGGGCTCCCAGAGCTCAGAGCCTTCACAGCCTGCACACTCGGGATGGCCGCCTGGTCCCACTTTCTCTCTCAAACTGTCTTTTTCTCATTCCTTTGACTCTGCCGGACTTTGTCAACCCCATGAACTGGTGTTGGGTCTGATCATCCCAACATTCCTGGCTACACAACGTGGGGCGATGAAGACCCTGGTGAAGGAACGCTAGAGCATATGAAAGCAGAGGATGCATCATCAAAGGACACCCGAGGACGTCTAAAAGAAGCTGGGCAGGAAAGCTGAGCACTGGGAAGAACCAGGGTAACAATGGGACAAAGTAAAAACAGACATTCTGCCTATTTAAATTTCTTAAGGCATTTATTACAAAAAGGGGGAGTGAAGGTTAGTACTAGAATTTGTTATCACTCTTTAGTACAGTAAAGCAGTTTTGCCCATGGTTTCCTGAACAAGGGACTATGGAGTTAGATGAATGGCAGAGAATTGGAAGAGATTTTACAAAGGTGTATAAAGAGGGAGCAGAAATTCCAGTTTCCGTTTGGTTAATGTGGGCATTAATAAAGACAGGTCTTGAGCCATTTCAAACAGATAATGAGGCAGATTCAGATAAGGAAGAGGGGGACGAGTGTAAAAACTAACTTCAGATTCTGAATGTAAGGAACAGCTACCAGAGGAGATTAAAGAAAAGAAAGGAAAACCAAAGAAAGTATGTTTTACTAGCCCGTCGGCTCTACCTGCTGAATTAAGTGAATGGCCACCTCCTCCCTCTCCCCTTAATGGGGGAGAAAATAAATTAGCTGAAAAATTTACTGCTCCTGTAGTTGCAACAATAAAACCTGGAGCAATTGGTGGTGCTATAGAAAATTCTATTCAAAAAGTTAGAGCCCAGGGAGACCTTGAAACATGGCATTTTCCCATTACTCTAATTCAGCATGGAGGACAGACTAGAGCTAATTGTGTCACTTTTCCTTTTAAGTTACTAAAGGAATTTAAGCAAGCCATTAGTCAATATGGACCAAACTCTCCTTTTGTGCAAACTTTATCTTAAAAATTTGGCTCTTGATAATAGATTAATACCATATCATTGGGATACTTTGACAAAATCCATTCTCACTCTGTCTCCGTATTTACAGTGTAGAACTTGGTGGGTTAACGAAGCTCAGACTCAGGCAAGGGAAAACACACAAGCACAGCCACCTGTGCCTGTTTCCTCTGAACAGTTAACGGGAGTTGTCCCTAATTGGGGTCGATTGGAGAATCAAGCAGTAATGGAGGGTGTTGCCATTGCTCAGCTGCACTTCGTGTGCTTATGGGCATGGGAAAGGATAAATGTTACAGGGGAACAATATCCTTCTTTCAGTTCTGTCTGACAAGGACCTAAAGAACCATATGCTGATTTTATTGCTCGGCTCCAAGAGGCTGTGTAGAAAGCCACAACTGATAAAACGGCTCTGGATGTTGTGATACAACTTCTTGCATATGATAATGCTAATGCAGGGTGTCAAACTGCTGTTAGACCCCTGAGAGGGAAGGCTCATTTTGCTGAATATATTAAGGCTTGCAATGGCATTGGAGGTAACTTACATAAGTCTACTCTTTTAGCTCAGGCTATAGCTGGATTAAGAGTAGGAAAGAATATGCCCCGTTTCTCAGGCTTTTGCATTAATTGTGGGCAACTTGGACACACAAGAAAGGAATGTAGAAAGGGAAATCAAAAGGCAAGAACTAGTACCATCAATCAATGGAAAAGTCCCAGTATATGTCCCCGGTGTAAGAAAGTCAATCACTGGGCAAGTCGGTGTCATTCTAAATTTGGCAAAGATGGACAACCTCTTTCAGGAAACGGGAAGAAGGGCCCACCTGAGGCCCCTCAACAAACCAAGGCATACCCAGCACAGCAAGTGCCTTTACAAATGTACAATTATCTCCCACCTCAGCAGGAAGTGCTCTGTAGATCTCTACAGCACAATTCCCATTTGTTTACTTCCTGGGGAGTCACCAAAGAAGGTCCCCATGGGAGTTAGGGGACCCTTACCCTCAGGAACAGTTGGTCTGTTACTTGGAAGGTCTAGTCTAAATTTAAACGGTGTCACTGTGCATACGGGAATAATTGACTCTTGTTATACTGGATAAATTCAATTAGTTATTAGTCCCTCCATGGTCTGCCTCCGCAGGAGAAAGAGTTGCTCAGTTATGGCTATTACCTTACATAAAACTAGGAAGCAGCACAGTGAAAAGAACAGGAGGCTTTGGTAGTACTAATCCAGCAGGAAAGGCTGTGTATTGAGTTAATCAAGTGTCTGAAAAAAGACCTATTTGCACAGTAACTATTCAGGGAAAATATTTTGAAAGACTAGTAGATATTTGGAGCTGATGTCTCTATTATTGCTATAAATCAATGGCCCCAGCACTGGCCTAAGGGACAGGCATCCATTGGTATTGTTGGAGTAGGAGCTGCCTCGGAAGTTTTTCAGAGTTCCTTCATTTTTACCATGTCAAGGGCGGGATTGTCAGGAAGGGACAATTCGGCCAATCATTACACCTATTCCTGTCAATTTATAGGGTAGAGACTTATTGCAACAATGGGAAGCTTAAATATCTATTCCTACAGATCAATATAGTAATAATAGTAGACAAATTATGAAAAATACGGGATATCAACTGGGAAAAGGACTAGGAAAAGATTAAAAAAGGCCAATCAGAACCTTTAGAATTACAAGGGCAAACAGATCGGACCAGATTGGGGTGTCATTTTTAGGAGCGGCCATTGTTGAGCCTCCGGCTCCCATTCCTCTTGTTTGAGCTAACTGCCAAACCAGTTTGGGTGGAGCAAGGGCAACTGAAACGGGAAAACCTGGAGGCTTTGAAAGAACTGGTGCAGGAACAATTGCAAAAGGGACATACAGAGCCTACTTTCTCCCCTTGGAATTCTCCTGTATTTGTCATTAAGAAAAAAATCAGGGAAATGGAGAATGTTAACAGATTTAAGGGCTGTTAATCCTGTGATTCAGCCCATGACCTGCAGCTGAACAACACCTGACAGGACAAAAGGAAAATAAAAAGCCCGAACAAGATATATGGGGGAGGGATGCACATACAAAGGGCTGGGAAAAAGGAAAGATAATTTTATGGGGAAGATGATTTGTTTGTGTGTCTCTCCAGGTGACAATCAGCTACCTGTGTGGGTACCCACCAAACACCTTAAGATCTGTTATGAACCACAGCATCTCGTGGACCCACCTGTACAGTGTAAATTGAAGGGTTAAGGATTGCTTTTTTTTTGTTTGTTTGAGGCGGAGTCTCGCTCTGTCGCCCAGGCTGGAGCGCAGTGACGCAATCTCGGCTCACTGCAAGCTCCGCCTCCCGGGTTCACGCCATTCTCCTGCCTCAGCCTCCCGAGTAGCTGGGACTACAAGGATTGCTTTTAAGCATGGATTTGCTCTCTCTGTGCCTTCTGTTAGAAGCGGCCTTTTCCTCGTTATCAATCGTAAGTTTTACCCCACAGTAATTAACCAAAGAGACAGAAGCTGAGTTACCAATGCTTCAGCAATAGTATGCCTCCCAGCTACAGCCGCAGAAGTTTTTGCTTCTGTTTCAGTAGATGTACTAACATGGAGGTGAGGGTATGCTTGTATTTTTGCAGGAGATGAACAAACCATGTAGGTACCCTCAAGATGTGTACAACCATGGACTGGGTTGCCCAGTATAAGCCATGCTGAGAAACTACTGGATTGCCAAGGTTTTACCTATAGATGCTTAAAGGACTAATGCTTTCTGACTGAACTCCTCTCTATCCTGAATACAAGAGACCCTACTAGTTAGGCAGGAGTATCGTTATCCCTACTCAGCACGAAGATGTTGCAGAAGACGGACCTTCATCCTTCTGCAACCCGTAGGATTGAGGGTCCTCTTGTAAAAGGGAAAGGGGAGCTATGTGAGAAGGCTTCAACCCAGAGCAACTCGATTTTGAATAAGGGCTAAGAGAAATGAAGCTGAATCAATAGCCAGCAATTAAGTGCTGCACAGCCTGCAATTGCCTTGCTCAGTTAATTTAAAAAAAGAGGCCACCCTGTGGTAATAATAATGATCGCTACAGCAGTTTTTACAAAAAAGAGAAGCGGGGCGTATTGGGAGAAAAGCTGAGTGTTTGGAGAGAAGCTGAGCCAGGGCTTACAGGTCTGCTAGACTTGCTGGCACCTTGCTTCTAGCACGCCCCTTATTTCAAGCAGCCATATGTTTCTCATTTACTTGATACACTGTTTCTTTTCAACCCCCACATCCTCACCACCTGTTTGTTTGTTTGAGCACCAATAAATAGCATGGGCTCCCAGAGCTCAGGGCCTTTGCAGCCTCCACACTCACGATGGCCCCCCAGTCCCACTTTCTCTCTCAAACTGGTCTTTTTCTCATTCCTTTGACTCCACCAGACTTCATTGCCCCCACAACCTGGTGTTGGGTCTGATCACCCCAACAGGTATTTGAACAAATAAACCTCTTTCTCACTCCATATGGATTTGCTCTGTGTCATGACTATCATCAGTCATTTTGCTTGCCATGTTCAGTCCTGGTATCAGCCCTACATAAAACCTTAAGGCCTTCTCAGTTCTTTTCTGAACATGCACTTACTTTTACTGTGTGTACACTTTTTTTATTTTCCCAAATAACCAATGGTTTTTAAATACCTTACTATTTCAAAAATCCACATTCTAGTTTCTCTTCCATAGCTTAGATGGCCTAGTATATGTCTCTCCCCTTAATCTCTTGCCATCTGTGTGTTTATAGTGTGGGGTCCAGCCCTTTGAGGCTCTGCAGGTATTCTCCCCATGTGTGGCGATGAGAGATTGTTAAGTAATAAAGACACAAGACAAAGAGATAAAGAGAAAACAGCTGGGCCTGGGGGACCACTACTGCCAAGATGCGGAGACATGTAGTGGCCCCAAATGGCTAGGCGCACTGATATTTATTGCATAGAAGTCAAGAGGCAGAGTAAGGAGGGTGAGTCGTCCAAGTGATTGATAAGGTCAAGCAAGTCATGTGATCATGGGACAGGGAGCCCTTCCCTTTTAGGTAGCCGAAGCAGAGAGGGAAGGCAGCACAGGTCAATGTTTTCTTCTATGCACTTACAAGAAATATCAACGACTTTAAGTCTTTCACTATTTCTTCTACCGTTACCTACTAAGAACTTCAAAGAGGAACCAGGAGTGCAGGAGGAACATGAAAGTGGACAAGGAGTGTGACCACTGAAGCACAGCACCACAGGGTGGGGTTTAGGTCTCCGGATGACTGGGGGCAGGCCTGGGTAATATCCAGCCTCCCACAAGAAGCTGGTGGAGCAGAGTGTTCCCTGACTCCTCCAAGGAAAGGAGACTCCCTTTCATGGTCTGCTAAGTACTGGGTGTCTTCCAAGACACAGGCATTACTGCCTGACCAAGCAGCCCTCAAGCGGACCTTATGCAGGCGTGACAGAGGGCTCACCTCTTGCCTTCTAGGTCACTTCTCACAATGTCCCTTCAGCACCTGACCCTATACCCGCTGGTTATTCCTTGGTTATGTTAGCAATACAACAAAGAGTAATATTAAAAGTTAATGATTAATAATGTTTATACTAATTATTGATAATGTCCATAATCCTCTCTGTATCTAATTTGTATTATAACTATTCTTATTCTAACTATTTATTACACTGAAACAGTTTGTGCCTTCAGTCTCTTGCCTCAGCACCTGTGTAATCCTTCACCCACATCTCCCCCCTTTTTATTGATTAGGATTGGCATTGCCATCATTGCTTGTCGCTGGCTTCGAGCTTTTTGTCAGACTCTGTGGAGACACCTGCAGACTAAAAGTAAACAACATAAACACACCAGTATTAGTAATGCCAATAACAAAAGTGAACCTTCAATGGGTTTGATCCACTTGAAAGGATTTAGATCAGATAGTCCTTTTGTAATTCTTTCAAATATGTCAGAATGAGAAACGGTAGTTTAATGAGCCTGGGAAGCCTCAAAAATGTGCTCTTTCAGTGTTGAAATGTCTAGGGTTAAATGATCATCCCAGGCTTTTAGATGCCTTTAGACTTTTTCCCAACTATGTTGATCTTCTTTGTAAGCATAAGGCATTAGGCAATGATCAGAATTCCAATCACATTGTAGTTGCATTCGGTGTTCTAAATTCATCATTCTGTCTCCCAACCAGATAACCCTCTGGCGGAGATCATTAATTTGATTGGCCAGTTTTTGATCAATCTGAGCCTGAGAATTCCAAAGTCTGGTGGAATTGTTTTTGCCTTGTTTCCATACAATGAGTGGTCTGGATGAAGTTGTGAATGGCTACTCCAGCAGTACCTGCTGTTGTAGTAACAGCAATTAAACCTGCAATCATGGTAATGAGAGTAAAAATGAATCTCCTAGTTCTTTTAAGAATCCCTTTAAGGACTTCATTGACTATATGAATAGAAGGAAAAGATTCCCAGGGGCAGTGTAAAGAAACTGGTATCCATACCCATTCCCTGACCCTGACCAGGAGAACACTTGTTTTCGGATCAAATGTAGCATCAACGCACGTAAACAATTTGCAGTTATTGCATTCAGTAGTTTGACTATCAGGGGTGATAATTATGTTTCCAACCAACAACATATATGGTGGCTTAACACAGCTCCTAGTGGGTACCACCTTTTCAGACATTAAAGTGATCTTATATGTGTTTACTTTGGTATTTGTAAGAATTTTTTGATAAGCTACATTCCATAAGCTGATTCAGGACATGGCTGCAGCCGATCTCTACAATTCAGGATGTTCCGGGGTAACTATAGGATGAATCATTTTTGGTCTAGGAGGAACAATGCCCTTGTCCAAGCATTTGAATGGGTAAGGAGATACCCATTCCCTCTTTTTGTAGGACTGCCAGCCTTTCTCTTCATAATCTATTAAATAGTTAAACTCAGAACATTGGGTATTTTGGTATTGGGTATTTACATTTCTGAAACGAACCAAATATATTTCATATGGTAGGCAGGCACGAGGTAATAAACAAAGTAATAAAGGACAGCCTAATTGCTACCAGTAGCCATTCACACTCAAAATTATTTATTAGTGATGAGCATATAAGTTACCTCTTCTTCAAAGTAGGGCAGAAAGAGTTCCTACTTTCACTGAGAATTTGAAATAGAAAAGGTCAGAATGACGTTTTGCTCTCTAGGCAGAAGGACAGGAATGTGTTTGAACATTTAACTGTGTGTGTGTGTTGTTTTGTTTGTTTGTTTTGAGACAGAGTTTCGCTCTTGTTGCCCAGGCTGTAGTACAATGGCGTGTTCTCAGCTAACTGCAACCTCTGCCTCCTGCGTTCAAACGATTCTCGTGCCTCAGCCTCCCAAGTAGCTGGGATTACAGATGCCTGCCACCACACTTGCCTAATTTTTGTATTTTTTAGTAGAGACGGGGTTCCACCATGTTAGTCAGGCTGGTCTCAAACTCCTGACCTCAGGGGATCCAGTCACCTTGGCCTCCCGGAGTGCTGGGATTACAGGCGTGAACCACTGCACCTGACTGACTTTGTGTTTTATGTGTTAAGTTCCAGGAAGGGGAGTATAATTGAATAATTCATTATTTTGGTAATACAGATACTATAAAGTCATGCTCATAAAAAAATGCAGATTCTCCAGCAGTCAGAATATGAATTTCTTAACATCCAAACTAATGGCAGCTTCCTAGAAATCACTGTGCTACCCCCCAGTAATGGAATCATTGCAATTTGTATCGTGCATTATTCTTTCTTTCTTCAGTCTTGCTGGCCACCCTGATTATCCATTTTCAGATGAATATAACATGGAGGACTTGCATGAGTTCCCCTACCAGAACCCCTGTGTGTGGATGGTGACACAGAGGACGTTTTTGTGCTGGTGACTGGCTAAATCTACTCTGCTCAGAGACTTCAGTTAGCCGAATACAAGTTCATAAGCCATAAGGGAAAGACAATAATTTTTTTTCTCTTTGAAAAAATTCAGTGCTCTCTTCTAAAGATTGTTTACCTACTTTAGTCTCCATTATTGTATGTTTTCTTTCTTTCTGACTCATTAGCTCAAAATGGTGATTTGCATATAAGTTAGGATCAGGGGGTGGGAGATGATGACAACCATTTTATAGACATTTTTAGGTGGGCATGGATGATTTCCAACTCCTAAAGAAGGAGCTGGTGACAGGTATAGATCGGTGCAACTTTAGTTATTTGAGGAACAAGAACACACACAGCATGGAGTCTGGAGGGTGAGGGATACTGACAGGATGACTAGGAATCCATAGGCTTCCTCCAGCAGTGTGGGGATCAGATTCCTAGGCTCCTTTCCAGAGCCTAGGAATGAGGCATCCCTGTGGGAGGGGTGTTCAGTGAGGAGGGAGGGCACCCACCCAGGAGAAATGATTAGCAGTCAGATATGGAAGAGGATTAGAAGGGGGGGTTGAGTATATGTATGCTTGGAAGAGCACATTGGCACCAGTTTTTGTATAATTATATGTTGTACATAAAAGGAAGCTCTCTCCACAATGTTTTAAGAAACGCTAGAGCAGAGAGTCAGGCCTGGACCTCTGATGTGTGCCCAGTTACAGCACTGACCCTATTGGGCTGTGGTGGGACAGGACATTGAGGACACCACTGACTGATCGGATTCCCCTAAATACCAACCCCATCTTTAGAGAATGTTCTTAGATTCCAAAAATATACTATTAATTTATTATACTTGATCTTTTTAAATGTTTCATACATAAAATAAGGCATGCTTATAAGTATAAAAGACAAAATGCCTTAAAACCATTACATATTACTCTCAAATTAAGATCAAAATGATGAATAATACATCTAATAAAGCGAACTCTCCAAAATCCCAAAAATCTCTTGGAAGCAGTGTTTGCAAAATTGCACAAGGTTTTCAAACTTTAGTAAATGTTAGGAACAACTCTTACAAAGACATGTAATTCTTTTACATAGCTTTTAAGGGTACAAAGTAAATCAGCTAATCATGAAGATATAAATTTTCATTTCAGACAACTCTTTTGAAAACTTGGGATACCCTGGTGAAAGCATTTTGAGGACAGTGGTTTTTGACCTGGGCACACTAACACTTTCAACTGTTCTTACTCTGGCGGCCACATTAACCCCATCAAAGAGGCTTTCTCAAGCCAGGCCTCCCAGCACGTCTTGCAGCCTACAGTCTTTCCTTAAACTATTTACTCCTTAAAATTGAGGGAGGTTCTAAACTTTGGAGTGCCCTAGGCCAATTTCTTGGACTGTTTTCCATCTACTCTCATTCCCTTGATGATCTCTGGCTTTAAATACTACCTCTAGGTTGAGAAACACTCCAAAAATATTTGTAGCTGAGCTTTTCCCTCCAAACTCCAGAATGGAACATAACAATGTGTGCTCTACATCTCCGTGTTAGTGTCTAATAGACATTCACCCTTAGCATGTCTCAAACAAACTATGTAAACCACTGCCTCCTGTTCCACTTCAACTTTCTTATTTTAAGTAATAATTATTTCGCACCTCATAAGGTTGATTGATGTAATTACCAAGAAAAGAGTGACATTTTCTCAACACTTACTAGTCAATTGTGTAACTCCTAAAAAAAATTTTAAATGTCAAATTTCCTTAGCTTGCATAACATGTTTTTCCAGATGTGAATAATCATTAGGGCAGTTATTTATAAATACCAAATCTGCTACAGGCTTATTCCAGCCAGTTCTTCACTTAGCTCTCTATTTCCACAAAACTCTTAGTGAAAAACAAACAAACAAACAAAACAAAAAAAACCTTCTAATTTCTTAAAGCTCAACACTTGGTTTTTCAGGAACACTCGGGAATGTAAAAAAATTGTATAGGGACCTCCAATCCCTGATTCATTATTTTTTTCTCGACAAGAAATGCTGAAGCAAATAATTCAGGATGAAGGAAAGGAAATACAAAGAAACTGGCAGCCATTTAGACCTATAAAGGTGTCTAGTCAATGTGCATATGTGGCAAAATATGAAAACATGTATTTCTGAAATTTTGGAATTATACTCTTGTTCTTCAAGATTTAAAATATGAATGTGTACAAATAAGTATAATTCTAAGTTAATATGTACACCATGTAGAAAGCTGTAATTAGTGACAAAGCAATGTGAAGTGGAGTAAAAACCTGGGGAAAGGGAGAGTGTTTATATAAAATTTAAGTTACATTGACATCAATTCAAAGTAAATTGCTCTAATTTTACTAAATTGTATGTCATCCCCACAGCAATCACAGAGAATAACTGTGTTGGAATAGACTCCACAAGGAATGAGAAAGGAATACAAATGTCATTAAAAAAAAATCACACAACCTTACAAAATGATAGTAACGGTGAATATTAAGGACAAAAAGCTATAGACAGTGGGAAACATTGAAAATGGCACAAGTAGCCGGGCGCAGTGGCTCACACCTGTTATCCCAGCACTCTGGGGGGCTGAAGCAGGCAGATCACTTGAGGCCAGGAGTTTGAGACCAACATGGTGAAACCTCATCTCTACTAAAAACACAAAATTAACCCAGGTGTGGTGGTGCAAGCCTGTAACCCCAGGTACTCAGAAGCCCCGGAGGCAGAGGTTGCAGTGAGCCAAGACTGCACCACTGCAATCCACCCTGGAGAAGAGAAGTAGTCTCTGTCTCAGCAAAAAAGAAAAAAAGAAAAAGAAAATGGCACAAACAACTCTTTCCCTGTCAAAAATGACAGTCATATGTCATGTAATGCCTGGGCTATCTTCTGAGAAAGGCTCTGTTACGCAGCTCCGTCACTGTGGGGACATGAAAGCATGAAGAGAAAATTCTCTCAAATGAGGTCATTGCCTCATCAACTTCGTTTATGTCATATTGTAAATCCTTTGTTGCTGTCATTTCAGGAATGTTTATAGTATCTTCAGCAGAAGTGGAATCCATTTCACCAAACCAGTTTCTTTGCTCATCCATAAAAGTAGCTTCTCATTTGATAAGATTATCGTAAGATTGCAATCATTCAGTAATATTCAAGCTCCAATTTTAACCATAGTTCTCTTACTACTTCCACTGTGTCTGCAGTTATTTTCTCCACTGAAGTCTTGACTTCCTCAAAGTCATCCATGACGGTTCTAGTACATAAACAGGCCCATGGACCAAGGGAACAGGACAGAAATCCCAGAAATAATGCTGCACACCTGCAGTCATTCAATGAGTGATGCTGTGATAACTAGCTAGCCACGTGCAGAGGATTGAAACTGGAACGCCTTCCTTACACCGTACTACAAAATCAACTCAAAATATATTAAAACCTTAAGTTTTAAACCTAAAACTATGAAAAACTCTTGAAGACAACCCAGAAAATACCATTCTGAAATAAGCCCTGGCAAACATTTCATGAAGGCACCCAAAGCAATTGCAACAAAAACAGAAAAGACAAGTGGACCTAATCAACTGAACAGCTTCTACACAATGAAAGACACTATCAACAGAATAAACAGACAACCTGAAGAATGGAAGAAAATGCCCACACACTGTGCATCTGACGAAGGTTTAATATCCAGAATCAACAAGAAACTTAAACAAAATAACAAGCAAAAAAGAAAAAGAAAAACCCCATTAAAAAGTGGGGAATATACATGAAGAGACGCTTTTTAAAAGAAGACATACTTGTGACAAACAAGCATATGAAAATAATGCTCCACATCACTGATCATTAGAGAAATGTAAATTAAAACCACAACAAGATACCATCTCATACCAGTCAGAATGGCTATTACTAACAAGTCAAAAAATAACAGGTGCTGCTAAGGTTCTAACAAAAAGAGAATACTTATACACTGCTGGTGTATTAGTTCAACCATTGTAGAAAGCAGTGTGGCAATTTCTCAAAGAACTTAAAACACAATTACTATTCAACCCAGCAATCCCTTTATTGGGCATATAACTAAAAGAATATAAATCATTCTATCATAAAGACACGTGCATGCATATGTTCATTGTAACACTGTTCACAATTAGCATAGTCATGGAATCAGACTAAATGCCTGTCAACACCAGACTGGATAAAGAAATTTTTACATTCTCAAAAAATTTATATACCACACCTTAACCTCCAAGATGATGATATTAGGAGGTTGGTACTTACGAGCTGATTGTGTTACTAGAAGAGGGTGTACAGGTTCTTGGCGTCTTGAACAAAGAATTGGACAAAATACACAAAAAAAACAAGGAAAGAATGAAGCAGCAAAAGGAGATATTTATTCAAAATGAAAGTACACTTCACAGTGTGGGAGTGGGCATGAGCATAGGGCCCCATTACAGAATTTGTGGGGGTTTAAACACGCTCTAGGGGTTTCCATTGGTCGCTTGTTGTATACTCTATGTAAATGAAGAGGATGAAGTAAAGTTACAAAGTCATTTACTCAGCGTACACCCTACGGAAGGGACATTTCCTGTCATAGCTGAAGTGTGAATTGGCCTTATGTTACCTGCCTCCAGACACTATTTTCTTGACTCATTTCCCCACTGAGAGATGTGATCCTCATAAATCTTTATAGGAGGCAGAGGGACAGATGGTCTTTCTTCTGTAGCTGCTTCATGCTGGCTTGGGGTACAGTCGCTACCTACTGAGGATCACAGAACTCTCACTCTGCTCTGTCGAGTGGAGGCAGGGTAGCTCCTTGATGGCCAGGGGTGGTGTCTTTACCTGGAATTCGCTGGAGCCTTTGTTGCATGGTCATCTGAAACTAGATGGTCTCTAGGTGAGAGGAAATGAATTTGGTTAAAACATTTAATGGGAACTTCAGGTGTGGATACCTATGCTGTCGAGAATGTTTGCTATCGAGATTTGCAGGAGAAAAAAAAAAAATTTGTTTGTGATGTGTTCTAGGATCTGTGTGTTTCCTTAAAGTCTTAGAACTAGCGACTCCATTTTGGATTGGTTTGGTCTGTTGAGGCTCAGTGCATGCATAAGCCCAGTCCAAAACCATGGCCTCCTATAATTTTATTTAAAAACTTTCCACTTTTTGATCAGATTCTCACTTAGGTGAGAGTGTGACCAAAACTTAGGGCCTTAGTGCCACTCTCAGTTACCATCATTTTGGGTTTCCCATCTCAGCATGTCATTGATAGGTTACAGTGTCCTCATGTTTGCACATTTCTTTCAACTCCTGTCATTCCAGTCGAAGAGAGACCATATGATGGTTGCATGTAAGAATTAAAAACCTTTCTTTGAGAGAATATAGTGCACCAAGGAGACTATTATTATGACTATTGGGAGGATAATACCAAGAGTTTGGAGTATGCTGCTCACCCAAGGTCCCCATAAGCCAAACCTCCTAAAATAGAATAGATTAAAGAATGAGCTAGATAAAGAGTCTACTCACGTAACTTAGCAGTCTCATCTCCTTCCCTGAATTTCTATAATCTTCATTTAATGTATTTTTCCATAAGTCATAAGTGCCCGCAGCAGCATAGATACTTTCCTGTTCATCTAATTCTATTATAATTTTCACAGAAGAATTTAAAGTCTGTTGTTTAACTGTAGCCTTTACAGTAAAATTTGCTATAGAGCGTATAATGGGGGATACATTTCTATTCATTGCTTCTGTGCTCTAAACCATGGAAAAAGCACTTAACAAATGATGCCCTTCTAGAAGAGTGAAGGCATCCTGGCAATGTTCTCTTTAACCCATTATGTGGATTAAGAGGAGTAAACCAATGTTTGTTTGTTTGTTTTTGAATGATTTGTTTGTTTTGAATGATTATTATGCAACATATGTACCATTTAAGTTTCTTACTTACATTGGGCCTTTATCCTTTATCTGTCAAAGTATAAGGTTATCCATGTATAAAGCTGCCTGCAAACTCCTTAACAAATAAAAGTACACCCCATAAGTTCACATAACAGATCCCTTTTCCATTTCTGTTGTTCACAGAGGCATAATCAAGTAAAAACATTAAAAGATAATAATTTCATGACAGTAGAAGTCTTAACCTGTGAACTTGGGAAAAGATATTTACATCAAGGATGCCATCTTCATTTTGGGAGAAATTTCCCTGGTTAGTTTTACCTTAAGGGCTCCAATGTGTGTACAGTTCCAAGAGTGTGGAAGGACCTTTCTCAGTTGTGAGCTCATGAACCCAAAGTTCAAGGTCCAAAGTTTTGTTGTAGTTTTTGGGTGGCAAGATCTTCGGATACTCTTAGAAGACCCAATTAAAAGCTTTTTTTACCTGGTGAAAATATACTGTAGCATAATAATCTACTGTTATAACATCAGCCCTCTTGCTTGGGAAAGCTTTTATACAACCAGAAAACATGCATTGAAAATAACAATCGAATGACACCCTTTTATAAAATGTCTAAATGGCCCACCAGGTGACCAAAGGTACCTGAAACTTTGCTTTCCCAGCAATATGGGGCCAAACAATAGTTATAAACTATTTTAGTAATTTGTAAGTTACCACACCAAGCTATTCAAATTGGATTATTTTATCTTTCCCATGGTGAGTCATGGAATGTAGAACTTTTAATAACAAATGCTTTAAGGACTCAGGAAGAACAATGTGGCCATCCTGGTTCTCCCTGAGTCTAAACTTGATTAACATTAGACTTATATCCTCTTGGATACCAGTTCATTCTCCAAATTAGGTACATTGTA
Organism: Colobus angolensis palliatus; assembly: GCF_000951035.1. Lineage (NCBI taxonomy): Eukaryota > Metazoa > Chordata > Mammalia > Primates > Cercopithecidae > Colobus > Colobus angolensis. Next base: position 222,874 of record NW_012117433.1, on the reverse strand, counting down.
CTGACAGCTGATGAGTTACCATGGGTGATTTAACTCAGACCATGGTGTTTATTCCAATTGTATATTTAAACAATTTTAGTATTAGCTTGTTTAACATGAAAATCTGACAAAGTATTTTCTTGGTATTTTACTATTTTTTTGTTGTTGTTCTGCTTGGATTAGTAGTTTTATACCAGAAAATTTGGTTATCGCTATGGTTTATAGTAACATAATAATCATAACTATAGTTGATGGCATATAATTAGACATTTGAATTTTAGAAATTCCACATAATCTTGGAACATATATTAGTATTATTCACAAAATATAACCTAAAGAAGATTGAACATCATTTTGGTGATCCCATATACCTAAATATGTTAAATAATCCTGCTTACCGCTTTTCTGGATGTTTTCAGGGGCCATCTGATCCATCCAAAAAGCCAGGCATTTGAAAAGACAATTTTGAAACTGAAGTTTGATTTTGGAATTCCGGATTGCCCTAAATTATTTATTTTGCCAAAATGATGACTCAGAAATTTTAAAGAAGCAAAAATCCTTTATAACCTTTTACACATTTTACTATTCTTACATATCTTGCATATAAAACTGTTTCTAATAATCTTAATTGCATGTTAATGGTGACTCCTAGCAATTTTAATTGCAATGTAAAACCTGTTAAGTTGTGTTCTGATACGATTAGGCTGTTTCCAGCATAGTTAGGGGCATGGCCAACTCCCCATGGAGCGCAGGCCGCAGGGACTTAGGGGCACGTTCAGGCAGGCAGAGGGGAGAAGAGGTGAGACCACAGGGAATGCTGGGAGCCTCCCAAGGAGGCCTCTTTCATCCCAGAAGCTCCCAGGGCCATCCCGAGCGGGCTGTCCTCAGGCCTTACCTAATTGGAAAGCAGGCAAGTTAAACAATTTTCAAATGCCAAAGAAGTAGTTTATGACCTTAAAGCATTTAGCAAACCTAACATTTGAACATAACTTATACCACATGTTTACATTTTCAAGACAACTATATTTTACCAATAATCTTTAAAACTGTTTATTTCCTAAAGATTACTCAAATCACAAGAACTAAATAAAAAGCATTACATTTTTCACTTTTCTGACAAAGTATTTGATTTAAGCTCTTACATGATTATTAAACCAATTAGTTTAAAACTTTACAGAAGGGACAAACAGTGACTTTTACCCTTCATTTAACTAGTTGGCACAGAGCAAAAGAGACCAGAGACTGACTGGTAAGAAATAGTCTTCTGCCAGCATGTCTGGTTTCTGGGTTCTTTCTCCCTGAGTGGCCCTAGGGACCATGATCAACTATATGCAGACAAACATATTGCCATGAATTAAGAATATTCACAAATAGTTTACAAATTTTGAAGAAATTAGGCAGAGAGAGAAGTAGAATTCAAATTCTATTTATGAAAGTATACTCAACATGCTTAAAGTGTCAAGAAGCCTAAAATCCAAAAAGTTAGCTTAAGGATAGAAAGATAGTGTGCTCCATTAATTCCTGCAGGCTCCACAAAGGTAGCTCAGAAATTCCAGGCAAATGGAACGAATGATGATTTGCAAGGAATGCATAGGAAACAAAATAGTTATTCACAAAACCAAATAAAAGCCGTCCACTAGGAATTAAAAGACATCATGGTTTTACATATATAAACAAGCAAAGCCAGAGGAGAATAAACAGCAAATAGGCTGGGTGCAGTGGCTCACACCTGTAATCCCAGCACTTTGGGAGGCCAAGGCAGGTGGATCACGAGGTCAGGAGTTCAAGACCAGCCTGGCCAAAATGGTGAAACCTGGTCTCTACTAAAAATACAAAAATTAGCTGGATGTGCTGGCGCATGCCTGTAATCCCAGCTACCTGGGAGGCTGAGGCAGGAGAATCACTTGAACCTGGGAGGTGGAGGTTGCGGTGAGCTGAGATCATGCCACTGCACTCCAGCCTGGGCAACAAGAGCGAAACGCTGTCTTAAAAAAAAAAAAAAAAAAAGCAAACAAATGAAAACTAGAAGCAAAAACAAATAAGCAGGAAACCAACTCTAAAGTTTTCTACTCAATTTACCCTGGAGGCTACAGTGTTACCGAGGGCCCCCCAAAATTCCACATAATGCATATGTTATTCCTAATACACAATTTAATATCCTTAGGTTTACTAATATTATTATACATTGTGTGCCATCAAGAAACTCGCTTTAGGCACAAGGCCAATAATGACTCTAGCACTATCCACGCAAAATGACAGACATAGTGTGGAGAAATGCAAGCATGGTTGTGAAATTTGGCTCCACACCAGCTTTACGCTTAAGTATATTAGAAAAAGAATTGTCAAACTGCTGATGCATTTCTTTATAATAATTTTTATTTTACTTTGTCAAGACTAACAGCCTTAACTATGAAAATGTTTATTAGCTAAATGTCTCCAACTCTCTGTCAGGTTTACAAAATATTTTATTATTTAAACTTTGTCCATATCTTTTCCCCCACTTAATGGTTCCTTAATACATTATTTCATAAATAACCTTCTCAAATCTGTCATTCGAACTAACCTTTTAGATAACTTCTGATTTAGACAAAATTACATTTTTTCTCACTAATAACAATCTTTTCTGGCATATTTTGCCTACAGAGTTGTGTGTTAACTACAATTCTTATCCTTACAACCTAAAACTTATGTGAAACCCTAAAAAGCAAGAATTCCTGGCCAGGCATGGTGGCTCATGCCTGTAATTCCAGCACTTTGAGAAGCCAAGATAGGTGGATCACTTGAGGTCAGGAGTTCAAGATGAGCCTGGGAAACATGGTGAAAACCCCTGTCTACTAAAAATAAAAAATCAGACTAGCGTGGTGGCAGGCGCCTGTAGTCCCCACTGCTTGGGAGCCTGAGGCATGAGAATTGCTTAAACCCGGGAGGCAGAGGTTGTGGTGAGCTGAGATCACACATTGCACTTCAGCTTGGGCAACAAGAGTGAAACTCCATCTCAAAAAAAAAAAAAACACCATCATTGGCCCTCAATACAAAACCTCTACAACACCCAATATTACCCTCGCTGCCCAACCCCAAAGGACCACTCCCTGGTGGCTGCCACTTCACTGCTGCCATCTCCAATACATACCACAGGTGTCATGCAGCCCTCCTTAAGGCTGGCACCGTAGGCTTAAACAACTGGCTGAGAAGCAGGAGTGAAACACGCCAAAGGCTCTGTGCTGCAAACATGACTCCTCTTTTTTTTACACCACAAACTTCTTTAAGGATGTGGTCACTCAATTGGAGTGATAAACAGTTGTTTAGAAAAAGAGAAAAAAGTCCTTAAAAAGGAGAAAGTGTAAATCTGATTACTCCAAACCAGTCATCTTTTTCTTTGAGATGGAATCTTGCTCTGTCACCCAGGTTAGAGTGCAGTGGCACAGTCTCGACTCACTGCAACCTCTGCCTCCCAGGTCCAGGCGATTCTCCTGCCTCAGCCTCCCGAGTAG
>NW_012117433.1:200997-219144 GCF_000951035.1 Colobus angolensis palliatus | reverse complement strand
AAATAATTAAAAAAAAAAAAAAAAGTCCTTACCCCTTCAGGGCAGGGCGATTATTCCCATTTGTTCCTAGGCCTTCAGGCAATACCGGAGAGTGACTCCAGCCAATTGCACTCACTCTAGCCGGGGCTACTAAAAAACAGTTGTTGAAAGGAAAAAAAAGAAAAAAAAAAAAAAAAAAAAAAGAGCCCTTCCCGCTTCTGGGCAGGGCAAAGAGTCCCATTCATTCCTAGGCCTTCAGGCAATACCAGGGAGTGACTCCAGCCAATTGCCCTCAATTTTCAAGGAGCTACTACAAAGCAGTTGTTGAAAGGCTGAAAATGAAAGAAAGGAAAAAATAAAATAAAGCCCCAGGTCCCTTAAGCAAACTGGGTGGTGGCAGTTAGGTGCCTTCCCATGGACACCCTTAGTTTTCACTGGACATAGCCAGAATCCTGCAGTTTTCTCTGTGTTTAGGCACTGCCCACCATGTGTCCCAACTTGGAAATGAAAAAAGCGAGAGCAAGAGCTTCCCCTGTATGAAACAGAAAGGAGAGGGGAAAGGAAAAAAATAAATCCTAAACTTTGGGCCTCCCTTCTCCTGGCTGGCCCAGCAAAATATGTTACCAGTCGAGGGTGTCCAGGTTCCCAGCTTCTTGAACAAAGAATTCGACAAAACACACAAAGAAAACAAAGAAATAATGAAGCAACAAAAGTAGATATTTACTGAAAATAAAAGTACACATTGTGGAAGTGGGCCTGAGCATGTGGCTCAAGGGCCTCGTTACAGAATTTGTGGGGGTTTAAACACCCTCTCGGGACTTCCACTGGTTACCTGGTGTACACACTGTGTAAACGAAGAGGATTGAAGTGAGGTTATAGAGTCATTTACCTGGCATATGCCCTATGGAGAGGATATTTCCTGTCATAGCTGATGTGTGAATTGGCCTTATGTTCTCTGTCTCCAGACCCTATTTTTCTGCCTCAGTTGGGTCTTGAGTGTGGAACCATAATAAATGGGATTAGTGTCCTCGTTAAAGAGATTCAAGAGAGAGTGCTTGTCCCTTTTGCAACATGAGGATAGAAAGAGGACAGCTGTCTGTGGGTCAGGAAGCAGGGCCTCACTAGACACTACATTTGTCTGCACTTGATCTTGAGCTTCTCGTCTCCAGATCTGTGAGAAATCCATGTCCGATATTTACAACTGACCAGTCTGCAGTCTTTAGTTATAGCAGCTGTCATGAACTAAGAGAGCCTGTTAGAAGGAGGCATAGACTTAACCAGTGTTTTGGGGGTATTTTAGGAGCCCTGATACGTGATCTTCATGTCTGTTTCGCTTCTATGAGGTGGTATTGATGGGGTGAAGTGGATTGGCCCAGCTACTCCGACAACATTTCTTTTTGTTGCCTCACAGTGGATTTCCACTTATTTACAGAGAATTATATGGCTGTATCTTACTGTGCTTTATGTTGCTATAATAAAATAACTGTAACTGGCTGGTTCTTAAACAACAGAGGTATATTTGACTAATGGCACCAGAGGCTGGAAAGTCCAAGGCCATAGTGATCTCATCGGATGAGAGCCTTCCTGCTGTGGTGTTCTGTGGTGCAAAGCAGGAGAGTAAGAGATCAGGAGCAAGAGAATGAAAAAGCAAGGGAGATCAGAGGCAGAGACTCTCCCTGGTCTCATGGGCTCTGTCTGTTCCCTCTCTGCATAATGACAGTAAAATCCAAAGAGCATGAGGACTGAAACAAGTATGACAAAGACCCTCTAGAGGCATGTCAGTGCTGGTAACACCTGTGACAAGTTTTTCACAACTCACAATGAGTAAGGCACAGACCACCACACTCAGTGGCACAGATTCTCTTCTTCAACAGACTTTCCTCAGGCTCCTCTGAGTCTCTTTTTAAATAGGCCTCGCCTTGGTCAGTAAGGATCTGAACACACTCCAACATCATTTGTAACAGTTCAAGGCTACATCCACAGATAACCAAGCCCTGTTAAAGAGCCAGCCTGAGAAAACTCACAGCTTCCAAAAGAATTCAGTATTGGTTCCAGCAATGTCTGAAGAAATGCCTGTCTCCCAGTCTCATAGAAAGGCAGGAGTCCAACTTCCATTAGTTCCAGTTAGCAAACCCAGAGGGACTAATCACACGGCCCAAGCGGCCCCTTCTTACTTTTTTTAATTTTCCACTTGGCTGATTCCACTCAGTCTCTGCTCAGCCTTTCCCTGCTCCCCCATTTTCCTTTTAAAATGCTGAGTCACCTTGTATAATCATAGTTCAGTTCAGTTCGTGCTGGACCTCTTCTCTAATGCAATGTTAGGTTATTGATAAAACCTGTCCTCCCCGTGTTAATCAGTATCCAACTTTCTTTGTCTTTGACTTTAGCAATAGCAGAATTTGCTTTTTCTGGCTTTTGTGATTTAATAACTACGTACAGGTAGGAATGAAGACCAGCTTATATGACACTTATCTCTGGGTTCTAGTACTACTGAGCAGAAATTTCAGTACTAGGGATTTACAAATGTGTTTAATTTATTGCCAGACCCTGGCATAAGTCAAAATAAATGCTTATATTTGATCAGTAAAAGACAAGATAATGATCCACCTCAGGGAGGAGAGTATGTGACTGCAATTATAATCTTTAAAGCCTTCTGTTTAGAAAGCATGCTTGTTGAACTTCAAGTTTCTAGGCAAATGTAAGGGTCATTTGTAAAAGCTGAGTTTTTCCAGCTGCCAATAAGGATAGAGACCTTTTCTTCTATGCTCATTTCTTAGACTATTTTCTCAAGAAAAAATTGTGTTTGTAAACTCTTCCTTAGTCCCTTTATTTAAAATGCATGTCAATTGTTTGAAAAGCTGACTAAGCTTCTTGCCAGAATTGCAACCTGCCAGTGTTGTGTTAAAAGTAAGAGAGACAACTCTTTGGAAACAAAAACATCAAGAAAGATGACTTCCTATCTCCCTGGGCCCCTTGCTCCAAGCTACAACTGCCTGCTTGTCATAAAGAAATGTTATTTTTCCTTGGGATAAAGGTGACTGTCTAGCACAAAAGGATATCCCAATTACCGGGTGAATTTAGGATGGAGCCCTGAAAGAATGTTATAAGAAATGGTGGTGTTAGGCCTTATTACATGAAGACCAGTTATCATTTATCTCCAGAAGATGTGTGTAAGGGTTGTATTTCTTGGCTATATAAAGGGGTGAGATTTCTTTCTGTCTTTGTAATCTCCTTAGCAGATTACTGATGATGCACGTTGCAGCCTGTTTAATGCTTTTTAAATTTAATTTAATTTATTTATTTATTTTCGAGACAGAGTCTTGCTCTGTCACCCAGGCTAGAGTGCAGTGGCACAATCTTGGCTCACTACAACCCCCGCCTCCCAGATTCAGGTGATTCTCCTGCCTTAGCCTCCCAAGTAGCTGGGATTATAGGCATGCACCACCACACCCAGCTCATTTTTGTATTCTTAGTAGAGACGGGGGTTTCACCATGTTAGCCAAGCTGGTCTCGAACTCTTGACCTTGTGATCCACCTGCCTCGGACTTCCAAAGTGCTGGGATTACAGGCGTGATCCACTGTGCCCCGCCCTAATGCTTTTTTAATAAGAAAATTATTTTCTTTCTTTCTACTCTATAGAGAGGAGTTTTGTAGACTGGCAGGAGATTTCATGTTTAACATTATTCTCCAATAGAAAGGAGAACAGACTTGACAGTTGTTGTCCCAAATTAGGTAAAAGATTGAGATTGGAGATCCCCATAGGCCCATAATTTCTACCTTTGGTAACATAATGGAAGACATAGAACAACCCCCCCCTACACAGTCTCCTCAGTGGCACAGCCCAATTACATCCACTGTCCTGAGCACATGGACCCCTTTCTCTCTCAATCTTACCCATGTGATTCACTGAGGGAGCAGCTCCAGCCCAGATCACAGAACCATGTGAAGAACTGAAAACCCCACCTTCCTGAGAGGGCCAAGGGCAGAGCATGGACGTGTTCGATGAGTACCAAGGAGACATGAGAAAAATGAAAACATTGCCAGGACTGTATTTTGGTATTCCAGAGTTTCTGCCTCGCTGCTATCAAGAACATCACCCTCACCTCTGGTGCTTCTTGTTAGTAATTCTTCCGCCTTGACCTCGCCCTGGTTCTACGGTTATAAATCCCCACTTATCTTGGTTGAAGGCAGAGTGGAGCTTGAAGGAAACCAAAATATTTCCCTCTCAGGAAAGGAAGATAAATCTTGGGGCCCCAAAATCACTAAGTTAAAGGAAAAAGTCAAGCTGGGAACTGCTCAGCACAAACTTGCCTCCCATTCTATTCAAAGTCACCCCTCTGCTCACGGAGATAATTGCATATTTGATTGCCTCCTTTGCAGAGGCTAACCAGAAACTCAAAAGAATGCAACCATTTGTCTCCCATCTACCTATGACCTGAAAGCCCCTCCCCACTTCAAGTTGTCCCACCTTTCCAGACTGAACCACTGTTCATCGTACATGTGTTCATTGATGTCTCATGTCTCCCTAAAGTGTATGATACCAAACTGTGCCCCGACCATGTGGGATGCATGTCCCCAGGAGCTCCTGAGGGTGTGTCACGGCCATTTGTCCTCAACCTTGGCAAAATAAACTCTCCATAGTAACTGAGACCTCTCGCAGATTTTGGGGGTTCGTACTCTAAAAGAAAGTTTTTTGACAGATTTCAAGATGGCTATTCAGAAGGGCAGGAAATACAAGAATCGCTAAAAACTGTCTTTTATGGGAGAGGTTGTGCCTGTAGAGAAACTCTGCTTGGATGCAGCCAGGCTTTCTCTGAGGCTTTCTCTTGTATTTAGGAAAGATTAACTGATGGTCTGACCTCTTTAAAGGTCTGAAGAAAACATTTCCCATCTCTTCTCTTAAGTGCTGCTATCTGTGAGGTTTCGTTGACATAATGTGCAAGAAAATGAAATGTTGGGACTCCAAATTCATTCAGCCAAAAGGAAAAGTCAAGCTGGGAACTGGGTAACACAAATCTGCCTTCCCCTTTTGGTTCCTAAAGAAGATGGCTGCAAGATGAAAGGCTACCCACCTCCCCCATATTTTGTCCACAAGGAAATTCCTGGTAAGCTGCTGAAACTTCACCATGGCAACGCAAATCGATAGCTTATCTTTACAGTGCAGTCACCCCCAGACACAAATGCATTTCTGACTGCTCCCCTACCCCATTTTGTCTGTGCTATCTTATGTAAAATGCAGATTCCCCACAGTTTTCCCCTGCTCCCTGTTGTTTAGGTGAAAGCTGTGTGCTTCTCAGTATCCTGCCCTTTCCCCTTTAAATTTGGAGCCCTCAAAGTAATCTTCAGAGAAAGGCATAGACCTGTCTCCTGGGTGCATCCTCAACTTTGGCAAATAAATCTCCTAAAGTTACTGAGACCTGTCTCATCATTCTTTGATTGACAGTAACAAGAACACCTCTGCTAGCCAGGCCTCCCCTTCTCTCCCTCCCATAATCTGTGTTGCCACTACAATCTGTTTTGCCAAGATTAAACCCCTCTTCCATTTTTTTCTATCAACTTAGATGGTTTACACGTTGCTCTGTGGTTCTCCCCTACACGTGGTCATAAGTTTGCGTGCCTTTTCTCTTTCTAATCTGCCTTTTGTCAGGTGAATTTTTAGTGAACTTCAGAAGGTTGAGAAAAATGTTTCCCTGGACCCCCACCAGCATGATCGCTCTCCCGCAGAAAGACCCAGATGAAGTGTCCCCTACATCTAATGCCATGGCCCCCTTGACTGAAGTCTTTCTATGTTTTAGGAAATGTCATAAATAAGTTTTTTTTTTTTTATTTTTTAACACCTTTTTGGACCATAAAGGACTGATCTACTGATAGACTCCTGATTCTCAGTAAGAGCTTTTCCCAAGGGAATTTGTCATGTGGAAAAAAGCTCAAGAAATGGCCGGGCACTGTGGCTCATGCCTGTAATCCCAGCGCTTTGGGAGGCCAAGGTGGGCGAATCACCTGAGGTTGGGAGTTCGAGACCAGCCTGATCAATGTGGAGAAACCCTGTCTCTACTAAAAATACAAAATTAGCCAGGCGTGGTGGCACACGCCTGTAATCCCAGCTACTCGGGAGGCTGAGGCAGGAGAATCGCTTGAACCTGGGAAGCGCAGGTTGCTGTGAGCTGAGATCATGCCATTGCACTCCAGCCTGGGCAACGAGAGTGAAACTCCGTCTCAAAAAAAAAAAAAAGTCAAGGAATATGGGAGTCATGGGGGTTCTAGAGAGATGGAGGAGCCACAGGTTGCTGGGGCTAAGATATCCTGAGCTGCACTGGTTTCTGAGCTATTCAAATCCCAGTTGTTTCACCCTTCTCTTTATTTTTGGAGTCACCCAAAAATTTCAAGTAGAAATGAATCCAGGGGAGAAAAATCAACCACCTTTCAGCAACCACCTTACACTTGCATTAGAGCTTGTTTTTGTTGTTGCAAACACAAAAAACACACTCAAATAAGATGCTGTAACAGTAGTTCTCAAATCACAGCCTAGTAGCTGTATCCTAGGAGGTTCAAACTCTGTGTTACCTGTTGCTGTGGTTTGATGTGTTCTCCAAAGCCCATGTGTTGGAAACTTCATCCTCAGGGCAATAGTGTTGAGAGGTGGGACTTTTAAATGATACTTAGGTCATGAGGGATTTTCCTTATGCATGAATTATTGCTGTCTTCTCAGAGGCAAGTTATCGGGGATTGAAATCCTGATAAAAAGATGAGTTTGTTCTCTCTCTCTGTCTCTCTCTGTCTCTCTCTCCCTCTCTCTCCCTCTCTCTCCCTCTCTCTCTGTCTCTCTCTCTCTCTCATGACTCCAGGATTGTAAAAAAATAATCTCTGTTCTGTATAAATTACCCAGTCTCAGGTATTCCATTATATTAGCAGGAAATGGACTAAGACACCACTTTATAAAATGTTGCAATTCCCAATGTCCAACTTTTCCTTGATCTGGCTTCATCTACATGTTTCTTTGCTTGTTACTGATGGTGAAATTTTCCTGTTGTCTCTCATTTACGGCTTACACTATCATGTGCTCTCTATTAATTCATGTCTTCTATTTCCTTCTGTTGCTTTTCTGTAAGCATCTCTTTTCATGTGTCTCATTTTTAGGCTGTCTAAGACATATCATAAAACTCAGTTGATTCCTCGCTATCATGCATAAAGCTGTGTTCGGGGGAAGTTCTCCCTCCTGACCTGCTACACCATCACACAGCCAAAGGAGTGCTGCCTTTGCTTTATTTGCACAATCCTGTTTTAAACAGTCATGCCCAGAATTATGTGGCTACTTGGGGCACATAATGAAAAATCTAGTTTTTGAAGTCATGCATAAAATTAAGACCTCTTTGTATTTGGTAGTCTCACATCCACTGTGGTCCCTGTTTCAGCACCTCATTGGGATTATTAAACTCATTAGATTCTTTACATGAACTTGAAATGTTCCTAGAAATCTCTAGCCATTTCCCTGGTTAAACAAGATAATCTTTGTTTTCGCTAAAGAACATTCGTGGTTGTTTAGTGATGAGGTTAATATTCCCCTCCTTTCCACCTCCACGTTGGAAAAACCACCTTGGACTGAGTTTTGAGGAGCAAAGAACTAATCACTTGGCCAAAGGGGCTCTGTATCCCCACAAGTCCTGGGTACTTTTCTCTCATAGAGAAAAGAAGGTCTGTATGGTTACCTGGAAATGTGATCTTATATATTCTTGGCATCCAGGGGAGAAAAATCAATAAGCAAAGAAGCTACAAACATCTCCCCAGAAATTAAAGGGTCATGCCAACACTGTAGGTTTTCATTTCCTTCTGTTGCTTGTTAGAATGATGTTCTTGTGGGAAACTGGAGTTCTGCAATCCCCGTTTCTTCTTGACTCCATACCCTAGCTGAGTACTTTATTCTTAAGAGACTGGCACCAAATCACTTTGTCCTATTATGGAAATGCAAGGTTTGTCTTTTGGATGGATTTCTGAAGACAATGGGTAAAACATTAAAGTTCATTTAATTGCCTGTCTGTCTGGGCAAGGAGTTTGGTTTTTGCCGAACATTCCCCATAGTAAAATGGCAGGATGGTTTTGATTGCCATTGAAACTAACCAAACATTTAATCCTGTTCCCTTTAGAGAAAAAAGAAAAAAAAAAAAAAAGGTGCAGCTGACTGCCAGTGCTCATTTAGTTTTACGTTAACACGTTCTTTGAGACTGAAGCAAATCTGACCGATTTTCAATGTAAAAATAACTATAAAAACTGTTCTTGGAGTTATTTCTAAACAGAACTAAGATCAGAATTGTTTGAACCATCAGAATCATCTATTTTGAAAAATCGATTCATGAAATGAATCGTCAGGCAGCAACTGTTCAAGAAGGATGTGAATATCACAGGTAAGAAGGCTACATTTTCTAAGATGTGACATTGTCAGTGATCTGAAAATATGATTACTGTATTTTGTAAATGAAAATACCACTACAAAAACAGAAAGCTATCAATGGAATGATGTCTTTTGTTTCCAAAGGCAACATACTAGAGTGATTCAAAAATAAGAAGAAGCCAGGTGTGGTGGCTGACGCCTTTAATCCCAACACTTTGGGAGGCTGAGGCAGGTGGATCACTTGAGGTCGGGAGTTCGAGACCAGTCTGGCCAACCTCATCTGGCCAGTGAATGGTGGTAAAACCTCGTCTCTAATGAAAATACAAAAATTAGCCAGGTATGGTGGCATGTGCCTATAGTCCCAGTTACTCAGGAGGCTGAGGCAGGTAGAATCACTTGAACCTGGAAGGTGGAGGTTGCAGTGAGCTGATATAGAACCACTGCACTCCAGTCTGGGCGACAGGCCAAAAATCTGTCTCAAATAATAATCATAATCATAATCATAATCATAAAAGCGAGATATTTCATGACAACTTTTCTCAGGGTAAACTGCCGCCACAAGTGCCACTGGTGAGTATTCTCGGGGTAAATGGGAAAAGGGTTAAATGCAAGGCAGGTCATCAGCAAAGTGCAGTACCTGTTTGTGAGCTGATTTTCTCTCCAGTCCAACATGTTCCTCAATACGATTTTTAAATAGAATAGATATCTCATTGGGGGATAGGCAAGTAACTTAAATTTGTTCATACATAGAGGCAGGGCCGGGAGAGATTAAGAGCACATGTGGTTTAAATGCTGTTATCTTTGCTTTGTGAATAGTGTGGAAGTTGAAAATATTTGCCATTGAAGCAAGTGACTATTTGCCTCAAGGTTAAATAAGGCAAGAAGAGCTTCAGATGCCTGGTCTGCAGTGATGAGTAGAACAGACCCTTCTGCTGTCAGGTGCAGACATTTCTCCTCCACCTTTTTAAGGCATTAACACTCACTAGACATTGTTCATCTAGAAGTCTCTTGAAAGTGTTAACTCCAGTCTCATTATGAGTCTTGCTGACTCACGATGACTAGAGGACTTCGATGGCATGCTAGACCTTCCTTCCAGTCACCAGCCTGGATTATTGTACTTGTTCTGAGATGCACAGTGTTTTACTTTTGTGCCAGGTGGTTGGAAGGAGGCATATAAAATGGAGCCATTTGTTTTAAAATCATTTCATTTATTGATGCTCTTGTCCAGTGTGTCTGAGGGTGGTACCTGCCTTCCCAGGAGGCAGGAGTGGGGCCCCCAGCTGAGGAGCTTATGGTGCGTTCTTAGTTTTTAAGACTTGTTATACAGGGTGCAGTAAAACAAGATGTGCCACTCAAAATGTACCTTTTTGGTATATTTTGATCTTGCTATTAAGAGGGGCTACAATTCAGAGAGGCTGCAGACACAGAACTAGCCCTGAAAAGCTTTCTTCTCCGGCAGAGATTTGCAAGTGCTGAGGAAATGTACCTTAGTGAAGTGAACAGAGGCTAAAAGCCTTTCTCTGAGGCCCGCCTTAATCTGCCTAATTGGATCAAGGAACGATTAACTTCCAGGAAAAAATAGACTAAGATCCTCATACTTTAAAGGTTTGACTGAGAAACTTCTCCATAGGCCACTGTCTATCCTCCTGAGGGCAGTCTGGGGAGCCCCTGAGAGACTCACATCTGTGTGGGGACAGCCTGGGCTTGCCATGAGTACCTCTCCCTCTCCCCCATTACCGGAGACCCCACCTCCCCGAGAGACCCCAAGCCCCTATTCTCTCTATAGCTCAGGATGTGATTAAATCTTCAATCATCTGGTCCTGCTTGGAGTCTCGTAATTGTGCTCCATGTACATGTATATAAATTTATATGCATTTTATGTTAATTATTCCATTGTCAGTGTGTCTTATGTAATCAAGTCTTCAAAACTTCAGAAGGGTGAGGAAAGAAAAATTCTCTTTGCACCTGCAGGGGTATCTGCATGGTATGCAAACCAGAAAAGTTAAAGGGAAACCATGAACCAGAGTCAGGGAATTAGCAAACATGACCTGGACAATGGCAGCAAAGGAATCATGCACGGCCTCTGTATTGGTATTTACACAACTGAGGTCCATGAGTGCCAAGATCTTTGTCTTTGTTCTTCCCTTCCCTCTTACTGCATACATCTGGACATAGGCCAAGGTTTAGTAAAAGAATCTGTTTAAGATGTGGAAATGGGAAACTCTGTGTGGGAATGTCAATGAGTGTGTGAAAACGTTAAAAATCGTGTTGAGAAACAAAATCTTTCCTCATGCCAGTATATTTACTTGCATAATTATCTCCTTTAGTTTTGTAATTATAAGATTTCTCAGAGCCTGGCTGGGTGCAGTGGCTAATGTCTGTAATCCCAGACCTTTGGAAGGCTAAGGCAAGTGGATTGTTTGAGGCCAGGAGTTCATGACCAGCCTGGCCCCTCAATGGGTTAGATGGACTATTGTACATCTCTTCCCCTAATCTCTTGCCCTTGACATCAAACCACATTTCTACTCAGCTCCCCCATAAATAAATAAGTTTATTTTAGTCAATTTCAGATTACTTCTTAATGCGTCCATGAGACAAGTAGGGGCCTTTGGTTCACCATGTTGCTGAAAAGCGTTCAATGATTTTATATTATATTGTATCAATATATAATAATTTACCTATTTCTCAACTTACTTTTTGGTTATTGTTTGAGGAAAAGTAAATAGAAGCAATCAGGGCATTGCAAATTCTGACAGCTCCAAGATGTTGAAATGTATTGTTGGAACTACATTCGTCATGTTCTAATATGCCCTCCAAAGGAAGAAACAAGTGAAAACTATCCCATATGAAAATTATTCATGCATTTATATATAATTAATTTCCAGTTTTTCTTTACAAATAATGTTTAACAAGACGGAAAATTATATAAAGTAGTTATCAGTTTTTTGGCTAGTTACTTCATGATAGTCTCTAATAAATCTGGTCGAAGAACAAATACTATTAAGGCACTGCTTGCATATATTAAATGATGTCCAAACTCCAAAAACTTAATAATTAACACTCCAAGAAAAACTGCATCAGAATTTCTTTTTTACTTGCACCCTCATCAGGATTACAGCTTTATCAGGACTGCACCTTTATCAGACATGAATCTTTCTCTTACAATGCAAAGAAAGAAAAATCAAAATAAATTTTCTGATTGAAAATGTAAAAAGGGAAATATTTTTACAGTTTTAACTTTAAGTTTTTATTGAGGGCCAACAATTTTAAAAATTTTCATTAGTCATTCCTTTAAATTATGTGTATGTGAGAGAAAGAGGTAAGATGGTTAATTATTTCAAATGATGCGATATAAAGAAGGGGCATTGTCATGGCATAAACAAAAAAAGGTATTTGTCGCTGGAGGTTTTATAGTCTAACGTATGGTTGCTGTTTGTTCTAGCAATCTTTTTTAACAATTTAAGTAATATAGAGATTTCAAATAGAAAATACTTCAGATAAAAATTAATGAGTTTATTATAACCATATATTATAATAATTTACTTAGTAATTACCTTTGATAAGAAACAAGTGAACTGGATGAAATTTTCTCCACAGACCGTATAAAAGTGCCTATGTACCTCCTCCTACATGTCATTGGTTAATCATTAGTCCCTTTGCAGGGGGCCATTTCCTGCCCATTGCTTCTGTAATCTCTGAGGGGAAGAAGCAGCAAACATTTGCTAGTCAGACCAGTGACAGGAAATGGATTCCAAACACCAGTGTGTGAAGCTAAATGATGGCCACTTCATGCCTGTATTGGGATTTGGCACCTATGCACCTCCAGAGGTAAGAATAATTTCTTTTAGTTTTGAGATTTCAAAAGAATAAACCTAGTAGAAATGAAACCCATCTTGGGTTGTAAGGTTTGTGCTCCTGCCTTACTCTGAATGACTCACAGGTCTAGGTTTCCTAGGCTAGAAGAAAACAAGTAGTCAATCCTTGTTCAGCACTGAGGTCCGTTCCTATGGTCACGTACTGCTTATTTTTAGTTTGTGCACTGTTTCTTCTGTTCGTGTCTACTTCCCAGCTTGGCAGAATATGTAAAACTCAGCATTGAAGAACAGTGTCCGTCAGCTCCCTCTGGTGGAGATTAATTGCAATAGGAGTGATTTCTCTGTTTCTATAACTGAAGAAATCTTTCCTTCTTCCAAGAACATACGATCCAGAGAAATATTTATAGTAAAAATTACTGGATATAGTGTTTACAAAACTGTTGGCAGAGTATCACTATTCTGATGGGCGTTGGTGAGTGCCACCCAATATTACTGGACCTGGACTAGAGTTTCCACTGTACTACTTTCACTTTATTTATTTTTTTATTTTTATTTTTATTTATTTATTTTTTTTTGAGACGGAGTCTTGCTCTGTCGCCCGGCCTGGAGTGCAGTGGCCAGATCTCAGCTCACTGCAGGCTCCGCCTCCCGGGTTCACGCCATTCTCCTGCCTCAGCCTCCCGAGTAGCTGGGACTACAGGCGCCCGCCACCTCGCCCAGCTAGTTTTTTGTATTTTTTAGTAGAGACGGGATTTCACCGTGTTAGCCAGGATGGTCTCGATCTCCTGACCTCGTGATCCGCCCGTCTCGGCCTCTCAAAGTGCTGGGATTACAGGCTTGAGCCACTGCGCCCGGCCTACTTTCACTTTAAAAAAAAAAACTTCCTGAAAGAAAAAATACAACCTCATTTTAAGTAAAATCTAGAACCTAACAAAGGAAAGCCTAAATTCTTAGTCCTTTTTCGTATGCATCATATTTGTATCAAAGTGGTAGGAGCGGTCTTATGACACAAAAGTGAACAAAATAGATACCTAATTTTCTAGACAGAACTACTGGAAGAAAACTTGTATCCCAAGACTGTCCTCAGGCTACTAAGTGTGTGAATAGCGACTAACTATCGAAATTTGAGTCTCACTTTATCGATAAGTTGTGATGATCTACAAGGATACATTTTCTAGACCACTGACAAAAATGGTTTAATTTTTAATATAAATTGGCATGGTCTGGAAGTGAAAATAAGGACATCACTGAAGCGGCAGCCTTGGTAAACCTTTGAGTTGGTATCTAGTTCCTTGTAATTTCAATGAAAAAAGAAAGCTTCTTAAATACATGTAAAAATGGAAAACAGTTTATATTTTTGTCATTAAAAAAAACCCTTCAAATCTTTATCCAAATTTGTTCAATAAGTCAGTAATTTTAAATTTCACTGGAATTCTATCTTTCCTGAAAGAGATAGCCTTATTTTTTTAAGGCAGAAAGGTACCTTACTAAATTCTTACAGATTTTGGTGAATTTTTAATGTATAAACCGATATCCTCAGAGTATACGTCTTTACTCCTAGTGTTCAGTTCTGTTGTGTAGCCAGAATGACTGTGTAGAAAAGACTTGACATAATAGACTACTACTCACAGATGCATTATCTCCCATGTGAATGCTAGTCGGGTCGGTGTAACTAGCACCCAGTCAAAATCTCAAGAACTGAGACACCGAATAACGTCTCTTATAGACAGCATTTCCCAAACATGATGTTGGAGGAAGTCTGAGTGAACGTTCTGTGTAATATCGCTGGGAGAGAACTCACATGAGCTTGAACTGTTTCCCTTCTATACTCTGTGTGATTTTTACCATGTATAATGTCACTATATTAAAAAATAATTAGGACTATTTGAGTCCTGTTAACTTTTCCAACAAATCACTGAATCTGAGGGTGTTGTTTGGTACCTCCATAATAGTGATCAACCAGAGATTTCCTGGGACTGAAGGTGTTTCTGGAATGCTCAACCTTGATTACTAACCAGGAAAGACCCAGGCAAACTGAGATGGGATTTTCACCCCACATACAGACAGGAGGAAAAGCTGATTCTTGTAAAAGTCAAGGCTTGTGCCTGAACTACCTCTCAGCCACACTGATCACCAGATACTACCTTTGGTTGCTTCTCCAGGTTCCCAGAAGTAAAGCTTTGGAGGTCACAAAATTAGCAATAGAAGCTGGGTTCCGCCATATAGATTCTGCTCATTTGTACAATAATGAGGAGCAGGTTGGACTGGCCATCCGAAGCAAGATTGCAGATGGCACTGTGAAGAGAGAAGACATATTCTACACTTCAAAGGTACTGTGCCTATGATGAGCTTGTGTGCACATACACTTAATGTGATTGTGTGAAGATGACAATTCTATGACTGGATCCATAGTTGTGGGTGAATTTTGCTTCTGGGTCCAAATTTATTCACACCTATTCACATATTAAAACTGAAATCAAACTCAGGGAATGATGATCACTTTTCATTTTGACTGCGTTCCAATTTATGACCTGAAAGTCCCTTTACTTTTTTGAGCTCCAGCTGCCATCAGTGTGATTTGACATGCGGTATAGAATCACAGAGAACAATAATCATGCTGTGGTTTTTCTTATCTCCTGGGTAATTTTCTAAGATTTCTTATTATTCTCTCAACTGCTATCTTTATCAGTGAGATAGAAAGCAATAGAAGAATGCTCTGGGAGTATTAAATAATAGATACTTAAATTGTCCTAAATTGTGTCCAGCATAGTGAACATGTTCAAAACTTGTTTTACCCCCCTTTTAGGTTGCTTTAGTTTCTAAGCAACATAAATAGCTATTCTTAAGCGTTGGGTTGAATGGATAGAAGAATTAGACTGTTAAAATGAGTTGTAAACGCTACCGAAGATAATTCAGGTAACAGCAGGGTTGTTACTTGATACTAATTTTTACATTTTAAGAATTTACTCCTATTATTCAGTAGATGTACAAACTATACATCCAACATATAATAAAGTTCATAAGGATAGGTCAGAGCCAAAAGAATCATGAGAAGGAAGAGAATATGTTTGCCAGTGATCATAAATTTTGAAGCAGTAGGAAAATGTCTAAATATTAGATGGCACAAACTAATAAGATTTGTTCAAGTATTCATTCAAAATCACCTCCATTCTTTAACCTCTGCAGCTTTGGTCCACTTTTCATCGACCAGAGTTAGTCCGACCAGCCTTGGAAAACTCGCTGAAAAATGCTCAATTGGACTATGTTGACCTCTATCTCATTCATTCTCCAGTGTCTCTAAAGGTATACAGTTTGAGTATGAGCATAAAATTGTACTTCTGCTGTCATTATAACCATTGTTTATATGGATAGTTGAACAGAGCTTTTTCTTAGGAGGATGTAGGGATTATTACATGGAAGAAGAACCATAAGTATAACACCTAATTTCCTTTCTTTTGAGTACATTTTGAATCCTACTTCTCTAATGCATACCTATAAGAGAAGAGAGTACAGCAACCTCAAATCCTCTTCTTTGAAAACTTGAGGAAATTACAATAGTCTTTTTCAAGGCACTGTCTTAGTTATGGCTTTTGAGTCCATCTCTTGGAATGTTCACAGACACAGAGTTTCATGCAGTTGTGATGCCCAACAAAACTGCTGCACATGTGGTACACAATGAGTTTCCAACATCTCTCCCCATTTCAAGCTGAAGCAGATTTGGCAGAAGCCACTATGCATGTTTCTTAAATTAGAAACCCTTAATGTGGACTTGCAAAGCTTTATTATTCTGCCACCTCTTCTTTCACAATAGAGTTTGAAGCTGTATTTAGCCATGAATTACTGTGTAGTGTATAACTTTTGATTTAAAGTTACAGGAAACTACTTAGGCTAGTTAATGCAAAAGATTTTACTGAGTTATGTAAAATGGGAAGTCAAAAATATGGCTACATTTAAGGATATGAAATAGTCTACAAAAATGTATCCTTTGTCTATTCTTATCTCTAAACTCCAACACTTTTTTTTATTATTGTTGACCCGAACTTTTTCATTGGTGGCGATTATGGCTTTGGAGCAGTTCAAGGCTCATGGTCATCACCCTAAGAGAGCTCCTCTGGGTCTCCCAACTTCTGCTGACACTATGTGATTCACAGTCCTACCCATAGACTATCAAATCTTCAGTTGGTCTGATAATCCCACCAGGTACAAGAGTACTATCCATTATTTTAGGATATCAAGGTATTTCCAAATCAAAGAGAGGTACTTCAACAGAGGAAATTATAAGGGCAGAATAAAGTGACATAAGTCAACAATGAAACTCGATTAAGATGTAGAAAATGGTCCTTTTCCATACATATAACATTTGTAAGAGATTAGAGGAAGCCTATCTCCTGAATACATTCCTTACACCTTCATATGTAAAACACACAGTACACATCACTTTCTGGAGCATTGTACCACCTGTCTCATGGAGGATGAGTGTCCTTAAAGGTATCTGGGATCACAGCTATGGGTGGGGAAATTAATTTGTGACATCATTAAAATGACTGCTTCTATTTCAGCCAGGTGAGGAACTTTCACCAAGAGATGAAAATGGAAAAATAATATTTGACATAGTGGATCTCTGTACCACTTGGGAGGTGAGTGCTTGGTGGAGAGGACACACAGAAGGATGACAAAAAGAGAAAGTCTGTTTCCCAGATTCAATAGGAAAGAATGGAATATGCACCATTAGATCTAGAAATTCAGAAACTACAAGAGTAGTTTTGGTGAGATGAAGGGAAAAACACATGAGAGGAATGTTTAGAGAGTGGGGCACAAGACTTGGGGGAAAGGAGAACAGGAATCTCTTTCCTTGCCTGTGCATTAATCTATCCATTTTCCTAAGGAAGAGATAGAAATTCTTACTCTTGCTGCCACTATCTTCTTCCCCTATTTGCTATTTGAATTTTTCTCTTCTTGACAATCACTGCTAGCTATTTTCATTGTCATATTTTGAAAGTTGTTGCTCTCACATTTCTGTCTTGCATTTATCGTGATAAGCCAACTGCACAAATAATTCCTCACAACCCCTTTCTCCCCAGGCCATGGAGAAGTGTAAGGATGCAGGTTTGGCCAAGTCCATCGGGGTGTCAAACTTTAACCACAGGCTACTGGAGATGATCCTCAACAAGCCAGGACTCAAGTATAAGCCTGTCTGCAACCAGGTGAGCTCCCTTGGCCTCCTCTCCTTTCGGTTCTTCATGCCCCTCTTCCTGTCCTATTGCCAGATATCTATTTGTTTTGTCCCACTTATCTTTGTAAAGCAGAAGATTCTAGAGAGCAAAGCTTCTGTCAAGAAAGGCGTGAAGATTTCTTATTTGTACCCTGCTTGGAAAAGTATTAGGGAAAAATTGGAATGAGTTTAATGTCGAATCGTGTGTAATATTTAGGGAAGGTCCATTTGATCAAGGAGGCCTGGAATCATCAAATAGAACTCAAGGAAAGGTGGACTTACCTCTAAGCTATGAAAGATGACCAGAGAGTTCATGGGTGAAGGTGATTTGGAGGGAATGGTGTATAGATATGAAGCTATGAAAAGATGAAATGAGCTGTACATAAACAGAGAGTTAGAATAAGAGAAGAGAGGTACTAGGGGTTTACATGGAATTTGGATGCCTGAATGCCTCTTGATATTTCAAAAATTCTTGACCGGGGCATAGATATACTAAAAATTAGCTGCAGACAATGAAGGTCATCCATGTCAGAAAGTGAAAAATTAGGCTGGGTGCGGTGGCTCACGCCTGTAATCCCAGCAGTTTGGGAGGCCGAGGCAGGCGAATCACCTGAGGTTGGGAGTTCGAGACCTGCCTGACCAACATGGAGAAATCCCTTCTCTACTAAAAATACAAAAAATTAGCTGGGTGTGGTGGCACACACCTGTAATCCCAGCTACTTGGGAGGCTGAGGCAGGAGAATCACTTGAACCCG
>NW_012117433.1:169803-200591 GCF_000951035.1 Colobus angolensis palliatus | reverse complement strand
AGGAAGGAAGGAAGGAAGGAAGGAAGGAAGGAAGGAAGGAAAGATTGATTACCTGTTCATGGAGATAACTGTTCACAGTGGATGAAATCAACACTGAGGAACTTTAGCAGAACATAGACGTGACCTATCATTGCCCGTATCTTAGTCTGCTACTTCTCTTTGGGGTCTGTCATCCAATCAATTGTTTAAACACATCTATCCTATGCATGGTTTTTTCATAGCTTAGGAATAAGTCCTTTTTTTCCCCCTGAGTTATTGTTGATTCCAGGGCTCCTTGATCAAATTGACTTCCCCCAAATGTCACAAAAAAATTAAAAATTAAAGTCACTCTACCTTTTTACTAATTTACACTTTTGTATTCTTACATTTATACAACCTAGAGCCAATGAGTAAAGATCTATAATTGAAATATGAAGTATATAAAATTTGTGAATTTGGCATAATGATACAGTTCCATCATATTAAAACAGAAACATTAAGAAAATTAATGCGGTTTTAATATTAATCCAATTTTTTTATTATGACAGTTTTCAAACTTTCAGGAAATTTGGTAAAAATAATACACGATTCAACATTATCATTTATATTAAAAATTGTTAACACTTTGCCACATTGCCAAATATTTGTGGCAAATATTTATGTGGGTATATCTGCATAAATACATATAATATTTTCAAAACCTCTTCAAAATAAATCGGAAAAATGACAATTCACCTCTACAGGCCTAAATATTATGTCACAGAACTGAAGATATTCTTCCAGTTACAGTATAATTATTGTATCTAAGAAAACTAACTACAATGCCCTCATGTCGTTTAACATCCAGTCTATATTTGAACTCCCATTGTTTAATGGAAATGTCTTTTATGGCACTCCCTTTTAAAACAGAATGGAAATGAGTTGTGAGATGATCTGTTCTTTATAATCACATGTTTTCCATTCAGCAATTACTAATAATCCACTGGGTGATAATTCTTGACAGAAGAAGTCATATTCCATGACAAATTTTCACATATGATTGTGTATACATCACTACTATTTTTGTATTTTATGGTTATTATTGTGTTTATTATTTTTTGGAGTTTTAGATAATCATTTTCAATTTTAAAAACTTATTTAACTATTCTTATGTGACATTTTACTATGAAAAAAAATCTTTCACCAAATCAAAATGAAGAACAAATATTTCTCAGAGACAAAGTAAAAGTTTAATACTTTCCTCTAAATATCAATTTCCTGATAAAGAAATTACTGCAATAACCACCAATGGTAGAGGCAAATTATTTTGTTCTTTCTTATTCTCTCATTATCTCATGCATGACTATGGACTTGGACATTTTTCCTTAAGATTTTTAATTAATTTTATTAATTTTTGTTAGTGCTTATTCTTACCCAACGGGTAAATTTTTTTCTCGATGCTGAAATCTATCCAAGCATCACCAGTGACATTTCTTTGAAAGTAGTGCTTTTGTCTTTCAGACTTGCCCCCATGAGTCCTTGACCAAATTCTTGCTTTCTGGCACAATCTGATGCCAAAGGCTCTAAGAATCTTACTGTATCCCAGATATGGAATTTGTTACATCTCCTTCTAGTTATCAAAGGTCTTTGGAAGCCAGGATCTGATTCATAGATGAGCTTCTGTTCAGAAATGGCATTTCTATTTATACTTTTTATAAAATTTATTTCTATGAAAAAGATTATTACTTGACAATAATATCCTTAGCTCAGATATAATACTATACTGATTATTATTCAGCTTCTTCACTTTCACCTTTTTTATATTAACACAATTATTTCATATAAATTGATGCTTCTCTCTTTTGGTCAACTGCAGGTAGAATGTCATCCGTATTTCAACCAGAGTAAATTGCTAGATTTCTGCAAGTCAAAAGATATTGTTCTGGTTGCCTATAGTGCTCTGGGATCTCAGCGAGACAAACGATGGTAATAAAAACAATGGGACCTTTACATAAACCTCCATTTTGCAGAAAATTTTTTAGTCACAGCATCCTCAGTTTCCTGTAGTCTCAAGTGGCTCAGAGAGAGGAGAGAACTGCATTTCTGATGTTCTGATGAGATCTCAGATGATGCTAATGGTGGTGCTTGGGGGCCTCGCTTGAGCAGCTCTGGTGCAGAGTGGACAACTTAGTCTGTTTAGGGAGCCGCCTAACAAACTGTATCCCCAGCCTCAGGGCCTCAGCATTTCCGCCTTTCCTTCCAGGGTGGACCCAAACTCCCCGGTTCTCTTGGAGGACCCAGTCCTTTGTGCCTTGGCAAAAAAGCACAAGCGAACCCCAGCCCTGATTGCCCTGCGCTACCAGCTGCAGCGTGGTGTTGTGGTCCTGGCCAAGAGCTACAATGAGCAACGGATCAGAGAGAACGTGCAGGTGAGGAGCGGGGCCGTGGGC
The DNA here is from genome assembly GCF_000951035.1 of Colobus angolensis palliatus. NCBI lineage: Eukaryota > Metazoa > Chordata > Mammalia > Primates > Cercopithecidae > Colobus > Colobus angolensis. The sequence continues at coordinate 198,183 of NW_012117433.1, read as the reverse complement.
CTCAGGGCTGCTGCACAGTGTCCTTCACACGTGTACTTCTTGTAAGGCTCTCAGGACACCCTTGGGCCAGCTCCATTTCCCTGGATTTCCCACATGAACGCTTTGCCTGCATCATAAGGGTTTCTTCTACTCTACCACGGGAGATGCAGCACAGGTAGAATTAGGATGGGACCCCCCAAAAAATGGAGATTTTTTAATTTTACCATTAAGTTGACAATCTACATCCCTGCACCAGGAACATCATTTTTTCATGTTGTGTTTTTTGTTTGGTTTTGGTGTTTGTTGTTGTTATTGTTTGTTTTTCTTTTTTGAGACGGAGTCTTGCTCTGTCACCCAGGCTGGAGCGCAGCTGTGCGATCTTGGCTCACTGCAAGCTCCGCCTCCCGGGTTCACGCCATTCTCCTGCTTCAGACTCCCGAGTAGCTGGGACTACAGGTGCCCGCCACCATGCCCGGCTAATTTTTTGGGGTTTTTTTGGGGGGTTTTTTTAGTAGATATGGGGTTTCACTGTGTTGGCCAGGATGGGGGTTTGGGGTTTTTTTTGAAACAGAGTCTCGCTCTGTCTCCCAGGCAGGATGATTCTCCTGCCTCAGCCTCCTGAGTAGCTGGGATTACAGGCGCCTACCACCATGCCTGGCTAATTTTTGTAACTTTTAGTAGAGAGGGTGTTTCGCCATGTTGGCCAGGCTGGTTCCAAACTCCTGACCTCAGGCGACCCATCTGCCTTGGCCTCCCAAAGTGGTATTACAGGCGTGAGCTACCTCTCCTGGCCTCCTCTTCATGTTCTGAAATAAGGAGTTGCGTTAGGTGTTCTTTAGTCTACCAATCATTGTGAAATTTTTATTTCCATTTCTTTGTACACTCAGTTAAAATGTCACGTATTTCATCACTTGAAGTTTTCTGTTTGTGTACTGCCTAAGTCTTTGACTATTAGTTGCTTGTCTTTTTTTTAAGTATAGGAGACCATAATTATACTATTAAATAGAGTTGTGAAACAAATCACCCTCAACATAGGGATTTAAAATGAAAACCACTGATTTGCTCAGGATTCTCTAGTTAGAAAATTAGCAAGGCCTCAGCCTGAACTTAGTCAAGTTCTGTTCTTGGCTGGGCTCTCTCTCACGTGTTTGCAGGACAACGAGATAGCTCTACTTCAAGATGTCAATGGGACATTTGTCTGGGTGCCGTTTTCTCCTCCATATAGTTCAACCTCCAGCCATCCAGTCCAGACTTCACCTCACCACATGGCATGATCCCAAGGCAGTGAGTGGACACATGCAAAAGCCTTTTCACGTCTAGGCTCAGGGTTGCCACACCATTGCTTCTGGCAAATCTTACCCACTAATGCAAGTTACAGGACAGGCCAGACTCAAGGGATGGGTAAGTAGACACCACCACTTATTGGAAGGCACTAGAAATTCATATAACCAAGCAAGTGGATACAGGGACATGTGACTGGAGGGAGTATTTCTTATTAATCTATCTCATATATCTGACTGATTAATATATGATGGATTAATATATATGTGATAGGTTAATATATATGATGGAATGCTACATATATTATAGTTTAATAAGATATATATGATAGATTACACATATTATATATACATATATATATTCTAGGTATTAATCCTTTAGAGGTTTAGATGTATTATTGAAGTACCATCTCCCAAATTGCCTCTGTGTTGTGATTTTCTCTGTAGTTATGTTTTCATGAACGAAAGCTGCTACTTTTCATGTTGCTAAATTATTCATGCCTCTTTCCTGTGGTTGATGAGTGACGTGTCTTTTCTTATATTGGGAACGTGACAATCCTTTAATATGTTATCCTGCAAAATCGGTAATTCTCTTTACTTATAAATTAGTTGTAAATTCAAATGAATTTCTTTTTCAATGTAAAATAAAAATCCAAATATGCACATGGAATTTCTAAACTGATATCAAAAGGTCCCACCAATAATTATTGAAAAGCATTCACATTTGCTCACATATCTTGATTCTTTACCTCTACCATAAATGAAACGTTCACAAATAATATCTTGCCGCTCTTTTGTCTTCAATTGACTTACTTTTCTGTACTGCCTAAATAGTGAAAGGTCTTGCTACCAGAATGGCACAACTTTTATTCTAACGCTTTATTTTATTTGATAAAATTTTGATTATTCTTGACTATTTTGTTTTATGAAATTTTGAAACATCATTTTAGTCTTTGGTTGATATTGTAATGAAACTGCAGCTCAATGTGAAAAGAACTGACTTTGTGACAATGTTGAGACTTTCAACCCATGATGAATTTCCAACTATTTAAATGGCCTTTTAATATATATTTCATTAATTTTGTAACATTCTCCATTAAACCATATGGATATATTTTCAAATATTTATCCATAGAATACTGAAAATTATTAGAATCTCTTGATAGCATTTTCCTTTTTTGTGGATTTTCTAATGTATAGAAATGTTAAAAGAAAAATGTAGTGAACACCTTTTACCTAGACTCGTTAACTTGTTAATGTTTTTTATTCTCTCTCTCTCATTCTCTGTATCACTATTACAGAGTGATTTATTCAATTTACAGATTTATTCAATTCAATGTGTTAGCAATTAGTGACATCTTCTTGATATTTAAAGTCTCTCAAATTTAGAGAGTGAGTTACACTTCAAGCCTGTATCTGTTTCCTTTAAACGTGAAATTGTTAGTATTTAGACAATTCCTGCCTTGAATTATGTTGAAAACAAATGTTGTTTGCATTATACCTGTTTATTAAAGAGATACACAAATTCAACAATATCTATCGAACTTACTACGTAATCTTACGCTATTTAAAAATTTGCCTCTAGATTCTTATGGGTCTTCTAAGTATATGACCCTATCGTGTGTGCACAATGTCAGCTCTGGTTCTTCTCCATTTTATGTTGAGATTTTCTCTTTGTCTGCAGTTTTGTGCAGTTTCAGTATGTAATATCTAGGAATGGATTTCTGCTTATTTTTCGTGTGATATTCATTGACCACCTGAGTATTTAGAGATGACTTCTATAACTGTTTAAAACTTACCAATATTTTAAGTATTGTCTCTGCACCCTACTGTCTAATATACTTGTGGGTTCACAATTGGCAATTATGCAATCTAAAAATAATAAAAGTTTTTTATTTCTGTGATAGGTTTTTGAATTCCAGTTGACTTCAGAGGACATGAAAGCCATAGATGGCCTAAACAGAAATCTCCGATATTTTAACAGTGATAGGTAAGTTTCCTTTGTAAAGGAGTGACCTAATTTATTTTTGGAGAAGAAATGTAGGATGGGTGTTGAGAGTGACCTCCATGCCAGAGGGACAGAGGCCAGTGTGAGTCAGAGGTGAGACAGGAGCTTTCTGGAACTCTCCTGCTGGATTCACTCCAGAGCTCTGTTCTCTGGCAGGGTGAGTGGACAGGGATCAGCATGGGTCAACCTATGCCTCTGCTCTCCTGATTCCGTGGAACTTTTCAGAGCAGCCCACATCATTGGCAAATCTGCACCTTCCGTGTAGGCCTGGTGTTTCTACCACTGAACATGCTGTGGATACTGCCCATGTCACCTCATGAGATGTTTCCAAATCTGTGCTCATATCACATTCTCCCAAACCTGCTCAGCTCCTTATCAAACCAAAAACATTTCCATCAACTTTGTGGTCCAGGTGCCAATTCCCACCTCCTTCATATGGAATTGCTTGCTAGATCCCGTCAATTCAGCATCTTTTATTATTTCAAATGTTTTTCCTCCTTCTCCTTGCATGTTTGTTCATGCCCCAAACTCTGCTTTTGCCTCCAGAAAGGCTTCCTTAGGGAGTGAATAGGAGCGCTTGTCCTTGACTTCCTGCAATATGGAGATCTCAAGGCAGAGAATTTTTTAAAAATTAAAATCAAAGAAGAGTGTGGAGGCAGAAGCTCCATTGTTATATACAATTTATAGCCGATAAAAGATCTTTAGTACTCTTTCATGGTCTAAGGTTCTAGGATTCATAGACAGTCATTCATGTAATGAGGGAAAAGCGAGAAGTTATGGCCGGGCGCAGTGGCTCACACCTATAATCCTAGCACTTTGGGAGGCCGAGGTGGGTGGATTGACTGAGGTCAGGAGTTTGAGACCAGCCTGGCCAACATGGTGAAACCCTGTCTCTACTAAAAATACAAAAATTAGCCAGGCATGGTGACACTTACCTGTAATCCCAGCTACTTGAAAGGCTGAGGCAGGAGAATCGCTTGAACCCAGGAGGCAGAGGATGTAGCAGTGAGCTGAGATCACACCACTGCACTCCAGCCTGGGTGAGAGTGAGGCTCCGTCTCAAAAAAAAAAAAAAAAAAAAAAACAGCAGGAAGTTATGTAACTGCTGGCAGTGGAGATTTTAACAAGTAAGTGATAGGGTGAGATAGTGTGTGAAAAAGCATAAGCACGGGGGCCCTTCATAAGTGCTTAAAAATTGGTAGGTTGTTAAATTTTTTTAGTTTAGAGGAGAATAAAGAATAAAAAAGGAAACCACATGAAAGAAAGGAAGAATAGCGAGCATCAGTAATTCTTATCAATTAAAAATGTAATAAGATGGCATTTATCTGTTCCTTTATATTTCATGTTATTTCTATATAAGAATTTTTTAATGCATTGTAGCTCCTTGGATATTAGACCCCATATCATATACAACAATTTCCATTTCTGAATCTTACAAAATATATTGCATACAGTAGGCTGTAGTAGGCAATAAGTAAAGAAAGTATAATCAGAGTATATCTTTGCTCTGCTGACAGATGTACAGGAATATGCTTGAATATTTGACTTTGTGTGTTTTCCATGTTACCTTCCAGAGAAGGGAATGATTAATTTATTATTTTGAAAATACATATATTATGAAGCCATGTTCATAAAGGGAAGAAAGGCAGATTCTACAACCAGTCAGAAAATAAACTTCTTAACATTCACACTAATGACAGCTTCATAGAAATCACTTTACTACTCCCCTAGTAATGGAGTCATTGCATTCATATTATACATTATTCTCTTTTCAGTCTTGCTAGCCACCCTAATTATCCATATTCAGATGAATATTAACATGGAGGGCTTTGCCTGATGTCTACCAGAAGCCTTGTGTGTGGATGGTGATGCAGAGGACGTCTCTATGCTGGTGACTGGACTCATCACCTCTTTAAATCCATTCTGCTTAGTGACTTCAGTCAACCAGAGCTAAATCCACAGGCCAGAAAGACAATAAATTTTTATCATGTTGAAATAATTGAATTTTTTTTCCCACAGATTCTTTACCTACTCTGTTCTCTTAAGAGAGAGTGTGTGTGTATGTGTGTGTGTGTGTGTGTGTGTGTGTGTTTTCTTCTGGCTGAGTAGGAACAAAAACTATGATTTGCCTTTAAGTTAGGAGTGGGAGTGGGGGAATAATAACCGTTTATAGACATGCTGTAGTGGGACTGCAGTAGAACTTTCAGCCTCTAGAGAAGGAGCAGGTGACAGGTGTGGATCAGTTAGTGCCTCTCTAGCTCTTTTAGGAAGAACACACACAGCATGAACTCTGGAAGGTGAGCAATATTGACAGGATGACCAGCAATCCGCAGGCTCCCTACAGCAGCACAAGTGTCAGAGCTCCTGGAGCCTGGGAAGGACGCATCCCTGTGAGAGGGGTGGTCAGGGAGGTGGAAGGGCATCCACCAAGGAGAAATCTTTGAAAGAAGCTGGGGAGAAGTTAGGAGAAGGGAGTCAGGCACATCTCTGCTTGGAAAATATTGGCATTTTTTTTGATAATCATACGTTGTAAATAAAACTTTCCACAATGTTTTTTAAAACCCCAAAACTGAGAGTCCAGCCTTGACCCTCTATGTGTGCCCTCTAACACCAGTGAGCTTGGGGGACTGTGGAGGGGCAGGACATCAAAGAAACAATGAACTAATTCCTCTGAACACCAACTCTTTATTTAGCAGATTTTATTATATTCTAAATATATGCGATATACATATACAAATATATACATATATACAAATATATGTATATACATATGTATATATGTTTGTATATAACTTGCATACATATACATATGTATATATTTGTATATATACAATATATTATATATTTGCATATATTTGTGTATATATACATTTGTATATATTTAGTATATATTTGTATATATATTTAGAATATATTCTAAATATATGCATACATATACGTATAGTATATGTATATACAGATATATACAAATATAAATATATAAGTATAACATATATAATTAAGTGTAATATATAAGTATAACAAATATTTGTATATATAATATATATTTGTATATAATATATATTTGTATATACAAATATATATAACATATTTGTATACTTAATTTTTATGTTTTATACATAAAATAAGGTACACTATCAAATATGAAACACAAAATATCCCAAAGTCATTACATATTACTGCCAAATTAATATTAAAATGGTAGGTAATACATCTAATAAATCCAATTTTCAAAAATTTCAAACATCTTTTGAAAACATTATGTGGAAAATAGCATGATGTTTTTAAACTTTAGTAACTTTTAGGACCACCTCTTACAAAGACATGTAATTATTTTGCAGTTTTTAGGGGTATAAAGTTCATCAGCTAATCATGAGGATGCAAATTTTTATTTCAGATGACTCTTTGGAAAACTTGGGACAATGTCATGGCCTACTGGTTACAGCATTTTGAGAAGAACAGCGGTTTTGACCTGGGCACACTTTCTAACATATTCACTCTCAACTGTTCTTATGCTGTTGGCCACCTTAACCCCATCAAAGAGGCTTTCTCAAGCCATGTCTCTCATCTGATAGGCATCTCATCAAGTTTTACAGGAACTACAATTTTTTTTTAAATTATTCATTCCAGAAAATTGGAAAAGGCCTTACACTTCGGAGCTCCCTATGGCAATTTTTGGGTGATTTTCTGTCTATTGCCATTCCATTGATAACCTTACATATTTTCTCTCTTTACATACCACATATAGGCCGAGAAACCCCCAAACAGTATCTCTAGCTCTGCTTTTTCCCCCAGACTCCTGAATGGAACATGAAATTGTGTACTCTACATCCCTACACTAGTGTCTAACATTCACCCTTGGTATGCCTCAAATAAAATTGATGTAAACCATTGTCATACCGTTCCAAATCAACTTTCTTACTTTAACTAATGATGATTTCACATCTAATAAAGTTGATTTATATAGTTATTAAAGAAAGATGGATTTTTTTTTCAACGTAGTAGTCAAGCATATAAGGCCATAGGAAATTTTTAATTTCTTTAGTATGCATAACATTTCTTTTTTTAAGATATGAAATAATTATTAGGGTGGTTATTTGTAAATACTAAATTTGCTAGAGGCTTATTCCAATTCCTCGCCCTCCATTTCCACTTCTTATTTTTAAAAGAAAGTTACTCAGAATTTCATAAAATTCAATGCCTGGCTTCAGGAACCCTTGGAATGTAACAAAATTCTACAGAAACTACCAGTCCTGTTTTCTCTACAAGAAATGCTGGAGGAAATACTTCAGGTTGAGTAAAAGGAAGCAGACAGTAACTTAAAGCCATATAGAGCGATAAATAAATATATGGCAAAGTGCGAAAACATGTATTTTTGAAATTTTGGTTTGTATTCTATTTTTCTTCAGAATTTAAAATAAAGCATAGAAATAAGTATAATTCTATGTTAATATGTACACAGTATATAATATTCTAATGAGTGACAAAACTAATGTGAAGTGGGAAAAAACCTAGGAAAAGGAGAGTTTTTATATGAAATGGAAGTTAAGTTGATGTTGATTCAATGTAAGTTGTTATAACTCTATGAAGTCATATGTCATCCCCACAGCAACTACAAAGAGAATGACTGTAGAATATACTCAAGAGAAAATGAGAAGGGAATCCAAAGGTCATTTAAAAAATTACACAATCTCACAAAATGGTAGCAATGATGGATATGAAGGACAAAAGCTATAGACATGGAGGAAAAAATTAAAAATGGCAAAAGTAACTCTTTTCCTGTCACTAAAGACAGTCACGTGTCATGTAATGCCTGGGCTAGCTTCTTGAGAAAGGCTTTGTTAGGTAACTCTGTCCTTGGGCGGACATCGTAGTGTATAGATAATTCTCTCAAACCTTGTCATGATCTTAGCGATCTTTATTTCATATTCTAAATCCTTTGTTTTCATTTCAACATTCTTCATAGCATCTTCATCAGAAGTGAAATCCATTTCACCAAACCACTTTCTTTGTTCATCCATAAAAAGCCACTTCTCATTTGTGAAAATTATATGAGATTGCAACCATCCAGTAATATTCAATCTTCAATTCTAATTCTAGTTCTCGTGCTATTTTCACCACATCTGCAATTACTTTACCCACTGGTCTTGAATTCCTCAAAGCCATCCATCTATGAAGGCTGGAATCAACATCTTCCAAACTCCTGCTCTAGTGTATATTTTGCCCTCTTTTCACGAATCATGCATGTTCTTAATGGCATCTAGAATAGTGTATTAGGATTCTCCAGAGGGACAGAACTAGTGGAATAGATGTATATATAAATAAAGGGGAGTTTACTAAGTATGAATTCACATGATCACAAGGTCCCACAATAGGCCATCTGCAGGCTGAGGAGCAAGAGAACCAGTCTGAGTTCCAAAACTGAAGAACTTGGAGTATGATGTTCAAGGGAAGGAAGCATCCAGCACAGGAGAAAGATGTAGACTGTGAGGCTAGGCCAGTCTCTCCTTTCATGTTTTTCTGCCTTCTTATATTCTAGCCATGCTGGCAGCTGATCATATTGCGCCCACCCAGATTAAGGGTGGGTCTGCCTTTCCCAGCCCACTGACTCAAATGTTAATCTCTTTTGGCCACACCCTCAGAAACACACCCAGGGTCAATACTTTGTATTCTTCAATCCAATGAAGTTGGCACTCAGAATTAACCATCCCAAATCCACCTTTTGTTAACTTGAACCCATCTCCTGAAATCATACATAATATTCAAATAAATACAATAATAAGGTCATAATTACACCTAAGTATCCTTCCTACAACCGGAAATGCACCAATCCCCACCCCAAATACTATTACATAAAGTTAACAATACTTAAATGCTGATGTGAAGTCAATAAATCTTATGTCACAGGATGGAGAAAGGAAATAAAACGAAGATTTGTTTTAGTACAGGTGTATACATACACAAATATGTTTTTAACAAAAGGAGGAGGAAATACTCATGACAATTACAGTCCTCATTTCTGCAGCTGGTCACATGGTCATAGCTGGTATTGATGACTACTTTCTTCTACTACCCATTATGTATATCTTTGTATACCTGATATGCAAGCACCTCAACGGGTCATGTTTTTTTCCTGATGGAGTAAATCAAACCTTCATTTTTGAAGGGTCTGGGTCACTTGTAGTCCTGCTGGATTGGGCTATTGTAATTTCCCATTGACCTTAATCACATGGCATGGTAATACTAAGTGACGTCCTAATGGATCTCCTGTATTCCATGCAAACTCTTCCTTACCTCTGTTGTGAAATAGTAGACTGATTTCATCTTGATAGCCTGGGTCAATCACCCCAGCCAACACTGTAACTCCCTTCTTACCCCGTTGACTTAAAGGTCGGAGGAGCCCAAAGTGTCCAGATGACTATCTTCACTTCCAGTTTAATGGAATCGTCATTGTGTCTCCTGGTGGCAGCGTTCTTCCCTCTAGAACTAAGATCTCTAGGCCAGCAGAAAGTGATGTCACGAGAACAGGAAGCAAAAAATTTGCTAGTGGATCACTAGGGGTAATGTTGAGTGGTGCCACTTCCACTTCCTTGATTTCTGGACCGTGAATCCTGGCTATGAGAGAAACAGTACCAATACATTGGATGCTGATTCAGGGCATACACAGCCTTATGGAGAACTTTGCCCCATCCCTGCACAGGACTGTAACCAACTTTCTAATCATGTTTCTTCCAAGTCCCTAACCATCCAGCTAAAACATTGGATACAGGCCATGAATCACTATATAATCACACATCTGGTCATTTCTCCTTCCATGCAGCACAACCAGGTGCACTGCTTGAAGTTCTGCCCACTGGGAAAATTTCCCTTCACCACTGTCCTTCAGGGATGTCCTACAAAGAGGCTGTAGTGCTGCAGCTGTCCACTTTTGGGTGGCGTCTGCATATCGTGCAGAACCAACTGTGAATGACTTACAAAATATAGTCATTCTTCATCACTGGAAATGTTAAATTCTAGAAAACGTAGCATTCCTATGCATGATAACATCATTCTCCTACAGTTGTTGGCCAAAGATTCATTGGATGAATCCAATCTTTCCAAAATAGATGATTCTGATGATTCAGACAATTCTGACGTTAGTTCTCTTTAGAAATAACTCCAAGAATAGTTTTTATATTTTATTTTTACTTTGAAAATAAGTCAGATTTGCTTCAGCCTCAAAAAGTGTGTTCATGTAAAATTAAATGAGCACTGGCAGTGAGCTTCTTTTTTTTTTTTTTTTTTTTTTACAGGAAAAGGGTTAAAAGATGCTTCCTAAATACCAGTCTACAAAATAGCCACATTTAATTCACTGCTTAACCACTTTTAAATGTTAGCTTCCTGAGCCAAAATGAGGGTTCAGGAGCCAAAATGAGGGAGCAGACTTGAGCTGCCCTCAGATAACAAGACCTATTTGTACATTTGGTTCCAGGGTGGTCTTCAACTCTAGAAGATACTGGTTCATGGAGATATGGGAAGAAACATATCCACCCCCAACTGAAGATTCCTGAAGCAAGCCAGGACCTTGGGTAGGATTGATACCCTCCAGATTGTCTCCAGTTGGGAAAGCTTTGTCACAAACGGTATGTCTGTGATGATCAGGTATTAAGATCACCCACTCAGGTCATGCTGGTTCTAGGTGTGTAGAGAAATTAGAAACTGTCTTAGTCCATTGTGTTGCTATAAAGGAATACCTGAAGCTGAGTATTTATAAAGAAGAGGTTTATTGGCTCACAGTCTGGTGGCTGTACAAGAAGCACAGCATTGGCATCTCTTAGGCCTTTGGTGAGGGCTTCAGGCTGCTTCTCCTCATGGCAGAAAGGAAAGGAGAGCCAGCATGTGCTGAGTTCACGAGTGAGAGAGGAAAGCAAGAGAGGAAAGTAAGGTGCCAGGCTCTTTTTAACAAGCAGCTATGAAAAAAGTAATGAAGCCAGAATTCACTTGCTACTACAGGGAGAGCACCAAGCCATTCATGAGAGATCTGCCCCCATGACCATAATGACTTCACCGGGCCCCACCTCCTACATTGAAAATTCAGCATATGATTAGGAGGGTCAAATATGCCAACCATAGCATTCTGCCCCCGATCCATAACCTCATGTTCTTCTTACATGCAAAATGTAGCCATTTCATCCCAATAGTTCCCAAAAGTTGTGACTTGGTCTAGCACCAACTTAAAATTCCAAAGTACAAAAATTCATATCAGACTCAATGCAACTTCCTGCCAGTTATGAGCCTATGAAGTCAAAAACAAGTTATTTACTTTCAAAGTACAACCATGTTATTTGTTGTGGGTAAACATTCCTTTTTCAAAAGGGAAGTTAACCAAAAAAAGGCAGGGGTAGGGACAGGGGTAATAGGATTCATGGAAATCAGAATTCCAGCAAAGCAGATATTAAATTTAAAGCTTTGAGGTAATTTCTGTTGACTTTATGTCTTGTACAGCCTATTGTCTAGATTCTTCTTGACCTAAGTAGCATTCCTTCCTTCTGGCTGTGGAGCAGGGCCTTCTGTGAAATGGGAGTCTTATGATCTACAGTCAAACAAGATAGGTCAGCTAATTATTTTTATGGCCATAATTTACACAGAAAGATGGAGGGAAAGTTAGAGTAGTATGTTTAGTTTTTAATGGCTGGCTTTGGGAAAAATGGATTCTGATTCCTATGACCTACTTTGGGGAAGAAAGATTTTAGTTTCTGTAGCTAGTTTAGGGAGAAAGAGGTTTGAGATATAAGAGGGCGAGAGAAGCTCAGAGAAAAACTTGTGCTTCTGAAGCCTTTATTTGGGGCATTGTTTGCTGAGTCCTGGCATTAATAGAAGTGTATGTTGCTTCTCTTATTAATCTGCCTTTCATCAATTGATTTTTTAGTGAAACATCAGAGAGCAAAGGGGAAGTCTTCCCTTGACCCCTATAACTGCCATTTGACTGGAGGGAGATATTTTCTTTTCTTTCCGTTACTGGACAGTAAACATGCCTTCCATTTCCTTGGAAAGAAGTACTATCTCTATATGTCAACACTGTTCACTTTATGAATTTCTTTTAAAAAAAGCGTGGAATGCAGGGAAGACAATGTTCCCTACTTATCAAATGTGCAGAAATGTGAGAGACCTTTCAGAATGGTCTCTCAATAGGCATTTACCAATTTTGACCAATTACTCACTCCTTACAGGGTTTGTTTCATTCATAATCTACATCCTTTACCAGACTATCAACTCAAGGCATTGAAATTTTTATTTCATTTTTGCCTACTTTATTTATTGATAAAACAATGTTTGGTACACAATGAATATTCAATAAAGTTTTGCTAGATGAATAAATGAATGGCACAATATGCAAGAACTAACAAAATGCCAGAACATGGGTAGATGATTAAGAATCTTAATAAATTAATGAGATGTACTGCTTTAAAATCAGTAAAATATAATTTTGAAATTTTTGAATATTTGGTAGCTTGGAAAAATAGTTGTTACTTCTGTTACATACAAAAGTACATAATCTGCATGTTGAAGATTTCACGATTGTAAAAACACACAAAACAAGAATATTTGCATAGGAAAATTATGAAGAAAAATACACCAAATGTAAAGTATTCTGGAATGGAAGAATTGAATTACACATTATTTTTGTTCTCTATCCTTTCTCTTCTATTTTCTAAATATTTATGTTATTTGTGCACACTTTTTAATAATTAGAAAAATAAACATCCTCATATTCAAATCTTTACCTCATAAAGTGAAGAAGTGAAAGGCAGGCAAACAGAAACTGTAGATGCTGCTTTCTAATCCCCTCACCAAATACAGACATCCTCTCCAAGATGCCTAAAAGGAAGAAATTCCGCTAGTATCACTCAATAGATCATGGTCAATATTCTTCAGAAAACAGATAACAAAGGTGATTAGCAGCATTGAAATAGAAAAAATAATATTAATTTATAATTCTTTTCCCACTCTGAATGCAAGTGCTTTTCTGAAGGTGCAGTGAGGATTTGCTAGCATCCCATAATTTACAATTATGTTCCTACTTGTACGCCAGCACACATAGTCTAATCTAAGGTGGGGATAACATGTATCTCTAATATCCAGACATGCAAAAAGTTTGGGAACACGACTCCAAATCTGGCCATAGACAGGCCCCAAAACTGGCCATAAACAAAATCTCTGCAGCACGGTGACATGCTCGTGATGGCTGTGACGCCCACACTGAAGGATTGCTGGTTTACTGGAATGAGGGCAAGGAACAGCTGGCCCACCCTGGGCAGAAAACCACTTAAGGCCTTCTTAAACAACAAACAATAGCATGAGCAATCTGTGCCTTAAGGACGTGTTCCTGCTGCAGATAACTAGCCAGAGCCCATCCCTTTGTTTCCCATTTTAGTTAATCTATAATCTATAGAAACAATGCTTATCACTGGCTTGCTGTCAATAAATACGTGGGTAAAACTCTGTTTGTGACTGTCAGCGCTGAAGGCTGTCAGCCCCCTGATTCCCACTCCGCACTGTATATTTCTGTGTGTGTGTCTTTAATTCCTGTAGTGCTGCTGGGTTAGAGTCTCCATGACCAAGCTGGTCTCAGCAAAATGTGATTACTGTTTGATTAATTATAAGAATTCTTGTTATTCAGTAAGTAGTAGTAGTATTTTCCTTTTCCTGTGGTTTTTTTTTTTTTCATTTTTATAATTTGTCCTTTCCAATTATATGTCAATAATGAGTACCTTGTCAGCAGTGAGTGTGCCAGGAGCTGTGATATTGAATAGGGTCACACAGATGAGTAAGACAAGGCGAAACACTCTCATGAGGGAGACCACAGATTTCTACTTAAAGCTTTTCAGTATATAAAAGTCACTTCCCACATTTTTGTTCATTCAAAAATGTCTCCTCTCAGAATCCTAGTATGGTTTCACAAAAAGAAAAGAGACTGTTTACATATTTTTTGGGGGTACTGAATTTATATTCTTATAACTAAAATTGTTTCCCTATTTCTGAAATAGTCATATTTGTATTTTATTTGTTGGTAATTTTTCTACCAGTTTGGAGTGTAAAAGTAGAAAATATGATGCTAGTACATTGCTAAGCAGCAAAATGAGCATATATTTCCAAGTCATGCTAATTAACGTAATCTATATTATTTATGTAATGTATAAGTAATATAATGAATCAAGGGATTATAAATAGAATTTTAAGTTAATATGCTCTACAATAATCCAAGTGTTGTTTTTTCTTTTTTTAAAGCAAAGCATAAAAAGACATAGAGGCTTTTCTTTGATTTTTGCATATAAAATCTCTGTCGGGTGCAAACACACATAAAATAATTTCATTTTTTCCCTATTTCTACACTCCCCTCCAAACTTCTTTGTGTTTGATTCTTCTTCTTTTCCCTCAATCCTGAGATCCTGCCACAGTTTATCTAATGGAACGTCATGTTTGTGAGCAAACCAAAGTCAAGGGATATTGGGTTCCCCAGAGATGGGCTGCAGGTAGACAAAGATGACACTGGTGTAAGAGTCTTGCCTTGAGGATCCAGGGAAACACCAGAGGATCTTGTCTTGGCAGAGGCCACAGGAGACACCTCAGTCACTAGCACTGAAGGTCTATTAGTTTCATAATTCATTTATCATTCAGATTGGTGAGATTTATATATCTGAGGAAGTGAGAGTTATGACAGGCAAAGAAAGCCAATGAAGACATAAATTTGGGAGATATAAATGGTGTCCTGAAAAGGTAACGCCACATTAAGGAGAAATGCCACTGGACTCTTAGGGGAGGACGTGGAAGCAGGGCCCACTGTGACTTCCCTAGGACCTATGCACATTTACCTACCTGGGCCCATCTCCATAAAAATATTAAAATTACGTCTTATGTTGCCTCGGTGGAGACACGAAGGTGGACCGGGTTTTAGTCATTATTACGTATTTGTTATTATTGTATTAATTTTTCTTTTTTAACATAAATTAAGATAGCCCTGTGCCTTCTAGGTCTAATGGGTAAGAGGGTCCAAGATGTAGGACCCAGGCACAGGCAGTCAGGGCATCAGAAAAAGTGGATTCACAATGGTGCAGACATAGGCAGTGTTACTCACAGACTGACATTCCTGTTGGGTCAGCAATTGAGCCCTGGAGGAAACCTATGGTCTGAGGGCTACAGTGAATCTCCTGTTTCACCCCATGCCTGAATTCAGGCCTGTCTTAATGATGTAGAAAAGATACGTTCCTCTGTTTCTGTGTGTCCTGCAGAAAACAGTCTGTGAAAGAATCTGCAAGCATCACTTACAATTGTAACTTAGCATGTCAGAGATTTCCGTTGAGGCCATCAATGGCTTTCATGTCCTCTGGAGTCAACTCAAAGACAAAAACCTGAAAGGCAGGCAATACTCACATTAACCTTTCCCCAGGACAGCAGCTTCTACCTGGAAATCCAAGGACTTTGCAAGGGACAAAGGCAAGGATGGCATTAGGGAAGGCATTTCCATCCTCATCAGCTTCCGGGTGCACCTGGCCTGGGACCTCTTCCACCTGAGCTATGCCTCTTCTCCATCCCACCCCTCTTCTACTCTGCACCACTTCTCAAAAGATGTGCACTCATCAATCTAAAATATTTCTAGAGAATTGCTTGAGACAGAAAAAGGAAATCACTTGTTTTAAAATGGAAAAGAAAGTGTGGACACAATACCTGCCAGCTGGACTTGACCACACTTGGTCAGGCTCTTGTTTCCCCACTTCCCTGGGAACTTGATCCAGCCTTAGACTGAGCAAGCCTTGAAACACGGAACAATCCCACTCAAGAGTCTATTTGCCCCAGAAAAAGCACTTCCTGATCAACTGTTGTACTTGCTCACCTCAGGATCCCTGAATACTGTCTGTTTGCAGCTGTGTTTGCTTGTCCTCATAAAAATGTTTTCTGATTGATCTTTGAGACACACAGATGTTACGCTCAGAGTTCTACCTTTGAATACATTTCTCTTACTTAAGTCTAGGTTGGTTGTCATTTGTCAACACATAGCCCCTGCTGGGAAGTCCTTTAATAGCAGAACAGAGAGATCTTTGGTAAAAAATATTAAGTTAATTATGTGATCCAGGAGACAATTTCTTGAAAGACTCAGATCATCTGCCTATCTATTATCTATCTATCTATAATCTATCTATCCATACATCCATTATCATCATCATCTCTCTCTATATATATATATGTTTGTGTATATATGTGTGTGTGTGTGTACATATATATATATATATCTGTCCATTCATTTTATATATATCCACCCACCAGTTTATCCACTATTCTTTTAAAAAATGTACTTGAGCACTCCAACCTGGGCGACAGAGCAAGACTCCATCTAAAAAAAAAAAAAAATGTACTTCAGAAGTGATATGGTTATCATGGGAGCAGGTATTATTGACATGTGTTTAATTGAAAACTAAAATGTAATCTGTGTGGTTTAACAATGAGATTTAGATTTACCTATTGGATTTTTCCACAAATTGATATACTTGATCTGTAACTATAACATTTTGAAGTAAATACATTATACAGAATATGTCTCAAATGTCATATTTTGTAAATATGAAACTCTTGATAAAATTTATAGTGGTCATCTCAAAATGAAAAATAGATTACATAGTTTTTCAAAATTCCTATGGGATTCTAAACAACATAAGCTGAAGACCTATGATTGATATAAGGCCCGGAGTGTATATGGGGAGAGGCTTAGGAAATAACTTTACTTATTGTATATGCTAATTGAGTAAGGCTATGAACTTATACCTAGTTTCCTCGCTGCCAGGAGAAAGGTGATAAAAGATGAGCCAGAAAGAGTCACTGCATTTAGAGTCTCACCATCCAGAGAGCACACTGACATATTAGCAAACAATGTGCAATAAGAAAAAAATCTCACTAAGCAGAGCTATTTCATGTATTACTGTGGTGAAAAAAAGTGTGGTAGGTGGTTTGAGTGGTTTAACAAAGCAGCTTATCCTATTTGGGTTTGATCTTAAAATACAAATAGGAGTTTGTTGGGCAGAGAAGGTGAATGGGAGAAACCAGGGCCCTTAAATCCATTACCATGTAGAAGAACTCCTAAAATGGATTAAAATGACAGAGTTGAAATTTGCTTAGTCTCACATACTTAGTAAGTGGCAAAGCCAGGCACAGAGGTGACAAACGTTAGGACTCTGAGTCAACTGCTGTCTCTTCTCACCTTTGTAAGCTGCCCCCATCCCTAGCACACAGCAGAGAGAAGCATGAGAATGAAGGGGACATAGTGTAGACTCCCATGCAAGAGAGGTCACCAGGACAGCACCCATGGCTCGCTCTGGAGCAACACCACTGGACCCATACCTGAAGGTCATCTTGCATTCTCTTCTCAGAGCAGCTCTTGGCCAGAACCAACAACCCTGCTAAGCTGGGTGACCTGACCTGGGCTTCAACTGCATTTCTTGGCAATGGCTTTCAAGATTGGCTCCTCCAAGAGATGTGACTTGTCCCAGTGCAGCCCAAAAAATACATCCATACACACACATACACACAGATGTTAAGGATGGAGGATGGAAAATATAGAGTGTACTGTCCCTTTTCCTGAAATCCTCCAGAGAATTGAGAGAAACTGGTACAATGTAGTATGGTTATAAACAGTTTCATAAATATTCATAGGAAGTCATTCATAATTGCGGCAAACTGGAAACAATTGTCCATCAACAGGCGAATGGATAATTTTTAGTACAGTTGTCCATATAATGAAATATTACCCAGCAATAAAAGAACTACAGATATGGCAACTACATAATGTATCTCACAGACATGGTGAGCAAAAGCCCAATGAAATATAATATGCATTATCTTTCATATGAAATTTCAGAGCAGACAAAACTAATCTGAGGTTAAAAAAAAATAGCCGGCCGGGCGCGGTGGCTCAAGCCTGTAATCCCAGCACTTTGGGAGGCCGAGACGGGCGGATCACGAGGTCAGGAGATCGAGACCATCCTGGCTAACACGGTGAAACCCCGTCTCTACTAAAAATACAAAAAATTAGCCGGGCGAGGTGGCGGGCGCCTGTAGTCCCAGCTACTCGGGAGGCTGAGGCAGGAGAATGGCGGGAACCTGGGAGGCGGAGCTTGTAGTGAGCCGAGATCGCGCCACTGAACTCTAGCCTGGGCGACAGAGCGAGACTGCGTCTCAAAAAAAAAAAAAAAAAAAAATAGCCACCTAGAGGTGAAGAATTATTGTCTCAGAAGAAATGAAAAAATAGCTTTTTTGAGTGACAGGTTTCTGACATAGTAAGATCTGTCTCTACAACAAATAAAATAAAATTAAAAAATCAGCAAGGTGCGGTGGCATGCACCTGTGGCCCCAGCTACTTGGGAGGCTGAGCCAGGAGGATCATTTGAGCCTGAAAGGTTGAGGCTGCAGTGAGCTGTGATTGTGCCACTGCACTCTAGTCTGAGCAAGAGAGTGAGCCACCTTCTCAAAAAAAGAAGAAAAAAAAAAGAAAGTTAGTTTCTTTAGCATGTTAGGGGTGTGGGATATAGAGTACATCCATTTGTCAAAATTCTACAACATTACAGTTTATGCAAATTTTACATTAAAATCACTTTAAAAATTACAGTTGGAGTGGAGTTGGGAGTAAGTAGACATTTCGATGATACAGGAAAGAAAGAATGTTGGTGATATTGGAGCTCAGTGGTGTTTCACGAAAACCAACTACACTGTCGTTTTTACTTTTTTGTCATTGACTTTGTCCAGAATAGAATTTAACTACTTAGTTTTGTGGGAAAGAGAGTTTCAGATGGGAGGAGTAGGAAGGGATGAGGGAAAGGATTAATCAGTGAAGGAGAACTCGTGAGTCATTCAGTAAGATGTATAGCAGTGGCGGTTTCTGTGAATTTCCTTGAGCAAAGGCGTGTGTCTAAACTACTTAAGATCTTTAACTTATCGGGACTGAAATGGGTGGGAGAGGGTTTCAGGAGGAGCCAAGATGTTTGATTATACTCCACTGCTTCAAGGAAGTGTTATCTCCCTGAGAAACCTGTGGAATGCCACTGAGTGGTTATGCTCTCATGGTATAAAGACATGAAGGCAATAAGGAGACTTTTCTCCACAGAGGACACCCATGGCTCCCCGTGGATGTCTCACCTGTCATCACCAACTCATCTGTCACCCCAGAAACTCTCTTTCCCACAAGGTTTAATATGAATTTTTCATAATCAGTAGAATTCCTGCCACAGGCTAACTCTGATGCTCTTATTACGACTTTGGGTCTCTGTGGGAAGCTAGAGCACTGGGGGCAACTGGAACAATGTCCTTGGATTAGCATTAAATCTGTAACTTCAAGTGTTTACTCTGGTGAAGGTAAGGGTGACATTCCGCCTGTATGACATTTGACATTCCAAGGCCAAATGTATGGGAATGAGCCAATAACCATGTGCAAATTTAAATAGTGCTTTAAATGAATATGTAATACTACATTAACATATGTACTAAATATTTCTGATTGATCCATTTTCTATGCACCTTCTGAAATACCTTTGAATCCCATCGCTTGGCATATTGATACAATAAGTTAATATTTCGACTTTTATTTTAGGTTCAAGGTATACATGTGCAGGTTTTCTACCTGGGTAAATTGTGTGTCACTGGGGTTTGGTGGACAAATGATTTTGTCACCCAGATATGGAGTACAGTATCCGATAATTTTTTGACCCTTACCCTCCTTCCACCATCCACCCTAAATAGGCCCCACTGAGTATTGTTCCTCTCCTTATGTCTATAGGTACTCAATGTTTAGCTCCCACTTATGAATGAGAACATGTAGTATTTGGTTTTCTGTCCCTGTGTTAATTTGCTTAAGATAATGGCTTCCAGCTGCATTCATGCTGCTGCAAAGGGCATTATTTCATTTTTTTATGAATGTATCTCTTCATGTATATGTACCACATTTTATTTGTTCATTCCACTGTAAATGGGAATTTTGGTTGATTCCATGTCTCTGTGATTACGAATAGTGCTGCAGTGAACACATATGTGCACGTGTCCTTTTGGTAGAACAATTTATATTCCTTTGGGTACCTATCAAGTAATGGGATTCCTGGGCTGAGTGATAGTTCTAAGTTATTTGAGAAATCCCCAGGCTGCCTTCCACAGTGGCTAAACAAATTTACATTCCCACCAGCATTGTAGAAGTGTTCCCTTTTTTCCACAACTTTGCCAACATCTGTTATTTTCTGACTTTTAAGTTCCTTATAGATTCTGGATATTAGACCTTTGTCGATGCATAGTTTGCAAATATTTTTTCACTTTCTGTAGGTTGTCTGTTTACTGTTGCAAGCTTCTTTTGCTGTGCATAAGTCCTTTAATTAGGTCCCACTTGTCTTTTTTTTTTTTTTTTTGCAGTTACTTTTGGAGAGTGCATCATTAAATCTTTGCCAAGGCCTATGTCCAGCATGATAGGTCTTAGGATTTCTTCTGGGCTTTGTGTAGTTTTGGGTCTTATATTTAAGTCTTTAATCCATCTTGAATTGATTTTTGTATATGGTGAAAGGAAGAAGTCGAGTTTCACTCTTCTGCATATGGCTAGGCAGTTATCCCAGCAGCATTTGTGAATAGGGAGTCCTTTCCCCACTATTTGGTATTCTCAACTTTGTTGAAGATCAGATGGTTATAGTTGTGCAGCTTTATTTCTGGGTTCTGTAACCTATTCCATTGGCCCATATGTCTGTTGTTGTTCCAATACCAGGCTGTGTTGGTTATGGTAGCCTTGTATTATAGATTGAGGTCGGGTAGTGTGATGTCTCTGGCTTTGTTCATGTTTTCCCCCTTAGGGGTTCTTCGGCTGTTCGGGCTCATTTTTTTGTTCCATATACATTTTGGAATAGTTTTTTTTTCTCATTCTTTTAAAATGGTGTTGATAGTTTGACAGGAATAGCATTAAATCTGTAAACTTATTTGGGCAGTATTGCCATTTTAACAATGCTGAATCTTCCCATCCATGAGCTAGGATTTTTTTCCGTTTGTTTCTATCATCTGATTTCTTTCAGCTGTGTTTGGTAATTCTCATCAGAGATCTTTCACTTACCTCATTAGCTGTATCCCTGGGTATTTTGTTCATTTTGCAGCTTTGTGAATGAAATTTTATTCTTTTTTTTCTAAGATGGTATCTCTGTTGCCTAGGCTGGAGTGCAGCAGTGGTGTGATCTCAGCTCACTGCAACCACCCAGGCTCCAGTGATTCTCCCATCTCAGCCTCCCAAGAAGCTGGGACTATAGGTCTGCACCACTATGCTTGGCTATTTTTTAAATATTTTTGTAGAGCCAGGGTTTTGCCATGTCAGCCAGGCCAGTCTTGAACTACAGAACTCAAGTAATCCACCTGCATTGGCCTCCCAAAGTGCTGGGATTAGAAGTTTGAGTCACTGCCGCTGGCCAGATTGTATTCTTGATTTAACTCTCAGCTTGGACCTTGTGTATAGAACTGCTACTGATATTTTGTACACTGATTTTGTATATTGAAACTTTACTAAAGTTGTATATAAGTTTCCGGAACCTTTGGGCAGAGATGGATTTTCTTGGTATAGAATCATATCGTGTTAATACAGATGGCTTGCCTTCCTCTCTTCCCATTTGGATGCCTTTTGTTTTTTTCTCTCGCAGGCTTGCTCTGGCTAAGACTGCCAGTGTTATGCTGAATACGCGTGGTGAGAGTCTACTTCTTTGTCTTGCTCTGGTTCTCATGGGGAATGCTTCTAGTTTTTACCAATTCAATGTGATGTTGGCTATAGGTTTATCATAGATGGCTCTTACTATGTTGAGGTATGTTCCTGTGAATATTTGTTTGTTGAGGGTGTTTAATATAAAGAGATGTTGAATTTTATTGTAAGCCTTTTCTGCGTCTACTGAGATAATCATCTGCTTTTTGTTTTTAGTTCTGTTTATGTGATGAATCACATTTAATGATTTATGTATATTGAGCCAAACTTGTATCCCAGGAATAAAGCCTAGATTTTCATGGTGGATGACCTTCTTGTTATGCCGCTGGACTCAATTTACTAGTATTTTATTGAGGATATCTTGGTCTATATTCATCAGGGATATTGGTCTGAAATTTTAATTTTTCATTGTTCCTCTGCCAGGTTTTGAATCAGAATGTTACTGGCCTCATAGAACGAGTTAGGGAGGGGTCATTCCTTCTTGATTGTTTGGAATAATTTCTGTAGGATTGGTACCAGCTTTTGTTTATACATCTCATAGAATTCGGCTGCGAATCCATCTGGCCCAGGGCTTTTTCTGTTTGGTAGGTTTTTAAAATTTCTGATTCGATTTCAGAACTTGTTACTGTTCTGTTTAGGATTCCAATTTCTTCCTGCTTCAATCTTGTGGAGTGTGCATGCACATTAGGCACTAATGAGGAGATGAAGACAATATGATGTTTCATTCTGGAGTTTTGGAAGAGAAGCTGAGTTACAGATATTGATTTGTGGTTTATTGGCCTAGAGGTTGTATTTAAAGCCATAGGAATAGTTGACATCTTCAAGGAAATGAGTGAAGACAGGAAACAGTCCAAAGATTGCCCAAGCATCCTCCAAAGTTTATGGCCTCCTCCAATTTTAATAAATGAATAATTTCAGGATCTGATGTGGACTATGAAACTTGGTAGGATACATCTCAGCTAAAAGATATGGCTTAAGGAAGCCCCTTTGATGAGATTAAAGTTACCAACACAATAAGAACAGTGCAGGGTGAAAGTGTTATAAACTTTCACCAGGTCATAAACACGTGTCAGTCTCAAATTGCTTTGAACAGTGGCTCATGGCCTCATCCCAGGTTTTCAAAAAAGTTGTCGAAATGAAAATGTGTGTCCTTTTGACTACCTGATTAAATTCATATCCCTAAAAACTATACAAATAGTTACACACCTTTGTAAGAGGTATTCCTAAAAGTTACCAAAGTCTGAAAGCATCATGTTGTTTTGCAATATATTGTTTTCAAGAAATGTTTGAAATTTTGGAGAATGTATTAGATATGTTATTTACCATTTCGAAATTAATTTGATAAAAAAATACGTAATGGCTTTGGAATATTTTGCAGTTTGTATTTGTTAAGTTTGCTTTTTTAAGTATGAAATATTTCAAAAGCCTGAGTATGACAAATTAATAGTGTATTTTTAGAACCTAATAATATCTGCTCTATATGGAGTTGATGTTCAGGAGAATGTGGCCAGTCAGTGGCGTCTTTGATGTTCTGCTCCACCACAGCCCAACAAGGTCACTGCTGATACTGGGTACACAGAGGAAGTCAAGCCTGGCTCTCAGCTCTGAGTTTGTTAAAACAACGTAGGACATTTCCTTTTATGCCCAAGACATAATTGACAAAAGAACATGTGTTTGTATTTCCCAAGCAGAGATGTGCTCAACTCCCTTCTCCTAACCTCCACCACACCTGACTTCTAATTATCCTGGGAGGGTGCCCTCCCACCTGCCTGAACACCATTTCGTAGGGATGCTTCCTCCCCAGGTTCCTGGATCTCTGATTCTGGTGATGCTGGAAGGTCATACTGTCAATATGGCTCACCTTCCAGACTCTACGCTGTGTGTTTTCTCCTTTCTAAAAGAGCTAAACACAGACTGACAAACACCTGTCACTTGCTCCTCCTCTAGAGGCTAAAAACTCCACCCACTCTCACCTCAAAAATGTCTATACAATGGTTGTTATCATCATCCACTCCCTACCCTAAAATTGTATGCAAATCCTTTTTTTTGCCCAATGAACTAAAGGGAAAGCAAACACACAAGTAACAGAAAAAGGAGTAGGAAAAGAATCTTTAGGAAAAAACATTCAATTATTTGAAGATGATAAAACTTTATTGTCTTTGCTTTCTGGCCTATGGATTTATATCTAGCTAATTGAAGTTGCTAAGCAGGATGGATTTAGGCCATAGGTGGTGTGCCCAGCCACCAGCAGAGACATCCTCGGTATCACCATCCACAGGCAGGGCCTTCTCCTAGACATCATGCAATGCCCCCCATGTTAATACTCATCTGAAAAATGGATGATTAGGGTGGCCTGAAAGACTGAAAAGAGAAAGAATAGTGCAGAATATGGATGAAATGACCCTATTACTACAGTGGTAGTGAAGTGATTTCTATGAAACAGCCATTCATGTGAACGTTACGAAGTTTATTTTCTGAAAAGTTGTAGAATCTGTCTTTCTTACTTTTATGAACATGACTTTATAATATGTTTTTTTCAAACTAATAAATTATTCAAATTATATTCTATTGCCTGGAATTTGTCACATAAACTACACAGCGTCAATCATTCAAACATATTCCTCCATATCTGTCAACAGAGCAACAGACCTTTTCTATTTCAAATTCTCAATGAAAACAAGAACTCATTCTGCATTATTTTGAATAGAAGCAGGTCAGCTATATGTTCAGCCTAATCAAAAATTTGGAGTGTTAAATGATATTGGCAACAACCACACATCCTTTTAAAAGATGCAGTCATTACTCACTAGCTGTTTACCATATGGAAAATATTTTGATTCAGACATGTCATATATGATATGGAATTCCATATCCTAAACTCTACAATATGCTAAGGGCAATCTTGAAGTGGAAATCACACAAAATATAGTGATGAATAAACAAATTGTTAATATTAAATAATTAATTGATGGTGAGAATTACCTATGTTTACTACTCTCCCTTTCCTTTTCATGATTCCCTATTTTATTTTTTATTTTCTTCTAAAAAAGATATAAACGATGATATATCTAAAAATGTTTGAGTTCTTATGATGTGCTGCTGTGCTTTCCCTTTTTAATACATTATCTCCTGTCTATTACCTGTTAATATCTCCACTGCAAGCAGTGACATAGCTTCTTTTGCCCTCCATCACATGAGTGCCTTTCTGTGAATCCTAGAACCTTGGAGCGTGTAGAAAGAGTAAGATCTTTGTCAACTATACATTATCTCCAAAATGGAGCTTTAGTCTCCAACTCTTCCCTTGATTTTTTAATCTCTCTTCTCTAAAACTTCTTTATACTCTGGCACTGAGATTTTGATATTGCAAAAAATCAAAGCCAAGAGTTCTATTGCCCACTAAAGGCAAACTTTCTTGAGGCAAGATGCAGTGTTTGGGTCGTGAGCAAACGTCTAAAGAGAAGGAAGAAAGATATTTGAAACGATTAAAAATACTGTATTGACATGATCTTGTGAACAATTCCGTATGGAGGAGATGAGAATTTCTGGCATGGATCCCAAGGTTAATTGAAATGTTTTTTATCTGATAAGGAACTGAGTAGACTTGGAAGAACATCTAATCAGAACACACGGGCAATATCCACAGTTCATCCAGTAGGCCATAGCAGAAATGCCAGGCCTACATGAAAGATGCAGACTCAGCAATAATATAGGCTGGTCTGGAAAGTTCCATGGAGTCAGGAGAGCAGAGGCTCAGGTTGAGCCATTCTGACCCTGTGCCCACTCACCCTGTCAGACCTGTCAGAGAAGAGAGCTCTGGAATGAATCCAGGAGGAGGATTCCAGAAAGCTCCTGTCTCACCTCTCACACACGCTGGCCTCTGTCCCGCTGGTACTGAGGTAACATTTAAAAGCCATCTGATATTCCTTCTCCAAAAATAGATTAGGCAACCCATTTACCAAAGTTGCTTACTAATCTAGGGCAACATGTCGAAAATTTCCGTTTAAGTCATCTAGAACTTTCATATCCTCTGAAGTCAAGTGGAATTCAGAAATCTATCAAAGAAGTAGAAAACTTTTATTGTTGTTAGATTGTATAATTGTCAACTTGGAATAGCCAAGTATATCAGACAGTAGGGTGTAGAGGCAATATTTAAAATATTTGATAAGTTTCCAAAGTTATGAAAGGCCTTTCTAAACTCTCAAGTGATTAAAGAACATCAGGTAAAAAAGAAACATAAATCCATTCCTAGATATTATACATTAAAACTGCACAACACTGTAGAGAAAGAGAATATCTCAACAGAAACTAGAGATAGAATAAAACTGACCTTGTGTGCACACAGCTGGTTCGTGTACTTAGAAGATTTGGAAGAATCTAGAGGGAAATTTTGAAACTTATAGTTTAGACAGTTTGGATATTTGTCCCCTCCTAATTTCATGTTGAAATGTGATCCCCAGTGATGGAAGTGAGACCTGGTGGGAGGTATTTGTATCATAGGGGCATCCCTCATGAATGGCTGGGCACCCTACCCACGGTCATGACTGAGTGTTCAGTGTATTAGTTCACATGAAATCTAGTTTAAAAAAGAGTCTGACATTTCTTTCTTCATTTTCTTTCTTATCCCCACTGCACTCCAGCCTGGGTGACAGAGCGAGACTCCATCAAAAAAAAAAAAAAAAAATGAAATGAAAAAAGAAAAGAAAAAAAGAAATACCTGAGGTTGGATAAAATATACAGAAAGAAGATTTATTTGGCTCACCATTTTGCAGCCTGTACAAAAAGCATGGCACCAGCATTTGGTTCTGGTGAGGCCTCAAGAAGCATTTACTCATGGTAGAAGGTGACAAGAGGAGCAAGCACATCAAATAGCAAGAGTGGGAACAAGACTTCTCATGACTCCTGACTGTGAAGTGGTGGCCAAGGAAAAGAGGACTCACCCTAGACAGTGAAACTCCCTCTATCTATGGCAGACCCAGCTGGAGAATTGATAGAATGGAAGATATTTTCCTCTTACTGTAAAGTATAATGTTCCTTCTAAGTGAAACAAAATCTATCATGCAAAGTAGATTTAGGGAGAATGCCATGCCACTTCTATTCCTCTGTTGCAACTTGGAGATATCAGAGAAGAAGCAAAGAGAAAAAGAAGCAAGAAATCAGAAGCTCACTCTCTGTCTTCTTCCCCCAGGACGTGAGGGCTCCTGATGAGTGATCAAATGCTAGGAGGGAGTGAATGGTACCACACTATTACCAACGCCCAGGACAGACTAGTTAAGCTGCACAGTGATGCTGTGCAGAAAAGCCTCAAGAGAGAGACACAGGGGAAGGGGAAAGAAGGAGGAGCATTTCTGCCTTTAACTCCACACCTGGAAAGGAGGCAGAGTCAGAATTAGTGGGTGATATTCAGAGTTATGCTTAGTTGGTATGGCTCTCTGTAAGTCCTGAGAAACTGCTGGGTGGTGGCAGCATTGAAAGACGTGCTGAGATCAACAGCCTTCCCTTGAGTAAACAAAGAGCTTTGTGTTTAAGCACAAAATACATTTCTTGTGGACACTGAGTGTTTTCCAAAGACCTTCATGACCTAGTGCTTACCATGGAGGGTGTCATTCATATGAAGGAAAGATTTCCGTCAATGCAGCACTGTAGCCTCATCAACCGACTGCCACTGCAGCCCAGCTGCCCCTCAGAACAAGTGTGTTCCCTGTCAAGTGTCCATGAGAAAGTTCACCTAACCCTAAGGACAAAGTGAGACACAGGTGACATCTTCTTCAACATCCCTCCAGAGGATCACACTACATCCAATGGCAGGCTGTGAAAAGTCTTACAACTAAAAAACTAAAGATAATAATTATAGTGGCTGGGCGCAGTGGCTCACGCCTGTAATCCCAGCACTTTGGGAGGCCGAGGTGGGTGGATCACCTGAGGTCAGGTTTGAGACAAGCCTGACCAACATGGAGAAACCTCATCTCTACTAAAAAATACAAAATTAGCTGGACATAGTGGCGCATGCCTGTAATCCCAGCTACTCAGGATGCTGAGGCAGGAGAATCACTTGAATCAGGGAGGTGGAGGTTGCGGTGAGCCAAGATGGAGCCATTGCATTCCAGCCTGGGTGACAAGAGGAAAACTCCATTGCAATGTATATGTATATGTGTGTGTGTGTGTGTATATATATATATATATAAAAACACATACACACACATACATACATACATATGAGTAAATATACTTGTACAAGGAAAGATTTTTCTCAACTCAATTCATAACATATTCACACAAACTCACATTCTATTTCCCAACTACCCTCCCTAACCAGATGCTCTTACTAAACCCTGGCCTGTGTCCAGCTGTGTGCAGCTGGGGGTGTAGAGAAGGGAGGAAGGAAA
>NW_012117433.1:163682-169101 GCF_000951035.1 Colobus angolensis palliatus | reverse complement strand
ATGATCTTGGCTCACTGCAACCTCCACCTCCTGGGTTCAAGTGATTCTCCTGCCTCAGCCTCCAGAGTAACTGGGATTACCGGTGTATGCCACCACACCCGGCTAATTTTTGTATTATTAGTAGAGACGAGTTTCTCCATGTTGGCCAGGCTGGTCTCAAACTCCTGACCTCAGGTGATCCACCCGTCTCAGCCTCTTTACCTTTCAAATAGTCATTCGCTTTTCATCCTCTCCCTTTGTCCCTTTGAAGTTTCACTGGAAACTCAACTCAAAAAAGACAGATTATTTGGAAAAATGTATTTAACATATACAAACAGAAACCTTCAGAATGAAGACCCAAAGATACAGGGGAAATTACACACGTTTATTCTTAGGTTCAACAAAGTATGGACAGCTGTGTAGAAATAAGACAGGATAAGAAGGGCCTGACCTAATGCTAACGAACAGAGCGGGGCCCCCAGCAAGGCCTGACTGTCTAGATTCTCCGCAGCCTCCCTGTGCCACGCTCCCTCCTTCCTGCTGTGGGTCAGGGCCCTCTGTGGAATGGGGCTCTTACGACCTACAGTCAAAGAAGGTGGAAAAATAATTATTTAATAGACAGCATTTACACAGAAAAGCAGAGGGAAAGTTAGAGTAATATTTTTTTTGAGATGGAGTCTCGCTCTTGTTGCCCAGGCTGGGGCGCCATGGTGCAGTCTTGACTCACGGCAACCTCCGCCTCCTGGGTTTAAGCAATTCTCCTGCCTCAGCCTCCGAAGTAGCTGAAATTACAGGCATGCACCACCATGCCCGGTTAATTTTGTATTTTTAGTAGAGAGGGTGTTTCACCATGTTGGTCAAAGTGGTCTCGAATTCCTGACCTCAGGTGATCCACCTGCCTTGGCCTCCCAAAGTTAGAGTAATATTTTTATGTTTCATGGCCGGCTTTGGGAAAGGGGCTCTGCCTTCTACGACCCACTTCGAGGAAGAGGGAGTCTAGTTTCTGTGGCACCTTGGGGGAACGGGAGACAGAACAGCAGGAGGAGGTCAGAGAAAAGCTTCTGCAATCTTCACATTGGAGCATTGTCCTTGCCTATACCTCAGAGGAGCCGCTGCCATTTCTCTAGGTCAAGTTCATGAAGTTTACCCTCCCTCAGCTTTCCAGAAATGACTGAAATGCAGTGGGAAAAACCTGCTGCTCGGGAGGCCAGGAAAGTCCTTGTCACACAATATTCCCCGAACGGCAGTGCTGTTTGCATGCTTGCTCCCTGGTGTTTCCCTTGGAGAACTTCAGAAACCTGGGGAGAACTTCAGTACATGGAATGATTGGAAAATTAATAGCCCCATTTTAGGAGCCTCCTTTCAACCAGCTGGTACTAAAACCTGTGCAACTCAGAGCACGTTCCCTGATCCAGGTTGGTGATTGACAGTTCTAGCATGCCATCAAAGCCCCTTGGTCACTGTGAATCAGCGATATTGTCCAGAGAGGGCAGTTGGATTTAACGCTGTTGAATCACTTTTGGATTATCCACCGTGGTGGGCATGAGTTCGTAAATAAGGGTGGGACAAGGGAGAAATGTCTGCTCCTGACAGCAGGTGGGCCTGCCCCGCCCTTTACCAAAAGCCAGTCTCTGGAAGCTCCTCTTCACCTGTTTAACCTTGAGGCAAATTGTCACTAGCACAGGTGGGAAATATTTTCAACTTCCAACACTAACTACAAAGCAAAGGTAACAGCATATAAACCACTTACAGTCTTAACCTTTCTGGTCTGCTTGATATATATTCCATATATATGATATATATATATTTATATATATGATATATATATTTATATGATATATATGTTTATATAACTTGTATATCTGAAACTGCAATCCCTAAGCTAATTAGAAAATATATTGAAGAAAATTACTGGACTAGAGGAAAATTTGACTCACAAACAAGTACTATACTGTTGACCTACTTGGTATTTAAAACTGTGGTGAGTTGTGATGCCAGTTAAAGACATCTGTCATTTTACTATGGGGCATGTTCAAAAAAATCAAATTGATAGCCCAGAGAGACACACAACAAATGAAACTTTAATGTTCTCCCTTTGTCTTCAGAAATCCATCCAGAAAATAAACACTGCATTTTCAAGACAGGACAAAGTGATCAGATGCCAGTCTCTTAAGAATGAAGGGTTATGTAGACAGTCAGGGAGAATTGGGAAATTCAGAACTCAGATATTAAATTTCCCACTAGAACAATGCTGCATCAAGCAACACAAGAAAATCAAGCCCAGTTTTGGTTTGACCCGCTCTTTTCTTGGCGGAGACATTTTTCTTCCTTCTCTGCTTCTTGGTCTTCTCCACTGACAGCCAAGATAAAATTCTGTGACCAGGAATCTACCAACCGTCTCCTCTCCAGGAGAAACAGCTACTCAAGACTCGCTGGGGGACTCAGAGGACCCACCGGGCAAGTGAATGGCCCTTTGCTCTGCATAGCTCAGTCCAACACAATTCTTCTTGGGGAAAAAAATGATGCAAATTAATCTTATCGCCAAACATTTCCGTAAGTGTTTCTCTTCACATGCCTCATGTTCGGACTAAGAAAAATCACAAATTTTCTTCAGTGAAAAAAAAAATTATCCTGTTGCAGCAGGGAAATGGCTAGAGGCTCTTATGAACATTTGAAGTTCAGGTAAAGAGTTTTCTTGATTTGAATAATCTCAGTCAGGTGCGGAAACAGGGACCACTGCAGTGTGATTCTCACAAATACGTAGAGATGACTCTTTCATGAACAGCAAGCCATACGGCTTCACAAACTCGAGTTTTGTTTGTTTGCACCATGTAGCCACATAATTCTGGGCATGACTGTTTCAAACAGGAGTGTGCAGCTAAAGGAAAGCCAAGAAGCAGGGTTGGGGCGGGGGATGGAGGATCACTAGGAGGAAGTGCCCAGGGTAAGGGGCATTCTGACTTAACCAACCTAAATGGATTCCTGCTGAAGGCAGCTCAGAGTGGCCAGAAATTCCTTGGGGATGGGGAGGGACAAGGAACCTGGCCAGATATTGAGGCTGAGGGTGACAGACATCAAGGGTGGGGGATTCTGGCTAAACTGAGGTAACAGGATTCTTGCTAAAACTGGGGTCTTGGGACACACCCCAAAATGGGGCCTCACTGAAAAAGGAGCTCAGAGGAGCCTGACTAGAGTTGGGGCAAGAAGAGAGTCCTTGTCACCAGAGAATGCTCTGTGAACACCCTCCTGTGAAGAAAAGGACAGCGGCCCAGCATTCTCTGTGCTTCCTGGCCCAAGTCCTCATCTTCCTTGCATTCACCTGATGATCTCCACGCTGTCCACACCCTCAGCAGAGGTGACAAGACTGCGTGGCCTTGTTTCTCCTTTGGCACAGCTGAGATGAACTAAAATCTACCGAAGGAACTTGAAGTTAGCACAAGTACAGGGTCTAGGAATCCCAGAAAAGAAAAAAATGGGTTTACCAAAACTCTAATGCAAGGTTGGAACCCTGACAACAGGTCAAAATAGCACACGTTTTTGTGTTTCTTGTTTTTGTAGGGACCAAGGGAAACCATCCCCTTTGCCTCTGAAAAACACTTGCTGGAAAATTAACTGGCAAAAGGCAGATTAATAAGAGAACAGGTGCACAAAGGTATTAGTGTGCAAAGGACAGAATCAGGGTGATTACCCCAAGCCCTCCCTCAATTGGGTTCAGAAGTTTATGTAGTATCTTAAGGTTACCAAAAGAATGGGAGTTGAGAGCATGGCACAAAACAGGCTCTGGTGGGGAAATAAGTTATGAGAGGAAGAGAAAAGGAAGCCTGGCTAGCAAAGGTGGGCTTGTTGTGTAGCTGAAACCTCACAGGGAGCAGCGCTCAGAGAGAAGAGGTGAAGGTTTCAGGTCATTAAAGGTATCAGACTCTCAGTTAATCATCCCTAGGTCTGAGGGAGGAGCTCCGAGGAAGCCAGGCTGCATCCAGGCAGATTCTATCCAGATGCAACTCTCCCCCGCCAAAGCCAGCTTTGCAGAGCTGTTTCTGTTGGCAGTCCCTTTGAAAGGCCACCTCGAAATATGTCAAAGAAAGACCCATATTAGGCTGAAATACTTTGGTTTCCTTCAGTTTTTATTGGTTTTGTTTAAAAATAAAGACCCTACATCTGGCTTCCTGATTCAGCATCTCCCAAGGTTAGGCCCAGGCATTTGCATTTCTTGGAAGCTCCTCAGGGGAGCTGCCCCAGTAAGAGCCCCTCCTCGGGTTCTTGGGAATGGACATTCATTCCTTTGGGCAAGGATCTTCATGCACTACCCGCTGTGCATCCTAATCCAAATGCCTGTGATACACCAGGGACACCTGGGGGCAGCTCCCTCACGGAGCGTGTGTTGTTCCTCTGTCCCCTTTTCTCCCTCTCTCTGCCCTGTATGGTTTCAGGGAACCTTTTCTGATATGGATGCCACCTCCAGATTTCTCCATTGTGCTTGCTGTGATGCAAAAGCTAGGACTATTTTTCGGTTCTTAATGTTTCCTGTGGTCCTTTTACCTGCCTGGGCCAAATTCCTTTCAAACCCCGCTTGGTCATCTGGTTCTGTTTCTGACTCTCAGATTTACGAACCCAAGCATTGGCCGTTCTCATCACCACCATGACACCCACACACCAGTGTCAGTTTCCTAAAGTCATCAATTGTTGGCCAGGGGGATGTTTGCAAAGCAGAAGATTATGAAGAACCCTGTCTTGAATCCTCATGCAGCTCATAACTTGAGGAACCTCTCCTGTCTTCTGAATTTGCTGCCAGAGTTGCTGTCTCAGCATCTTCTCTTTGCACTGCTCTTCATGAATTGGAGGCCTGGTCCATTTCTCTCCCTGGATTTGTTCCATTGTCTTTGTTGCTGTGTGGAAGGCATACCTTGTAGGGTAGACACACCCGTCAGCAATAACGTAGGTATACGCTGTAAGGCAGATGCACCTGTCAGCAATAATGTAGGCATACCCTGTAAGGCAGACTCACCTGACAACCATAACTGAGGCATAACCTGTAGGGTAGACACATCTGACAGCAATAATGTAGGCATAACCTGTATGGTAGACTCACCTGATAGAAAGCACTTAGGCATACACTGTAAGGCAGATGCACCTGTCAGCAATAATGTAGGCATAGCCTGTAAGGCAGACTCACCTGACAACAATAACTGAGGCATACCCTGCAATGTAGATTCACCTGGCAGCAATAACGTAGGCATAACCTGCAGGGTAGAGTCACCTGACAACAATAACTTAGGCATTCCATGTAAGGCAGGCGCACAAGACAGCAAAAACTTATCCTACGAAATGAGGGTTGCCACGTGGAGGTCGCTGGTGGGAGGGAGTTCAGTGATGGTGCTATATAAACTGCATGCTTTTTTTTTTTTTTTTTTTTTTGCAAGTGATTACAGTTTTCCCGTCC
>NW_012117433.1:161109-162793 GCF_000951035.1 Colobus angolensis palliatus | reverse complement strand
CCTTTGCTGCCCATTTTCCATGTTTCTGGATATTGGTGGACTGTTTCTCCACCTCACTCACTCCCTCTTTTACATCTCGTGAAAGCCAAACTAAACAGTAACAGCTGCTAATCTATGCGGTGAAATATGGGTAACTGAGACCGTAAAGAACTGAGCAAGAATTGCCCTCTCAGCAAATCTCAACTCTCCAGTCACCCTTCTACCTGCACTGAAGGAAATCCTGGCAGGGTTTCTCGAGCAGGAAGCAGCAGATGGGATGAGAGGATAATGAATTTCTTCTTTACTTCCCAGAAAAAAAGGATGTTTGAGCCCTTCCATGTAAAAGTATAAACAGCGAAAAGGTGGTATTTGTTTTAAAACATTTTGCTGGAATGGAAGAAAGTTATTTACAGAAAAACCATGAGGAGTGGGATAGAGTTTAAACTCTGATAGGAAATTTAACCAAACGGAACAAAGTTCAGTAAGGACTCTGCAATTCATGAGGAAAAGGCACTCAGGTTTAGCAGAAAGGTGTGTGCTTTTTTTTACTTTCATACCACATCGTTTATTCTCATGCATTTGTAGGATTATTGTAGACCTTGCAAATATTTATATTACAACAATTTGCATTTATTCATTCATTCCTTTCCCAACCTGTTTACTACAGTTCGGGACCAACGGTGGCCAGAGCCCATCCCAGCTGCTCCAGGCACAAGGTAGGAACCACACCCGGACAGGACACCATCCCATGGCAGGGTGCACTCACAGTCTATGCCCACAGTCACTCAGAATGGGACCAGTTAACCACTGTGTGCACATCCTTGGAATGTAGGAGCAAAGTGCAGTATCCAGAGAAACCCACGCTGGCTGGGGACAAAGTGTGACCTCCACTGACAGTGGCCCCAGCCAGGAGTTGATTTTTTTGTCTCATCAACATTGTAACAAAAAGACATTGAACAAAACAACATTATTCAGGGACCTGCTATATTGTCTTCTACAACCTCGTTATTAAAGCAGTTTTCACAATTGAATTTAGATCACTAAAAGCTTTAAAATGACTTTCCTGATAGCCAATTCATTCACGTGGTATAAACACCTAAATCTCCTAAAGCCAGGATAATTACATAATGTAACATTTTTAGAAGGGGGAGCTGAACATTGACTTTAACTGAAACCCTCGTGGGGGATCTGAGATAAGTACAATGGAACTGCCTAAATTGGCTGCCGCCCATCCTTAGCACCCTCATCTGTAGGAAAGTGCCAGGAAATTGTCTTGGCAATAGGCATTCTCTAGAGGCAATGGGGGAATGAAGTACAGAGATGAGGGTTTGCAAAGTAGCCAAAAGTTTAAAATTTCAGGGGCTGAAAAGTAAGCTTTCACAAACCCACCTATTTATAACTTAAGCACATTTCTGTATGTATATTTCAAAATATTCACTGGAAAAAAAACCCCAAAAATATAAAGCAGACAAGGAAATAAATGGAGGATGCTTCATAATCAGCAAGACAACTGTGCTAGATCCTTCCAAAAGGTCAATGACATGAAACATACACACCCAAAAAGGAGGAATTGTTCTAGATTTAAAAGGACCAAAGAGACACAACCAACTCTTGAACCTTGGTTGGATTCTGAGTTGATTCTTCTTTAAAAGCTAAAAGGACATTTTGGGGACAACTGGGGAAATCTGAACATGGGTTGTTTATT
>NW_012117433.1:157954-160944 GCF_000951035.1 Colobus angolensis palliatus | reverse complement strand
AATCTATCATTGCTGGACATTTGGGTTGGTTCCAAGTCTTTGCTATTGTGAATAGTGCCACAATAAACATACGTGTGCATAGGTCTTTATAGCAGCATGATATATAATCCTTTGGGTATATACCCAGTAATGGGATGGGTCAAGTGGTATTTCTACTTCTAGATCCTTGAGGAATTACCACACTATCTTCCACAATGATTGAACTAGTTTACAGTCCCACCAACAGTGTAAAAGTGTTCCTATTTCTCCACTTCCTCTCCAGCACCTGTTTCCTGACTTAATGATCACCATTCTAACTGGTGTGAGATGGTTACTCATTGTGGTTTTGATTTGCATTTCTCTGACCAGTGATGATGATCACTTTTTCATGTGTCTGTTGGCTGCATAAATGTCTTTTGAGGAAGTGTCTGTTCATATCCTTCACCCACTTGTTGATGGGGTTGATTTTTTTCCTGTAAATTTAAGTCCTTCATAGATTCTGGATAATAGCCCTTTGTCAGATGGGTAGATTATAAAATTTTTCTCCCGTTCTGTAGATTACCTGTTCACTCAGCTCGTAGTTTCTTTGGCTGTGCAGAAGCTCTTTAGTTTAATTAGATCCTGTTTGTCAATTTTGGCTTTTGTTGCCATTGCTTTTGGTGTGTTAGTCATGAAGTCCTTGCCCATGCCTATGTCCTGAATGGTATTGCTTAGGTTTTCTACTAGGGTTTTTGTGGTTTTAGGTCTAACATTTAAATCTTTAATCCATCTTGAATTTTTGTATAATGTGTAAGGAAGGGATCCAGTTTTGGCTATCTACATATGGCCAGCCAGTTTTCCCAGCACCATTTATTAAATAGGGAATCCTCTCCCCGTTTATTTTTGTCAGGTTTGTCAAGGATCATATAGTTGTAGATGTGTGGTGTTTGAGGGCTCTGTTCTGTTCTATTGGTCTATATCTATTTTTGTACCAGTACCATGCTGTTTTGGTTACTGTAGTCTTGTAGTATAGTTTGAAGTCAGGTAGTGTGATGCCTCTAGCTTTGTTCTTTTTGCTTAGGATTGTCTTGGCTATGTGGGCTCTTTTTTGGTTCCAAATGAACTTTAAAATATTTTTTTCCTAATGAACTTTAAAGTATTTTTTTCCAATTCTGTGTGGAAAGTCATTGGTAGCTTGATGGGGATGGCACTGAATCTATAAATTACCTTGGGCAATATGGCCATTTTCACAATAATTCTTTCTATCCATGAGCATGGAATGTTGTTCCACTTGTTTGTGTCCTCTTTTATTTCATTGAGCAGTGGTTTGTAGTTCTCCTTGAAGAGGTCCTTCACATCCCTTGTAAGATGGATTCCTGGGTATCTTATTGTCTTTGAAGCAGTTGTGAATAGGAGCTCATGATTTGGCTCTATCTGTTATTGGTGTATAAGAATGCTTGTGATTTTTGCACATTGATTTTTGTATCCTGAGACTTTGCTGAAGTTGCTTATCAGCTTAAGGAGATTTGGGGCTGAGATGATGAGGTTTTTCAAATATACAATCATGTCATCTGCAAACAGGGACAATTTGAGTTCCTCTTCTCATAATCGAATACCCTTTATTTCTTTCTCCTGCCTGATTGCCCTGGCCAGAACTTCCAACACTATGTTGAATAGGAGTGGTAAGAGAAGGCATCCCTGTCTTGTGCCAGTTTTCAAAGGGAATGCTTCCAGTTTTTGCCCATTCAGTATGATATTGGCTGTGGGTTTGTCATAAATAGCTCTTATTTTGAGATACATCCTATCAATACCTAGTTTGAGAGTTTTTAGCATGAAGGGCTGTTGAATTTTGTCAAAGGCCTTTTCTGCATCTATTGAGATAATCGTGTGGTTTTTGTCTTTGGTTCTGTTTATTTGATGGATTACGTTTATTGATTTACATATGTTGAACCAGCCTTGCATCCCAGGGATGAATCCCACTTGATCATGGTGGATAAACTTTGATGTGCTGCTGGATTCGGTTTGTCAGTATTTTAATGAGGATTTTTGCGTCAGTGTTCATCAGGGATATTGATCTAAAATTCCCTTTTTTTATTGTGTCTCTGCCAGGCTTTGGTATCAGGATGCTGGCCTCATAAAATGAGTTAGGGAGGATTCCCTCAATTTCTATTGATGGGAATAATTTCAGAAGGAATGGTACCAGTTCCTCTTTGTACCTCTGGTAGAATTTGGCTGTGAATCTGTCTGTTCCTGGACTTTTTTTGATTGGTAGGCTATTAATTATTGCCTCAATTTCAGAGCCTGTTGTTGGTCTATTGACGGATTCAACTTCTTCCTGGTTTAGTCTTGGGAGGGTGTACATGTCCAGGAATTTATCCATTTCTTCTAGATTTTCTAGTTTATTTGTGTAGAGGTATTTATAGTATTCTCTGATGGTAGTTTGTATTTCTGTGAAATCAGTGGTGATATCCCCTTTATCATTTTTTATTGTGTTTATTTGATTTTTCTCTTTGTTAGTCTTGCTAGTGGTCTATCAATTTTGTTGATCTTCTCAAAAAGCCAGCTCCTGGATTCATTGATTTTTTTTTTTTAATGGTTTTTTGTGTCTCTGCCTCCTTCACTTCTGCTCTGATCTTAGTTATTTCTTGCCTTCTAGCTTTTGAAGGTGTTTGCTCTTGCTTCTCTAGTTCTTTTAATGGTGATGTTAGGGTGTCAATTTTAGATCTTTCCTACTTGTGGGCATTTAGTGCTGTAAATTTCCCCCTACACACTGCTTTAAATGTGTCCCAGATATCTGGTATGTTGTCTTCATTCTCATTGGTTTCAAAGAACATCTTTATTTCTGCCTTCATTTCATTATGAACCCAGTAGTCATTCAGGAGCAGGTTGTCAGTTTCCATGTAGTTGAGTGGTTTTGATTGAGTTTCTTAATCCTGAATTCTAGTTTGATTGCACTGTAGTCTTGAGAGACAGTTTGTTATAATTTCTGTTCTTTTTCCATTTGCTGAGGAGTGCTTTGCTTCCAACTATGT
>NW_012117433.1:154174-156917 GCF_000951035.1 Colobus angolensis palliatus | reverse complement strand
CACGTGCTGGGAGCTGTAGACTGCAGCTGTTCCTATTAGACCATCTTGGAACCAGACCGCTATCAGCAATGTTAACATGGCATGAGCATAAAATGCCAAACACCTTGCTGTGGCTTGAATGTATCCCCCAAAGTCCATGTGTTGAAAGTATAATCTCCAAGGCAACAGTGTAAAGAGATGTGCCCTCTAAGAGGTCACTAGATCATAAGGCCCCTGTTCTCATCGCTGACATTGTGAAAATGGGTCCATTATCATGAAGGGTTTATTGTAAAAGTCATTTCGGCCCTCTTGTTCCTTATCATCTTACCCCTGCTTCCTACCCCCTGCCTTCTGTCATGGGATGACACAGCACAAATGTCCTCACCAGGTGTGGGCCCCATGCACCTGGACTTTCAAGCCTCCAAGACGGAGCTAAATAACCTATTTTCTTTGAGTCACTCAGCCTCAGGTAATTCTGTAACAGAAAACAGACTAAGACACCTGTACAATCCTCCCTGAATAAGTGAAAGTCCATTGTCAGGCAACAAAGAGAAATGCTGCTGGATTCGCTAGGGAAACACACCTCACCCCTCCCTTACCACTTGGCACAAGTAGGGAGCCAAAAAGATCACCTTTCAGGGTTCTCAAAATGGCCCGGAAAAGGCTGGTGAATACCACGCCTTCTGACTGGGAATCTAGTTCATTAATGCTGCTATGACAAATGACTGTAGACTGGGTGTCTTGAAAACAAAAAACATATCTCACAGATCTGGAGGATAAAAGTCCAAGATCAAGGTGCTGGCAGATTCAGGGTCTGGCAGGGGCTGCATCCTGTGTCATAGACAGCTGTCCTCTGACTGTCTTTATGTGGTGAAACAAGCATGAGATCTCTCTGGGGGCTATTTTATCAGAAGCACTAGTATAGTTTGGACGTTTGTCCCTTCCAAATTCCATGTTGAGGTATGATCTGCATTGTTGGAGGTGAAGTCTAATGGGAGGTTTGGGGTCATGGGGTTGGCCCCTCATGAATACATGAATGCCCTCCCTGGGGAGGGGTAAGGTCTTACTCTATTAGTTCCCAAGAGAGCTGGTTGTTCAGCAGAACCTGGCCCCTCCCCTCCTTCCTGCTTCCCCTCTCACCAGGCGATCTCTGCACACACCAGCTCCCCTTCACCTTCTTCCATGCTTCGAAGCAACCTGAGGCCCTCCCCAGAAGCTTCCAGGCAGCAGAACTGTGAACTGAATACACTTTTCTCTAGAAATGACCCAGCTTCAAATTCTCTTTTATAGCAACAATTAATGGACTAAGAGGGACTCTAGTCCCATTCTTGAGGGTTCCACCCTCATAACCTAATCACATCCACAGGACCCACCACCAAATAGCATTACCTTGGGGGTTAAGGCTTCGTATATGTCTTTGATGGGGATGGAAAGATTCTATCCATTGCATGGGGCAAAGGGAGGCCATAGCAGCGAGGTCATTCTCATAATAGCCAGTGTTCTGGGGCTGCTCACTGCCCCTCACTCCCAGGCCTGTCCCACCCCAGTCAAGGCCTTCATGCTGCTCTGAGCCATCTCCCCCAAGTCCTGCATCCCAAGCAAAGGTGCTGGCTCAAATAAGGTCCCCTGAGGCTCACTCCCTGCCCCTGTAACAAGATGGCCGTGTCCTTGTTAAGTTCTTCTCTAGGAAAATGGTGGAGTCACATAGAGTCTTGTACTTACCTGTGTAGAGGTTGTCCAGAGCCTCCTGTCACCCCCTCTCTCTCATCATTGGTTTTTGGCTTCAGTCCCACCTTCTTGGTGATGTCTTTGTCCCTGTGTCCCTCTCATCAAAGTAGCTCCCCAGTCCCCACTGTGTGTCTCCATCTCACTCCTCTGTTTTAGTTTCTTCAGAACAATTGTGACCAGAGCAATTGCCTGAATTATCCACTCATTTTGTGGTGTATTTTCATATTTATTGACTGACTTCTCCAACACTAGTCACCACACCTAGAAAAGCTCCCTAGTACGTGGTCAGTGCTCAATAAATATTTGTGGAATGAATGAAATTGAGCTCTAAGCATGGCCACAGTGGGGTTTTCAAGTTCTGTACTGTTATTTTCTGTGATTTCCAAACTGTTTCTAAATCCTTATTAAAGGTTGCGTCCAACACTTTTTTGCAGTGGGAAACTGAGAGGCCCATGTTGCACTCAGAGCAGCAAAGAAATGGTCATCCCTCCCCTTGGGGCTGGGACTAACAGCAGGGCCTTCCTCAGCAGAGTACAGCTATGCCCAGCTGAGTGACAACCGCTCTAGTCACAGAACACAGCAGCACAGCAGGCCGGCGTGGTGGCCACAGGGAGAGT
This sequence comes from Colobus angolensis palliatus, assembly GCF_000951035.1. NCBI lineage: Eukaryota > Metazoa > Chordata > Mammalia > Primates > Cercopithecidae > Colobus > Colobus angolensis. Next base: position 154,593 of record NW_012117433.1, on the reverse strand, counting down.
TCACGCTTGGCCGCTTGTGGACAGGTGCAGGGTGGCAGCCCTGAGGAGGTTCAGAGGTGACCAGGGACATCTTGAGGGAACAGCATCAGTCAGGAACCAGGATATAAATATCCATGCTGCTTAAACAGGATGTGTCCTCAGATGGTGGGAATAACTCGAAGCCAGTAGGGAACAATGAAGCAACCCAGAGGCTTTTAAACACAGGAAGCCGCTACCCTCCTAGGCTAGAGAAGCAGAGGAGGCAGTGCTGGGGGCAGAGCCCGGGCACCCTGGAGGAAGCGGCAACTATGGAGGGCCTGAGAGAGGCAGCCAGGACGACTGGGGGGATGGACGCTGCTGTGTCCCCCAGAGAAGGGAAGAAAGGCACGCGGACTCCGGCTTCCCTTTCTGCTCTCAGCAGTGCCTCAAAGTGGCCAAGC
>NW_012117433.1:142194-154124 GCF_000951035.1 Colobus angolensis palliatus | reverse complement strand
GCTTCAGTCCCACCTTCTTGGTGATGTCTTTGTCCCTGTGTCCCTCTCATCAAAGTAGCTCCCCAGTCCCCACTGTGTGTCTCCATCTCACTCCTCTGTTTTAGTTTCTTCAGAACAATTGTGACCAGAGCAATTGCCTGAATTATCCACTCATTTTGTGGTGTATTTTCATATTTATTGACTGACTTCTCCAACACTAGTCACCACACCTAGAAAAGCTCCCTAGTACATGGTCAGTGCTCAATAAATATTTGTGGAATGAATGAAATTGAGCTCTAAGCATGGCCACAGTGGGGTTTTCAAGTTCTGTACTGTTATTTTCTGTGATTTCCAAACTGTTTCTAAATCCTTATTAAAGGTTGCGTCCAACACTTTTTTGCAGTGGGAAACTGAGAGGCCCATGTTGCACTCAGAGCAGCAAAGAAATGGTCATCCCTCCCCTTGGGGCTGGGACTAACAGCAGGGCCTTCCTCAGCAGAGTACAGCTATGCCCAGCTGAGTGACAACCGCTCTAGTCACAGAACACAGCAGCACAGCAGGCCGGCGTGGTGGCCACAGGGAGAGTTCACGCTTGGCCGCTTGTGGACAGGTGCAGGGTGGCAGCCCTGAGGAGGTTCAGAGGTGACCAGGGACATCTTGAGGGAACAGCATCAGTCAGGAACCAGGATATAAATATCCATGCTGCTTAAACAGGATGTGTCCTCAGATGGTGGGAATAACTCGAAGCCAGTAGGGAACAATGAAGCAACCCAGAGGCTTTTAAACACAGGAAGCCGCTACCCTCCTAGGCTAGAGAAGCAGAGGAGGCAGTGCTGGGGGCAGAGCCCGGGCACCCTGGAGGAAGCGGCAACTATGGAGGGCCTGAGAGAGGCAGCCAGGACGACTGGGGGGATGGACGCTGCTGTGTCCCCCAGAGAAGGGAAGAAAGGCACGCGGACTCCGGCTTCCCTTTCTGCTCTCAGCAGTGCCTCAAAGTGGCCAAGCGCAGCTGGAAGGCAGTGGGCTGAGAAGGCAGTACCCAGGGCGGAAGAGGGCTGCCCTCCTGGGCTCTACAGCAGAGCAGGAGAGGGAGGAGGGAGGGGCACTGAGCAGACAGGAGTTTGTCAGGCTGATCCTGGCCCCCGTCCTCGGTGGGGTATGAATGAAATCCACCGCCTTCTGTAGTTCAGGCTGATGGGGCGGGAACGCTGGGTTATGTAATTGTCATGGTGTTCACTGAGGCGGATAACTAGAACACATGAAAAACAGTATTTGTTCCTGGGAAAAATTCTTAAATCTCATTAAAACTTAAGCATTCACAAGATTGAAGCCACCCTTGCCAGAGGTTAGGATTAATAGGTGGGGCTAATACCCTACCTGAAATTCAGTTCCAGAAATATTTACTGAGTATCCTTTATGTGGAAATCAGTGTTCCTAGTGTTAGAAATGCAAAATGTTTTGTTCTTTTGTGCCACAAGGAAAAATCGGTGTTCATACCAAAAGTTCTCTCAGCGGGGCAATTTTTACTTAAGGGTACACCTTGCAGATGGAACAATGGTGAGGGCACACATAGAATAAAGAGACATGAGAATATTTATTCCTTATGCATGAAGTCCCTATTGCTGTATCCTTTCTCCACTGGCTGGAGCCAGACCTCACAATCTGAATTAAAACCTGATTGGCTAATTTCAAACTTTTAAAATAGATAGAAAAGTAATGATATTCCCAAACAAGGAAGCGGCATAGGCTGTGAGCTTGGACATGCCTATGAGCATGTCCCACACACATATCTTGGTTAAGGTACAAGGACCTAGGATGTATATATGCCTGTGAGCGTGTCCAAGAGCTGTATAGCATAGGGCTTAAAGTTATTAGCATAAAGCAAGGAGGCTCGAAGGAAGTTAGTCTTTAAAAGAAACTATCATTTCTAACGTTTATGAATTATTTCACAAGGAAAACTTTGAAGAGGAAACTTTACTTTTTACACTGTTTTTTAAAGTCAGGAATGTAAGGATAAGAGTTCCACATTGACTTTGTGAGGCGATATCTTCACGTTTCCCTGGGCTGGGACTAAAGAGCCGTTTTTGAAACTAGGACATGGCAGTGATGCAGTTAGGGCAATTGCATCATGATGAAAGAATACCCAAGATTTGGGTAATTGATTTAAAAAAAAAAAAAGGGGGTTCAATTGGTCCATGGTCTGCAGGCTGGACATGAAGCATGGTGCTGGCATCTGCTTCTGGGGAGGGCCACAGGGAGCTTACAGTGATAGCAGAAGGTAAGGGGGGAGCCCGTGTCTCACACCACAAGAGTGGGAGCCAGACAGAGTGAGGGGGCATGTGCCACACTTTACATAGCCAGATTGCCCATGAACTCACAGCGGGAACTAATCACAAGGGGATGGTGCTGAGCCATTAATGAGGGATCCCATGCATGATCTAATCACCTTCCACCAGGCCCTGCCTCCAGCACTGGGGATTACATTTCTGCATGGGATTTGGAATGCACAAATATCAAAATTATATCAGTAATTATTGCTGAATTTTGAAGCCCCTGGTCCCAGGGGTAAACAGCTTCCCAAACTGGCCTAGAAGACCAAGGGAGAATTTCCTGTCTGTCTGGGGCATGGATTACACCAGGGAAAAACATCAGGTGTTTGATTGCCAACAGCTCTGCCATTTGTAGGTTGTAACACATGAGAAGAGTGCAACAGATTGAATATCCAGCTTTGCTAAGGTTGCAGAGTTTGGCCTGAGCTAGGGAGTGTGCATTCTTCACCAAGGTCTTCCTCAGAATCCATGCCATGGGACCTGTGCTTGCTGAAGGGGGGATAAGCCACGGCTGAAGACACTCCAAGTTCAGAGAACACAGCTGCCCTTTAATACTGAAAAGCTCACTGCAGTCAGCAACCCTAGTTTTCTGCTCTCCTAGCCTTGGGTGTTCTAAGTGTGTGAACTGTAGGAAAAGAGGAGACACCCAGCATCCAAGAGAGCAGTTGGGAGTAATTGAGACCCACTCAAGACGTGAGCAGATCCTTCTGCTCTTCAGCCCCAGGGTACCTGCCACCCTTCCACCCCCGAGACCAAATGAAATCTGCCATGCAGCTCCTCATGCCTCAAATTATCTGCATTCCTGGTTTTCATGCCGCAGGAAGTTAGACAAATGCTGAGGCTATTGGAACAGTAACAAGAATACTTACTGCTGTTTGCCAGCACCTTTACTGAAGTAATTTACATATCATGAAACCAAGTTTTAACATACAGTTCAATGAGTTTTAGCAAATGTCTAGAGTTCTGCAATCATCCCTATGTTGAGGCTCAGAAAATCATACAAAGTGGAAAATGATACCCCAAGGTAGGGTGCTTTGACAGGCTAAACTCAGACAGCAGCCTCAGGGTCTCCCCTACCATACCCCTCTCCTCCTCCCACCTCTCCTTCCTTTGTCTCCCAAGAGGGTGCAGGATTAGGCTCTCTTCTGAAGTTTCCTTATCTACCTAGAAACTAGACTCACAAAGGGGAACCCAATTGCTTTCAATCTCTCCCCTGAAATTTCATTAACAAAGGAGATTAGAACTCATGTAACAGAGGAAGAGACTGAAACTTAAACACCAACATCTACAGCCTAAACCAACTTAGTCCCAAATTGTTATTTGTTCTGTGCTCCCAACATCCAAAGTAAATAGACTACAGGATGATCTTTGCCTCCCAGGTCCATTCATCTCTCCTGAAAACCATTGACTCCCATACCACCTATTTCCCCAGCTCCCTTTCTCCCGTGAAGTGAGGTGTATAAGCACCTGGACCTCACCTGGGTTATTGGGTCATGATTCTTCTGCAATTCTTCCGTGCTATACACATAAAAATAAATTTATATGCCTTTTCTCTCCTCATAATGTGTTTTATTGTTGTCGTTGTTCATTTTCAGTGAAACTTCAAAGGATAAAGAGGTAAGGTTTCCCTTTTTGGCCCTATAACCACAATCTCGTTTTGAAACACTTTCATCACCCCAAAAAAATTCTCTGCCCATCTGCAGGCAATCCCTGCTCCCAGCACCAGCTCTAAGTAATCTCTAAACTTACTTTCTGTCTATAAAGCTTCACCTCTTCCAGAAATCTTATAAAAATCCAGTCAAACAATTTAAGTATTTGACTTTCACTTGATAAAATATTTGTGGTTAAGTTTTGTTCCTGCCTGTACCAATAGTTTGCTCCTTCTTATTGAGAAGTATTTATTCCATTGTATAGATGTACCACATTCTGTTTCTCTATTCACCAGTGAACGGGATTTAGATTGTTTCTCGTTTTTGGCTATTATGAGTAGCAATGGTACAATGAACACTTGTGTAGGAGTCTCTGTGAACCTACGGTTTTCTTTTGCATGGTTGTCTAGGAATGGAACTTCTGGGACCTAGGATAAGTGTATGTTTAACTTGTTAAACTGCCTCACTGTTTTTCAATGTGGCTGCACCATCTTACATTTTTCATTAGCCATGTTTGATGACTCTCCTGCCCAGAGAGAGCCACCTCATCCTGTTTTTCCACCTTCGTTTGCTTTGTTTTGCTGACTGCCCACCACTGTTTCTAGGTCATGAGCCTCCTCAGTTCCCAGTCCAGGATACACAGGAGGCAAAGAGATCCAGAGGACTCACTGCCCAGTCATCTCCTGAGTCCTGTGGTCTAGGTCCCTAGACAACCTACTTTATTTTCTCAACATTTCAGACTTTTACTGTTTTTAGGTGTGATGTATAGAGGGGGAGCACATTTAAGTGTGACACTACATTTCTGGAACCAGAAGCAGGTGTCATGGTTAAGAGCATGGGCAAATCTAAGTCACACTGCTAAGTCTCATCTCCTGGCTCTGGATTACTTCTCCCAGGTCCTGGGAGAAGTCCAGCAGAGACACTGGCTCCAAATGGGGTCTCCTGAGACTCACTCCCCCTCTCCCCACAACAATATGACCATGTCCTTGCCAAGTTCTCTGTTAGGAAAGTACTTGAGTCACACCAAGAATTGTACCTGTCTGAGCAGAGGTTTCCTAGAGCGCCATGTCACCCCCTCTATCTCATCATTTGGTTCTCAGCTTCAGTCTCATCTTAGTGAGGTCTTCATCCCTGTGTCACTCTATTCAATGTAGCTTCCCAGTCCCCATTATCTGTCTCCTTCTCAACCTTTTGTTTCAGTTTAAGAATTGTCACTATTAGTAATTATTTGATTTATTCACTTATTTCATAGTATGTTTTCATAATTTGATTCCTCGAACTCTAACTACCACACCGAGAAAAACTCCCTAGTATTAAACACATATTTGTTAATCAAAATAGGAACAATTACAACCAACACATTTTTGCCAGTGAGAAATACATTTGTTCCTGTAACATAAAAATCCATGCTTCAGGATTCTGTGAACTCATGGAAAGCATTTTCTGTATCAAGCTGGTTGTGGAAGCATTTTTCCTGCAAAAAGTTATCAAGACACTTCAAAAAGTGCTAGTTGGTTGGCGAGAAGTCAGGTGAATATGGCGAATGAGTCAAAACTTTGTAGCAGAATTCCTTCCATTTTTGAAGCGCTGGTTGTGCGACGTGCAATTGGATGTTGTGGAGAAAAAATGGGCCATTTCTGTTGACCAGTGCCTGCTATAGGCATTGCAGTTTTCAGCGCATCTCATAGATCTGCTGAGCATACTTCTCAGATGTGATGATTTTGCTGGGATTCAGAAAGCTGTAGTGGATTAGACCAGCAGCAGACTATCAAACAGTGACCACGACCTTTTCTGGTGCAAATTTGGCTTTGGGAAGTGCTTTGAAGCTTCTAGGTCCAACCATCGAGCTGGTCCTTGTCAGTTGTCTTATAAAACTCACTTTTTGTTGCATGTCGCAATCAAATCATGAAATGGTTCATTGCTGTTGCATAGGATAAGAGAAAACGAAACTTCAAAATCATGGTTCTTTTGACTTTTTGCTCAGCTCATGAGGTGCCGCTTATTTCACCTTTCCAGTTTGCTTCAAATGCTAGACATCTGTAGAATGGTTGATGTTGAGTTTTTTGGCAACTTCTTGTAAGAGGATCAGCTTTGATTGTTCTCAATTGGTAGTTGTCAGCTTCCGATGGCCGGCCGCTACATCTTCAAGACTCTTTGCAAAACTTCTTGAACCACCACTGCACTGTATATTAGTTAGCAGTTCCTGGGCTAAATAAGTTTTTGATGTTGTGTGTTTCTGCTGCTTTACAAACCATTTTATACTTGAATAAGAAAATCACTTGAATTTGCTTTTTGTCTAATGTAATTTCTGGTCTAAAACATAAAATAAACAGCAAGTAGTAAGTCACTAGCAAAATACATAAAGTGAGAAATGCACATTAAAATGATACATAATATAATCACATTTAAGAATGTATTCTAGTATCACACAGAAAATTCCAACAATGCAAAAACCACATTTTAAAAAATATAAGTTCTGGGATATGTGTGCAGAACGTGCAGGTTTGTTACATAGGTACACAAGTGCCATGGTGGTTTGTTGCACCCATCAATCTATCTACATTACGTATTTCTCTAATGCTATCCCTTCCCCAGCCCCCACCCCACAACAGGTCCTGGTGTGTGATGTTCCCCACCCTGTGTCCTTGTGTTCTCATTGTTCAATTCCCCTATAAGTGAGACTATGTGGTGGTTGGTTTTCCTGTCCTTGCAATGTTTGCTCAGAATGATGGTTTCCACCTTCATCCATGTCCCTACAAAGGACACGAACTCATCCTTTTTATGGCTGCATAGTATTCCATGATGTCTATGTGAAACATTCTTCATCCGGTCTATCACTGATGGACATTTGGGTTGGTTCCAAGTCTTTGCTATTGTGATAGTGCCACAGTAAACATACGTGTGCATGCGTCTTAGAATGACTTATAATCCTTCGGATATATACTCAGTAATGGGATTGCTGGGTCAAATGGTATTTCTGGTTCTAGGTCCTTGATGAATTGTCACACTGTCCTCCACAATGGTTGAACTAATTTACACTCCCACCAACAGTGTAAAAGCATTTCTGTTTCTCCACATCCTCTCCATCTGTTGTTTCCTGACTTTAATGATTGCCATTCTAACTGGCATGAGATGGTATCTCATTGTGGTTTTGATTTGCATATCTCTAATGAGTAATGCTGAGCTTTTTTCATGTTTGGCTGCATAAATGTAGCCTTTTGAGAAATGTCTGTTCATATTCTTTGCCTACTTTTTGACGACTCTTTTCTTTTCTTGTAAATTTAAGTTCCTTGTAGATTCTGGGTATTAGCCCTTTGTCAGATGGATAGATTGCAAAAATTTTCTCCCATCTGTAGTTCACTTGTTCGCTCTGATAGTTTCTCTGGCTGTGCAGAAGCTCTTTAGTTTAATTGGATCTTATTCATCAATTTTGGCTTCTGTTGTCATTGCTTTTGGTGTTTCAGTCATGAAGTGTTTGCCTATGCCTCTCCTGAATGGTATTGCCTGGGTTTTATTCTAGAGTTTTTATGGTATTAGGTCTTATGTTTAAGTCTTTAATCCATCTTGAGTTAATTTTTGTATAAGGTATAAGGAAGGGGTCCAGTTTGTTTTCTGCATATAGCCCGTTTTCCCAACACCATTTATTAAATAGGGATTCCTTTCCCCACTTGTTTTTGTCAGGTTTGTCAAAGATCAGATGGTTGTAGATGTGTGGTGTTATTTCTCAGGCCTCTGTTCTGTTCCTTTGGTCTATATATGTTTTGATACCAGTTTCATGCTGTTCTAGTTACTGTAGCCTTGTATAGTTTGAAGTCAGGTAGTGTGATGCCTCCAGGTTTGTTCTTTTTGCTTAGGATTGTCTTGGCTATACAGGCTCTTTTTTGGTTTCATATGAAATTTAAAGTAGTTTTTTCTTATTCTGTGAAGAAAGTAAATGGTAGCTTGATGGGGATAGCACTGAATCTATAAATTACTTTGTGCAGTATGGACATTTTCATGATACTGATTCTTCCTATCCATGAGCATGGAATGTTTTTCCATTTGTTTGTGTCCTCTCATTTCCTTGAGCAGTGGTTTGTAGTTCTCCTTGAAGAGGTCTCTCACATCCCTTTTAAATGTATTCCTATGTGTTTTATTCTTTGTATCAATTATGAATGGGAGTTCACTCATGATTTGGCTCTGCCTATTATTGGTGTGTAAGAATGCTTGTGATTTTTGTACATTGATTTTGTATCCTGAGACTTTGCTGAAGTTGCTTATCAGCTTAAGGAGATTTTGGGCTGAGACAATGGGCTTTTTTAAAGTATAAAATCATGTCAGCAGCAAACAGATAATTTGACTTCCCCTCTTTCTATCTGAATATCCTTTACTGCTTTCCCTTGCCTGATTGCCCTGGTCAGAACTTCCAATACTATGTTGAACAGGAGTGGTGAGAGAAGGGATCCTTGTCTTATGCCAGTTTTCAAAAGGAATGCTTCCAGCTTTTGCCCATTTGGTGTGATACTGGCTGTGGGTTTGTCATAAATAGCTCTTATTATTTTGAGATGTTCCATCAATACCTAGTTTAGTGAGTTTTTAGCATGAAGCACTCTTGAATTTTATTGAAGGCCTTTTCTGCATCTATTTGAGATGAAAATGTGGTTTTTGTCATTGGTTGTTTATTTGATGGATTATGTTTATTGATTTGCATATGTTAAACCTGTGTTGTATTTCAGGGATGAAGCCAACTTGATCATGGTGGATAAGCTTTTTGATGTGCTGCTGAATTTGGTTTGCCAGTGTTTTATTGAAGATTTTTGCATCGATGTTCATCAGGGATATTGGCCTGAATTTTTTGTCATGTCTCTGCCAGGTTTTGGTATCAGGATGATGCTGGCCTCCTAAAATGAATCAGGGAGGAGTCCCTCTTTCTCTACTGTTTGGAATAGTTTCAGAAGGAATGGTGCCAGTTCCTCTTTGTTCCTCTGGTAGAATTTGGCTGTGAATCTGTCTTGTCCTGGTCTTTTTTTGGTTGTTAGGCTATTACTGCCTCAATTTCAGAACTTATTGGTCTATTCAGGGGTTCAATTTCTTTTTTATTTGGTCTTGGGAGGGGTGCATATGTCCAGAAATTTATTCATTTCTTCTAGATTTTCTAGTTTGCATAGAGGTGTTTGTAGTATTCTCTGATGGTAGTTTGTATTTCTGTGGGATCAGTGGTGATATCCCCTGTATCATTTTTTATTGTATCTACTTGATTCTTCTTTCTTTATTAGTTTGGCTAGTTGTCTATTTGTTGATCTTACCAAAAAACCAACTCCAGGATTCATTTTTTTTGTTGTTGTTTTGTGCGTGGGTTTTTTTTTTCTTTTTTTTTTTTTTGTGGGTGGGGGGTAGTTTTCTTGTCTCTGTCTCTGTCAGTTCTGCTCTAATCTTATTTCTTGTCTTCTGCTAGTTCTTAAATTCGTTTGCTCTTCTCTAGTTCTTTGAGTTGTGATGTTATGGTGTCAATTTTAGATCTTTCCTGCTTTCTTCTGTGGTCATTTAGTGCTATAAGTCTGCCTCTAAAGATTGCTTTTAGCTGTGTCCCAGAGATTCTGGTACATTGTGTCTTCATTCTCATATGTTTCAAAGAACTTAATTTATTTTAGCCTTGATTTCCTTATGTACCCAGTAGTCACTCAGGAACAGGTTGTTTAGTTTCCATGTAGTTGTGCAGTTTTGAGGGAGTTTCTTAGTCCTGAGTTGTAACTTGATTGCACTGTGCTCTGAGATACTGTTAAGATTTCCATTCTTCTGCATTTACTGAGGAGTCTTTTATTTCCAATTATGTGGTCAATTTTAGACTAAATATGATGTGGTGCTGAGAAGAATGTATATTCTGTTGATTTGGGGTAGAGAGTTCGGTAGATGTCTATTAGGTCTGCTTGGTCCAGAACTGAGTTCAAGTCCTGAATAGCCTTGTTAATTTTCTGTCTCGTTGATCTGTCTAATATTGACAGTGGGGTGTTAAAGTCTCCCACTATTATTGTGTGTGAGTCTAAGTCTCTTTGATGGTCCCTAAGAGCTTGTTTTATGGATCTGGGTGCTCCTATATTGGGTGCCTATATATTTAGGATAGTTAGTTCCTGTTGCATTGATCCCTTTAACACTAGGTAATGCCTTTATTTGTCTTTTTTGATTTTTGTTTAAAGTCTCTTTTATTAGAGGCTATGATTGCAACCCCTGTTTCTTTTTTTTTTTCTTTGCTTTTGCTTGGTAAATATTCTTCCATCTCTTTATTTTGAGCCTGTGTGTGTCTTTGCACTTGAGATGGGTCTTCTGAATACAGCACACTGATAGGTCTTGACTCTTTATCCAATTTGCCACTCTGTCTTTCAATTGGGGCATTTAGCCTGTTTACATTTAAGGTTAATATTATTACGTGTGAATTTGATCCAGTCATTATGATGCTAGCTGGTTATTTTGCCCATTAGTTGATGCAGTTTCTTCATAGTATAGGTGGTCTTTACAATCTGGTATGTTTCTGCAGTGACTGGTGTACTGGTTTATCCTTTCCATATTTAGTGCTTCCTTCAGGAGCTCTTGTAAGGCAGTCCTGGCAGTGACAAAATCTCTCAGCATTTGCTTCTCTGTAAACAATTTTATTTCTTCTTAACTTATGAAGCTTAGTTTGGCTGGATATGAAATTCTGGGTTGAAAATTCTTTGCTTTAAGAATGTTGAATGTTAGCCCCCACTCTCTTCTGGCTTGTAGGGTTTCTGCAGAGAGATCCATTCTTAGTTTGATGAGCTTCCCTTTGTGGGTAACCTGGCCTTTCTCTATGACTGCCCTTAACAGTTTTTTTTTAGTTTCAACCTTGATGAATCTGATTATGTCTCGGGGTTGTTCTTCTCAAGGAGTTTCTTTGTAGTGTTCTCTGTATTTCCTGAATTTGAATGTTGGCCTGTCTTGCTAGGCTGGAGACTTTCTCCTGGATAATATCCTGAAGAATGTTTTTTAACTTGTTTCCATTCTGCCAGTCACTTTCAGGCATACCAATCAAACGTAGGTTTGGTCTTTCACATAATCCCATGTTTCTTGGAGGCTTTGTTCCTTTTCATTTTTTCTCTAATCTTGTTTTCACACTTTATTTCAGGAAGTTGATCTTCAATCTCTGATCTCCTTTCCTCTGCTTGATCAATTCAGCTATTGATACTTGTATATGCTTCAGGAAGTTCTCATGCTGTTTTTCATCTCCATGAGGTCATTTATGTTCTTCTCTAAACTGTTCTAATTAGCAATTTCTCTAACCATTTTTCAAGATTCTTAGCTTCCTTGTGTTGGGTTAGAACATGTTCCTTTAGCTTGGAGGAGTTTTCTATTACCCACCTTCTGACACCTACTTCTGTTAATTCATCAAACTCATCCTCCATCCAGTTTTGTTCACTTGTTGACATGGAGTTGTGTTCCTTTGGAGGAGAAGAGGCATTCTGGTTTATGAAATTTTCAGTCTTTTAGTTCTGTTTTTTTGTCTCTCATCTTTGTGGATTTATCTGCCTTTGGTCTTTGATGCTGGTGACTTTTGGATAGGGTTTTTCTGTGAACATCCTTTTTGTTGATGTTCATGCTATTCCTTTTTGTTAGTTTTCCTTCTAACAGTCAGACTGTTCTGCTGCAGGTCTGTTGGAGGTCTACTCCAGACCCTGTTTGCCTGGGTATCACCAGCAAAGGCTACAGAACAGCAAAGATTGCTGCCTGTTCCTTCCTCTGGAAGCTTCGTCCCAGAGGGGCACCCACCAGATGCCAGCCAGAGCTCTTCCTATATGACGTGTCTGTTGGCCTCTGCTGAGAGGTGTCTCCCAGGCAGGAGGCACAGGAGTCAGGTATCCACTGGAGGAGGCAGTCTGACCCTTAGAGCTCAACTGCTGTGCTGGGAGATCTGCTCTCTTCAGAGCCACCAGGCAGGGACTTTTTTTTTTTTTTTTTAGAGGGAGTCTTGCTCTGTAGCCCG
>NW_012117433.1:139546-140624 GCF_000951035.1 Colobus angolensis palliatus | reverse complement strand
ACACACTTGGAACAGAATAATGAATACTTAGAAGTGGTGGTTTTACCACCATCACAAATTGATGTCCCCATCTATAGCCATATTCCCAGGTAAATGTAGGCCTGGGATATTAAACCTCCATCAGGAAAGTGGTGCAATGATTCAGATACTGGTGTATGCAAAGTGTTTTACATATGGAATTGTTAGATAAACCTGTCTTGCAAAGACAATTCTAACATCTTGCCTCTATTATATGTATTAATAAATACCATTTTCTCATGGGGTCTCCCAGTTGACTTAAGTTACTTTTTCCTGCCCCCTGTATGTTGCTTTGTGGAAATGCTCCTTTTCATTGGGAAAGGCAGTGGTTACCTGACCTTAAAGTTCAGCAACACTGGATTGCAGTTTTGACCCAGGGTAGACAACCAGTTTCTTATACCTTTGGACATGTGATGGTCCAAAGGCAGATAAAAGCATAACAGTGTCTGTCAATGTTCTTTTCAGTCCCTCTACTCAGTGGATATCAGAAGGTCTAGAGAACTCTCATGTATTAATGACCTTAAGTCTTGAACTGTCCCATGGTCATATTTTCCACCAGTGTAAATGCTGGGACAAAAATAAAGCAAGCTATAAAATGCAGAGATACAAGAAAAAAGGACTTTTTTGAAGACAACTTGGAATGAAGTCTAATGTCTTGGCCTTCCCATGTATGTAATCCAATAAACTATTTTATGTAATTCCGTCGAATTCGGCTTAATCAGAAATAGGACTTGCAAATATTTTCCTCATTCTGTGGGTTGCCTTCTGATTCTCCTTGTAGTTTCTTTTGATGCAAAAATGTTTGTTTTTACGAAGTCCAATTTATCTTTTCTTCTCCTTTCATGGTGCTTTTTGTGTCACTTGTTTGATTTTCAGCAATTTTAGCCTTGTGGCTATAGGACATAAGATTCTCCTTCCCAACACACCCATGTATTGCTTGATCCTGGAATTTCACCCATGAGCTCATCCTTTTCTTTCCTTAACACTGTCTGGCAACATTAGGTGCCACCAACCAACTGATTATATTCTTTAGTTTTCCACTAATGTTCAAAAGTATCAT
>NW_012117433.1:137079-139021 GCF_000951035.1 Colobus angolensis palliatus | reverse complement strand
AGGACTTGCAAATATTTTCCTCATTCTATGGGTTGCCTTCTGATTCTCCTTGTAGTTTCTTTTGATGCAAAAATGTTTGTTTTTACGAAGTCCAACTTATCTTTTTTCTCCTTTCGTGTTGCTTCTTGTGTCACTTGTATTTGATTTCAGCAATTTTAGCCCTGTGGCTACAGGACATAAGATTCTCCTTCCCAACACACCCATGCATTGCTTGATCCTGGAATTTCACCCATGAGCTCATCCTTTTCTTTCCTTAACACTGTCTGGCAACATTAGGTGCCACCAACCAACTAATTATATTCTTTAGTTTTCCACTAATGTTCAAAAGTATCATGTGCAGAGTCACCGATTTCCTCGCTACCTGTGGGTCATTGAGTAGAGTGTGATTGCAGATGTCTTGTACATCTCTATAAATAATTGCCATGGACTATCATTGTTCTCCGTATTACTGAAAATAGTCCTCAATGTTTTCAAGTCTAATCTTAGGGAGACAATCTAGAAATCCAACAACCAATCAACCAGCTCAGAAATCTTATACTTAGATTCCTGTTCCTCTAGAACTACTCCTGTTACCAAAATCTATCACGGTTCTGAAAAACAGAACCAATTTGTGTGCGTGTATGTGTGTATGTGTGTATGTGTATGTGAGGGGATTTATCAGCAGCATTAGCTCATGTAATTATAGAGGCTGAGAAGTACCACCATATGCCATTTACAAGCTGGAGAACCAGGGAGCCAGTAGCATGGCTCAGTCCATACATGAAGCCCTGAGAGCCAATATTTTATCTCTCAGCTGGAAGCTGAAAGCCTGAAGCCCAGGGAGCTACTGGTGAATGTCCTACGGTTCAAAGACCACTGAAATTGGGGCTCTGATGTCAAAGAGGAGATAAAAAGTGGTGTCCCAGCTCCAGAAAAGAGAAAGACACCAAATTCACCTTTCCTCTGCTTTCTTCTGTCTGGGCCCTCAGCCAGTAGGATTGTGCCTGCCCATAGTGGTGGCACTTCCTTAATCACTGATTCTAATCCTAGTATCTTCAGGATTATCCTCAGATACACCACAAAATGCTTTACCAGCAGTCAAGGTACTACTTAATGCAATCCAGTTGACACCTAAAATGAACTATTACACATGTTATATTTTTCATGATTTGACTCATTTATCAAGAAAGGATTCTCATTTTATTCTTCACTTCATTGTACTTTGCAGATATTACATTTTTTACAAATTCAAGGTTGGTGACATCCCTTTTTAGTAAGTTCACGGGTGCATTTTTCTAACAGCACACGCTCACTTCATGTCCTTGGGTCAAATTTTGGTAATTCTTACAATATTTCATACTTTATTATTTTACCTGTTTTACTAGTCTGTCGTCAGTGATCTTTGATGTTAGTATAATTGTTTTCGGGAGCCATGAACTGTGACCAGATAACATGGCGAACATTCGATAAATGTTTTCTGAATGTTCCACTGACTGGTTGTTTTGCAGTTTCTTTCTCCTCAGCACCAGCCCTCCCCTGTTCCCTGAGAAACAACAATATTGAAATTAGGCCAATTAGTAATCCTACAATGGCCTCTAGGTGTTCAAGTGAAAGGAAGGATTGCACATCTCTAACTTGAAAACAAAAGCTAGAAATGATTAAGCTTACTGAGGAAGGCATGTTGAAAGCTGAGGTAGTGCAACAGGCCAAAAGCCTCCAGACTTTTTTTTTTTTTTTCTCTTGAGACAGTCTCGTTGTCGCCCAGGCTAGAGTGCAGTGGTGTGATCTCAGCTCACTGCAACCTCTGCCTCCCGGGTTCGAGCAATTCTGCCTCAGCCCCCTGAGTAGCTGGGATTACAGGCATGTACCATCATACCCAGCTAATATTTGTATTTTTAGTAGAGACAGGGTTTCACCATGTTGGTCAGGCTGGTCTTGAACTCCTGACCTTGTGATCTGCCCA
>NW_012117433.1:135673-137029 GCF_000951035.1 Colobus angolensis palliatus | reverse complement strand
ATTTTTTACAAATTCAAGGTTGGGGACATCCCTTTTCAGCAAGTTCACAGGTGCATTTTTCCAACAGCACACACTCACTTCATGTCCTTGGGTCAAATTTTGGTAATTCTTACAATATTTCATACTTTATTATTTTACCTGTTTTACTGCTCTGTCATCAGTGATCTTTGATGTTATTATAATTGTTTTCGGGAGCCATGAACTGTGACCAGATAACATGGCGAACATTCGATAAGTATTTTCTGAGTGTTCCACTGACTGGGTTGTTTTCCAGTCTCTTTCTCCTCAGCACCAGCCCTCCCCTGTTCCCTGAGAAACAATAATATTGAAATTAGGCCAATTAGTAATCCTACAATGGCCTCTAGGTGTTCAAGTGAAAGGAAGAATTGCACATCTCTAACTTGAAAACAAAAGCTGGAAATGATTAAGCTTACTGAGGAAAGCATGTTGAAAGCTGAGATAGTACAACAGGCTGAGCTTCCAGACTCCTTTTTGTTTGTTTGTTTTTTGTTTTTTTTCTTGAGGCAGTCTCACTCTGTTGCCCAGGCTAGAGTACAGTGGCGTGATCTCAGCTCACTGCAACCTCTGCCTCCTGGGTTCGAGCAATTCTAACTCAGCCCCCTGAGTAGCTGGGATTACAGGCATGTACCATCATACCCAGCTAATATTTGTATTTTTAGTAGAGACAGGGTTTCACCATGTTGGTCAGGCTGGTCTCGAACTCCTGACCTTGTGATCTGCCCACCTCGGCCTCCCAAAGTGCTGGGATTACAGGTATGAGCCACCACACTCGGCCTGTTGCACTAATTTTTAGCCATATCTTGAATGCAAAGGAAACGTTCTTGAAAATTCAAATACTACCTCAGTAAACACACAAATGATTAGAAAGCAACAAAACAGCCTTATTGTTGATATGGAGAAAGTTTTGATGGTGCGGGTCAACCAGCCACAACATTCTCTTCCACCACAAGCCTAATCCAGAGCACACCCTAACACTCTGCTAGTCTGTGAAGGTTCATAGAGATGAGGAAGCTGCAGAGGAAAACATGGAATCTAGCAGAGATTGGTTTATGAGGTTGATGGAAAGAAGCCATGTCTATAACAAATGCAAGGTGAAGCAGCAAGTTATCCAGACTTACCAAGATCATGTAGCTACATATAGATTTTCAGCGTAGAAAAGATACCCTTTTATTGAAAGAGGATGGCATCTCGGACCTTTCTAGCTAGAGAGAAGTCAATAGCTGGTTTCAGATCTTTAACAGACAGGCTGATCTCTTGTTACGAGACAGTGCAGATGGTGATGTTCAGAGAAGCCAGTGCTCATTTACCATTCCAACAATCCTAGGGCCCTTACGA
>NW_012117433.1:134315-135288 GCF_000951035.1 Colobus angolensis palliatus | reverse complement strand
AGTAAACACACAAATGATTAGAAAGCAACAAAACAGCCTTATTGTTGATATGGAGAAAGTTTTGATGGTGTGGGTCAACCAGCCACAACATTCTCTTCCACCACAAGCCTAATCCAGAGCACACCCTAACACTCTACTAGTCTGTGAAGGTTCATAGAGATGAGGAAGCTGCAGAGGAAAACATGGAATCTAGCAGAGATTGGTTTATGAGGTTGAAGGAAAGAAGCCATCTCTATAACAAATGCCAGGTGAAGCAGCAAGTTATCCAGACTTACCAAGATCATGTAGCTGCACTATAGATTTTCAGCGTAGAAAACATACCCTTTTATTGAAAGAGGTTGGCATCTCGGACCTTTCTAGCTAGAGAGAAGTCAATAGCTGGTTTCAAATCTTTAAAGGACAGGCTGACTCTCTTGTTACAAGACAGTGCTCATTTACCATTCCAACCATCCTAGGGTCCTTACGATTGAAGCTAAGTCTATCCTTCAAGTATTCTGTAAATGGAGCAAGAAAGCTCGGATATCAGTGTATCTCT
Source organism: Colobus angolensis palliatus (assembly GCF_000951035.1). Classification (NCBI taxonomy): domain Eukaryota; kingdom Metazoa; phylum Chordata; class Mammalia; order Primates; family Cercopithecidae; genus Colobus; species Colobus angolensis. The sequence goes on along the minus strand of NW_012117433.1, from coordinate 134,753 downwards.
TTAAATAATAGCTCACTGAATATTTTAATTCCATTGTTAAGACCCACTGCTCAGAAAACAAAGATTTCTATGAAAATATTGCTTGTTGCTCGTTGGCAGTGCACCTAATCACCCAAGAGCTTTGTTGGAGATGTATACAGAGATTACTGTTGTGCCTCTACCTGCCAACACAACATCCGTTTTGCGTCCCACGGATTGTGGGGTAATTTTGATTTTTTTTTCTAGTCTTGTGGTTCACAAAATGTATTTAATAAAGCTATAACTGCCATAGTGATGCCTACAAAGAATGTCAACAAAGTAAATTGAAAACCTGGGAGTCTAAATGCCATTAGAAACATCTAATATTCAGGGGATGAGGGCCAAATATTAACGTTATTGGGAGTTTTGGAAGAAATTGATTTCAACCCTTCTGGATGACTTAAGGGATTGGAGTCTTCA
>NW_012117433.1:132442-133820 GCF_000951035.1 Colobus angolensis palliatus | reverse complement strand
AAAGATTTCTATGAAAATATTGCTTGTTGCTCGTTGGCAGTGCACCTAATCACCCAAGAGCTTTGTTGGAGATGTATACAGAGATTACTGTTGTGCCTCTACCTGCCAACACAACATCCGTTTTGCGTCCCACGGATTGTGGAGTAATTTTGATTTTTTTTCTAGTCTCGCGGTTCACAAAATATATTTAATAAAGCTATAGCTGCCATAGTGATTCCTACAAAGAATGTCAACAAAGTAAATTGAAAACCTGGGAGGGATGTATTCTAAATGCCATTAGAAACATCTACGATTCAGGGGATGAGGGCCAAATATTAACGTTATTGGGAGTTTTGGAAGAAATTGATTTCAACCCTTCTGGATGACTTAAGGGATTGGAGTCTTCAGTGGAGAGAGTAAATGCAGATGTGGAAATAGCAAGAGAACTAGAATTAGAAGTGGAGCTTGAATGTTATGGAATTGTTGCAATCTCCTGATAAATTTTAACAAATGAAGAGTAGCTTTTTATGGATGAGCAAAGAAAGGGTTTTGGTGAATGGATTCTACTCCTGATGAAGATGCTGTGAGCATTGTTGAAATGACAAAGCATTTAGAATATTGTATACACATACTTAATTAAAGCAGTGGCAGGATTACAGAATTGACTGAGTTAGCACATTACCCCTAGCAGAACTTATTGCAATCAAACAGCATAATGTGACAAATATTTCAGAAAAGGAAGCGTCAATTAGTGCAGCAGATTTCATTTTTGCCTTTAGAAAAAGACATTGTCACAGCAAGTCCAACCTTATAACTACCCTAATCAGTCAGCAGTCAACATCAAGGAAAGACTTTCTACCAGCAAAGAGATTTTCCTCTACTGATGGCTCTTTGGATAATAAAGTATTTTAAAATTAAGGTATATACATTTTCTTTAGACAGAATGCTATTGTAGACCTAATAGGTTACAATACAGTGTAACCATTCTATGGGCACTAGGAATTCAAACAATTTTTGTCACTCATTGGGTTATTTGCTTAATTGGGGTAGTCTGGAACTGAAGCTCTGCAATATCTAGGGTATGCCGATATTTAATGTCTTTTTGTCACAGTTTTTGACTAAATTTTATTTTGTCTAATGCTCATATAAATATCACAGCTCTTTTGGTTACAATTTCCATGGACTATCTACTTTTAAACTACTTGTCCTTAAATTTTGAGTTTCTTCTAGAGAGTATATAGTTTGATCCTATTTTTTAAAAATCTATTCTGCCAATTGATTTGCTTTTAGAATAGAAATTTAATCCATTTAAGCCCATGCCCCTCACAGACCCACGCACCCCTCCAACCACCTTGCCCCTCAGATCAATGCCTGCCTCCTCCTCTCTCCCCCATCAGAC
>NW_012117433.1:129774-130920 GCF_000951035.1 Colobus angolensis palliatus | reverse complement strand
GGCCTCCCAAATTGCTGGGATTATGGGCGGGAACCAGTGCTCCCAGCCTCACTTTAGCATTTCTTATAGAAAAAAAATAGTGAAATGAGGAATGTGTTACCAATTTAAGCTTTTAAAACGTTCTAAGTAACTTTTATTTTTTTAAAAATAATTTATTTATTTTGAGACAGAGTCTTGCTCTGTTGCCCAGGCTGGAGTGCAGTGGCACGATCTCAGCTCACTATAAGCTCCGCTTCCCGGGGTCACGCCATTCTCCTGCGTCAGCCTCCTGAGGAGCTTGGGACTACAGGTGCCCGCAGCCACACCCGGCTAATTTTTTTGTATTTTTAGTAGAGATGGGGTTTCACCACGTTAACCAGGATGGTCTCGATCTCCTGACCTCGTGATCCACCCACCTCGGCCTCCCAAAGTGCTGGGATTACATGTGTGAGCCACAGCACGTGGCTTTTTTTTTTTTTTTAAATCTTTTGTGAAAATGAAGGATAAATAAGTGGAATAAGCCTGTAGCAGATTTACCATTTATAAATGTTCTAATTATTACTTCACATCTTGGGGAAAAAAATGTCATGCATGCTAAGAAAATCTGAAATTCTTTGGCATTACATACTTGACTAAGTTTAATTTTTGATTATGTCAATCAACTTGACAAGATGTGAAATAATCATTACTTAGTCTAGGAACATTGAGGTGGAACAGGAAGGCAGCAATTGAAATGTGCTTTGAGGCATACTAAGTGTGAATGTCCATTAGGCACTAAGGTAGAGATGCAGTCAATACGATGTTTCATTCTGGAGTTTTGGAGAAAGAGCTGAGCTGCAGATATTGATTTGTGGTTTCTTGGCCTAGAGGTTGTATTTAAAGCCATGAGAATATTTGACTTCAAGGAAATGAGTGAAGACAGAAAACAGTCCAGAGATCACCCAAGGGTCTTCCAAAGTTTATGGCCTCTTCCAATTTTAAGAAATAAATCATTTTAGGAAATACTGTAAACTAAGAAACTTGGCAGGATATTTCTCAGCAGAAATACGTGGCTCAAGGAAACCCCTCTAATGGGGTTAAGTCAGTGGAGGGTAAACGCATTGGGAAATGTGCACAGGTCATAAACATCTGTCAGTCTCAAAGTGCTTTGGCCAGTAGCCCATGACA
>NW_012117433.1:129222-129724 GCF_000951035.1 Colobus angolensis palliatus | reverse complement strand
ACAGACAACATATACAACAGCAGTTTCATAACTTAATAACTTATTTTATTGTACCATTTCCATGTTAAAATATATTTGGATATGTAAATACTATCATTGTGCTATACTTGCCCATAGTATTCAATGCAGGACAGTGCTGTACAGGTCTGTAGCCTGGGACCCATATTTTTATTTTACAAATTTCTTTTTTGAGTCAGAGTTTCTTTCTGTTGCCCAGGCTGGAGTGCAGTGGTGTCATCTTGGCTCACTGCAACCTCCCTGGTAAGCAATTCTCCTGCCTCGGCCTCTCAAGTAGCTGGGATTATAGGCATATATCACTATGCTTGGCTAATTCTTGTATTTTTAGTAGAGACAGGGTTTCATTCACCATGTTGCCCAGGTTGGTCTCAAATTCCTGACCTCAAGTGATCTGCCTGCCTCGGCCTCCCAAAGTGCTGGGATTACAGGCGTGAACCACCGTGTCTGGCCCCATATTCTCTATCATAGCTTTAATGTATAGTAA
>NW_012117433.1:121150-125837 GCF_000951035.1 Colobus angolensis palliatus | reverse complement strand
AAGTTACCAAAGTTTGAAAGCATCATGCTATTTTACATACACTGTTTTCAAAAGATTTTTTGAAATTTTGGATAATTAGATGTATTTGCAATTTTGAAATTAATTTGACAATAACATGTAATGGCTTTTGGATATTTTATATTAGTGTATCTTTTTAAATGTACGAAATATTTCAAAAGACTGGAGTAGAACAAATTAATAGTATATTTTTAGATCCTAATATTTGCTCTATATGGAGCTGGTATTCAGGAGAATATGACCAGTTAATGGTGTCTTTGATGTCCTGCTCCACCACAGCCCAGCAAGGCCACTGCTGATACTGGGCACACAGGAGGTCAAGGCCTGGCTCTTAGCCTTGAAACAATGTGGGAAGTTCCCTTTTATGCACAAGACGTAATTGACAAAAGAGCATGTGTTTGTATTTTCCAAGCAGAATCCTGCTCAACTCTCTTCTTCTAACCTCTCCCGTATCTGACTTCTAATTATTTATCCTGGATGGGTGCCCTCCCACCTCCCAACCATGACCCCACAGGGATGCTGCATCCCTAGGTTGCTGGAGCTCCAATTTGCGATGCTGGAGGGAGGCCATAGATTGTTGGTCATCCTGTCAATATGGCTCGTGTTCAGGTTCTATGCTGTATGTTTTCTTCTTTCTGAAAGAGCTAAAGACAGACTAAGTGATAAATACTGGTCACTTGCTGCACCTCTAGGGGCTGCAAACTCGACCCACTCTCACCTCAAAAATGTCTATAAAATATTTATCCACTCTGCCCCAAACTTATAGGCAAATCAATTTTTGGCCCTAATGAAGTAGAAGGAAAAGAAACACACAAGTGTGTAGAAAGGAGTAAGGAAAGAACCTTTAAGGAAAACGTTCAACTGGAGTTGCCAAGCAGGAGGGATTTAACCAGAGGCCATGTGTCCACCAGCATAGAGACATCCTCTGCATCACCATCCACACGCAGGGCCTTCTGCTAGATGTCGTGCAACATCCTCTATGCTAATATTCATCTGAAAATGGATAATCAGGGTGGTCCACAAGACTGAAAAGAGAAATGATAGTACATAATATGGATGAAATGACTATTAAAAAGCTGGTAGCAAAGTGATTTCTATGACACTGCCATTAGTGTGAATGTTAAGTTTATTTTCAATTTGTAGAATCTGTCTTTCATGAACATGACTTTATAATGTGTTTTTTTTTTCCCCAAAAGTAAGAGCATTCCTGGAATTTATCACACAAACTACACAGGGTCGGTTGTTCAAACATAGTCTTCCATATCTGTCAATAGACGAAAGAGATCTTTTCTATTTGAAATTCTCAATGAAAGCAGCAACTCATCCTGCATTGTTTTGAATAGAAATAAGCCAGCTATATGTTCATCACTAAGTTTTGAGGGTTAAATGTTCTTGGTAGCAATCACATATCCTTTAAAGTATTCATTACTGACTAGCTGCTTACCATATGGAAAATATTTTCTTTGATTCAGACATGTAAACTGTCATATGTGATATGGGGCTCCATATCCAAAACTCTATGCTAAGGGCAATCTTTAGGTGGAAATAACATAAAATAGAATGAATAAATGATTAATATTGAATAATTGGTGAGAATTACTGATGTTTGCCACTCCTATTTTACTATTTTCCTCTAAACTAATAAAAATGTAAACAATGATATTTAAAAACGTTGAGTTCTTACGATGTGCTGCTGTGTTTATCCTTTTTAATTCTCCTGTCTATTACCTATTAACATCTCCACTGCAAGCAGTGACATAACTTGTTTTTCCCTCATCACGTGAGTGCCTTTCTGTGAATCCTAGAACCCTGGAGTATACAGAAAGAGTAAGATCTTTTGTCAGCTATATATTATCCCCAAAGATGGGACTGTCCAACTCTTCCCTTAATTTTTTTTTAATTTTTTTTTTAACGATGGAATCTTGCTCTGTTGCCCAGGCTGGAGTGCAGTGGCACAATTTCGGCTCACTGCAACCTCTGCCTCCCAGGTTCAAGGGATTCTCCTTCCTCAGCCTCCTTTTGTCAGCTATATATTATCCCCAAAGATGGGACTGTCCAACTCTTCCCTTAATTTTTTTTTAATTTTTTTTTTAATGATGGAATCTTGCTCTGTTGCCCAGGCTGGAGTGCAGTGGCACAATTTCGGCTCACTGCAACCTCTGCCTCCCAGGTTCAAGGGATTCTCCTGCCTCAGCCTCCTGAGTAGCTGGATTTACAGGTGTATGCCACCACGTATGGCTAACTTTTGTATTTTTAGTAGAGACAGGGTTTCTCCATTTTGGCCAGGCTGGTCTGAAACTTCTGACCTCAAGTGATCCACCTGTCTTTGCCTCCCAGAGTGTTGGGATTACAGGCATGAGCCACTGAGCCTGGCTCTTCCCTTGACTTTTAATCTCTCTTCTCTAAAACTTCTTTATAGTCTGCATTTAGATTTCCATATTGCAAAAAACATCAAAGCCAAGAGTTCTAACGCCCACTAAGGGCAAACTTTCTGGAGGCAAAATGCAGTGTTTGGGTCATGAGCAAAGGTCTAAAGAGAAGGAAGAAAGAAATTTGAAATGGGTCAAGATACTGAATTGACAAGATCTAGTGAGCAATTCCACATGGAAGAGATGCATTTCTGGCATGGGATACCAATGTTGTTGGAAATGTTTATCTGATAAGGAACTGAGCAGATTTGGAAGAAAAAGCTGTAAGTACGGATTTGGAAAAACATGTAATCAAGCCATGTGGGCAATATCCAATTTGTCCACCAGGCCATAGCTGAAATGCCAGGCCAACATGAAAGGTGCAGATTCAGCAATAATATTGGCTGCTCTGGAAATTTTCAGGGAGTCAGGAGAGCAGAGGCACCCTGGGCCCGCTCACCCTGTCAGAGAACAGAGCTCTGGAGTGAATCCAGAAGGAGAGTTCCAGAGTTCCTGTCTCACCTCTGACTCACATTGGCCTGTCTCCCTGGTATTGAGTTCACTTTTAACACCCATCTGACATTCCTCCTCTAAAAATAAACTTGGCAACCCATTTTCCAAAGTTACTTACAAATCCATAACAACATATCGAAAATTTCTATTTAGGCCATCTAGAACTTTCATATCCTCTGAAGTCAACTGGAATTCAAAAACCTATCAAAGAAGTAGAAAATTTTTATTGGTAGATTGCATAATTGTCAACTGAATAGCCAAGTTTATCAGAGCAGGGTGTAGAGGCAATATGTAAAATATTTGATAAGTTTCCAAAAGTTATGAAAGATCATCTCTAAACTCTCAAGTGATTAAAGAATATCAGGTAAAACATAAATCCATTCCTAGATATTATATATTGAAACTGCACAAAACTGCAAAGAAGATCTCAACAGAAACTGGAGATGGAATGAAGTTGACCTGGTGTGCACATGATTGGTTCATGTACTCAGAAGATTTAGACGAATCTAGAGGGACAATTTTGAAACTTTTTTAGAAGTTTTAGTTTGATGGTGATACAATTTGGATATTTGTCCCCTCCTAATCTCATGTTAAAAACGTGATTCAGCAATGATGGAAGTGGGTCCTGGTGGGAGGTGTTTGTGCCGTGAGGGCATCCTTCATGAATGGCTGGGTGCCCTCCCCAAGGTAATGAGTGTTCACTGCATTAGGTCACATGAAATCTGGTTTAAAAAGGAGCCTGACATTTTCTTTATTTCCTCTTCATCTCTTGCTATTATGATATGCTTCCTCCTCTGTCACCTTCTTCCATGAGTAAATGCTTCCTGAGGCCTCACCAAAACCAAAATGGTGCCATGATTTTTGTACACTCTGCAAAATGGTAAGCCAAATAAACCACCTTCTGGCATATTTTATCTGGCCTCAGGTATTTCTTTATAGCAGTGCACAATGAACTAACATGGAAAATTGTTACCAGGAGTGGGACATTGCTAAAAATGTCTGAAAATGTGGTGGTGCCTTTAGAACTGGGTAATTAACACAGTTTGGAAGTGTCGGGAGGGTTCAGAAGAAAATGGGAAGATAAGGGATAGTTTGAAACTTGTTAGGCATTGGTTAAATGGTTCTGACCAAAATGCTGATAAAAATATGGGCAATGAAGTCGAGGCTAATGAGGTCTAAGACCAAAATCAGAAACTTATTAAAAACTGGAACAAAGATCACCCTTGTTATACCTTAGGAAAGAACTTGGCTGCATTGTGTCCATTCCAGGACTTTGTGGAAGTCTGAACTTAGTGATGATTTAAGGGTATCTGGTGGAAGAAATTTCTAAGCAGGAAGACATTCAAGAGATAGTGTGACTGCTTCTAACAGCCTATGATCAGGTATGGGAGCAAAGGAATGACCTAATGTTGGAATTTAAAGCTTCCTGAAGCCTATCGAGAATGAGATGCTGGTGCTATGCTTTTTGTACAGCCTGTAAATTGTGAGCCAAATATAGCTCTTTTCTGTATAAATTGCCCAGCATGAAGTATTTTTTTATAGCAGCACAAAACGGACTAATACAGATGGATATTGTTGGATTTCTATATTTCTGTATTTGTCTCCATGACAAAAACACATCCCACCAGACCCCACTTCCATCAATGGGGATAACATTTTTTTTTTTAAGTTCTAGGGTACATGTGCACAACATGCAGTTTTGTTACATATGTATACATGTGCCATGTTGGTGTGCTGCACCCATTAAC
>NW_012117433.1:118398-120320 GCF_000951035.1 Colobus angolensis palliatus | reverse complement strand
ATGTTGGTGTGCTGCACCCATTAACTCGTCAATTACATTAGGTATATCTCCTATTGCTATCCCTCCCTCTTCCCCCCTCCCCACAATAGGCCCCGTGTGTGATGTTCCCCTTCCTGTGTCCAAGTGATCTCATTGTTCAATTCACAGCTATGAGTGAGAACATGTGGTGTTTGGTTTTCTGAGTTTGCTGAGAATGATGGTTTCCAGCTGCATTCATGTCCCTACAAAGGACACGAACTAACGTTTTTTGCATTTTAAAATGAGATTAGAAGGAGACAAATATCCAAACTGTATCATCATCAAACTATCTAAATCATAAGTTTCAAAGTTCTCTAGATTCTTAATCTTATAAGTACATGAAGCAGTCATGTACACACAAGGTTAACTTGATTTCATCTCTAGTATCTGTTGAGATCCTCTTTGTAGAGTTGTACAGTTGTACAGTTTCACATCAGATATAGAAATACTGAAATCCAAATATATTCATCTGATTTCCATCTTCAATGAACAGGTATAATGTGAAAATTGTTTTCAACGAGATTCAAGACAGTAATTGTCCAAATCCTAACAAATACTAAATTACTAAATTTTATTGGAATACTCTAATACAGAGAATAAGAGGGAAAGAGAATAAAAGTCATCAATTTAACAATTGATGAATCTAGGTAAGAAGCATTCATTGTATTCTTAGAATATTTGCATATATTAGAAAATTCTCAAGTTATCCAAGACTATTCCTGTCCCAGCCAGGAACAGAAGGACTAGACTGAGTTCAGGTGGAGCTTAGGTTAAATTACAAACCATGAAATTGTCAGTTAAATAAATGTTTTTGAATTAAACCTCTATGTTTGAGAGGTTTTCTCTTTTATAATTTTACTTAGTATTATGTTTTTCTACACATAGAAAAAGACATGCAACCTAAGAAAAATACCCAAAGACTTCAACAGGCACTCAAAAAATAATTCTGAGAATAAATACATGAAATTTATACAGAATAAACAAGGACGTGAAGAAAAAATCTGCAATGATTTGAAGACTAGAGAACACCTAACCCAACTCATTTCAGAAAATGAAGAAAAGGTGATGTCCCTAGCAGAGGGATACAGAGTAAGTTGCCAACTTGATGCCAAAATTTCTGGTTTTGGTCCCATCCTGATTCTCTCCACCCATGCTGCCCCTCCTATAGTAGAATAGAAAACCCTTATGATGCACACAAAGCATTTGTGCATAGGAAATGCCCAGGAGATGGACTTAGTCCAAGGGTGTCCTGAGAAGCTTACAAGAAGCACACACGTGAAGGACACCATGCAGGAGCCTTGACGCCCACTCAACTCCTCACCTGGACATTTTCTCTGATCCGCTGCTCATTGTAGCTCTTGGCCAGGACCACAACCCCACGCTGCAGCTGGTAGCGCAGGGCAATCAGGGCTGGGGATCGTTTGTATTTCTTTGCTAAGGCGCAAAGAACTGGGTCCTCCAAAAGAACTGGGGAGTTCTGGTCCACCCTGGAAGGAAAGCCAGAAATGCTGAAGTCTTGAGGCTGGATTCAGTTTGGTAGGAGGCTCCCTAAACAGACTAAGGTGTTCATTCTGCACCAGAGCCTCTCAAGTGAGGCCCCTGAACAATAGCATCACCTGGGATCTCATCAGAAATGCAAATTCTCCCCATACCCTGATTCACTGAGAGTGAACTCCAGGAGACTGAGTAGGCTATAATTAAAATTTTTCATCAAAATGGCATTTTAGGTAAACTTCCTGTTGCTTTTATTACCATAGTTTATGTCGTTGGGTTCCCAGAGCACTATGGGCAACCAGGACAATGTCTTTGGACTTGCAGAAATCCAGCAGTTTGCTCTGGTTGAGGTAAGGATGACATTCCACCTGTAGATGATCAAGATAGAAAAGCATCAGATAATTCAAAAC
>NW_012117433.1:95123-117508 GCF_000951035.1 Colobus angolensis palliatus | reverse complement strand
AAGATCTGATTTTAAAAATGGGTTTCCCTGCACAAGCTGTCTCTCTGCCTGCTACCATCCATGTGAGATATGACTTGCTCCTCTTTGCCTTCTGCCATGATTGTGAGGCGTCCCCAGCCATCTGAAGCTGTAAGTCCATTAAACCCCCCTTTTCTCCCCACTCTTGAGTATGTCTCTATCAGCAGCATGCAAATGGACCAATATGGTAACTTCGTACCAGTAGAGTGGGGCGTTGCTGAAAGATACCTGAAAATGTGGAAGTGACTTTGGAACTGGGTAACATGCAGAGGCTGTAACAGTTTGGAGTGCTCAGGAGAAGACAGAAAAATGTAAGAAGATTTGGAACTTTCTAGAGACTTGCTGAATATCTTTGACAAAAATGCTGATAGTAATATGAACAATACGGTCCAGGCTGAGGTGGTCTCAGATGGAGATGAGGAACTTGTTGGGAACTGGAGCAAAGGTGACTCTTGTTATGTTGTAGCAGAGAGTGGTGGCATTTTGTCCCTGCCCTAGAAACTTGTGGAACTTTGGATCTGAGAGAGATGATTTAGGATATGTGGTCAAAGAAATTTCTAAGCAAAACATTCAAGAAATGACTTGGGTGCTGTTAAAAGCATCCAGTTTTAAAAGGGAAACAACAAAAAAGTTCAGAAAATCTGCAGTCTGGTGATGCAGTAAAAATTAAAAACCCATTTTCTGAGAAGAAATTCCAGCCAGCTGCAGAAATTTGCATAAGTAACAAGGAGCCAAATGTGAATCACCAAGACAATAGGGAAAATGTCTCCAAGGCATGTCAGACACCTCTATGGCAGCCCTTCTCATCGCAGGCCCAGAGGTGGAGGCCTAGGAGGAAAAAATGGTTTCATGCGCTGGGCCCAGGGTCTCCATTCTGTATGGAGTCTAGGGACTTGGTGCCCTGCATCCCAATCACTCCTGCTGTGACTAAAAGGGGCCAATGGTACAGCTCAGGCTGTGGCTGCACAGGGTGCAAGTCCCAAGCCTTTGGCAGCTTCTATGTGGTGTTGAGCCTACGGGTGCACCGTAGTTAAGAATTGAGGCATGGGGCCAGGCGTGGTGGCTCATGCCTTTAATCCCAGCATTCTGGGAGGCTGAGGCAGGCAGATCACAAGGTCAGGAGTTTGAGACCAGCCTGACCAAGATGGTGAAACCCCATCTCTACTAAAGATGCAAAAATTAGCCAGGAGTGGTGGTATGTGCCTGTAATCCCAGCTACTCAGGAGGCTGAGGCAGAAGAATCATTTGAACCTGGGAGGTGGAGGTTGCTGTGAGCTGAGATCGTGCCACTGCACTCCAGCCTGGGCAACAGCAGCACTCTGTCTCAAAAAAAAATTTAAAAAATATAAAAAAGAAAAATTGAGGTTTGGGAACCTCCACCTAGGTTTTTACCACTAGGCCCGTGCTCTCATGGTGAACTTCTGCTAGGGCAGTGCTCTGGGGTCAGAGCCCCCACACAGAGTCCCTGCTGGGGCACCACCTGATGGAGCTGTGAGAAAAGGGCCACCATCCTCCAGACCCTAGAATGGTAGATCCACTGACAGCTTGCACTGTGCACATGGAAAAGCTGCAGACACTCGATGCCAGCCCATGAAAGCAGCCAGAAGGGAGGCTGTACCCTGCAACGCCACAGGAGTGGAGCTGCCCAAGCACGTAGGAACCACCCCTTATATCAGCACGGATGTAAATGGAGTTCCATTGACTCCTGGATGTGAAACATGGAGTCAAAAGTTAATCATTTTGAAGCTTTAAAATTTGACTGCCCTGCTGGATTTCAGACTAGCGTGGGTCCTGTAGCCCCTTTTTGGCCAATGTCTCCCACATGGAACAGCTGTATTTACCCAATGCCTGTACCCCCATTGTATCTTGGAAGTAACTAACTTGCTTTTGAGTTTACAGGCTCATAGGTGGAAGGGACTTGCCTTGTCTCAGACGAGACTTTGGACTGTGGACTCTCGATCTAATGCTGAAACGAGTTAAGACTTTAGAAAACTGTTGGGAATGCATGACTGGTTTTGAATTGTAAGGACATGAGATTTGGGAGGGGCTGGGGTGGCATGATACGGTTTGGCTGTGTGTCCCCACCCAAATCTCATCTTGTAGCTCCCATAATTCCCATGTGTTGTGGGAGAGGCCTGGTGGGAGATAATTAAATCATGGGGGCAGGTCTTTCCCGTGATGTTCTTGAGACAGTGAATAAGTCTCAGGAGACCTGATGGTTTTATAAGATTTCCTGCACAAGTTCTTTCTTTGCCTGCCGCCATCTGTGTAAGATGTGACTTGTTCCTCCGCCTTCTACCGTGATTGTGGGACCTCCCCAGCCATGTGAAACGTTAAGTCCATTAAACCTCTTTTTCTTCCCAGTCTTGGATATGTCTTTATCAGTGGCATGAAAATGGACTAATACAGTGATCATGACAGTAAATTTTTTCCAGGACATGAATAATTAAAGGGAAAGAGTTAAGCTTTTAGTATATCCAAGAGGAGTAATTGTTTCTTTTCTTGACTTAGTGAAAACAACTTTTTCCTAATAAAATGTAAAGTGAGAATAGTAAACTTGTAGTTAAAATTGAAAGTAATTACTTTAAAGCCCCCAGGAAAGAACAAATACAATAATAATGCAATACAAAAATTTAAAACATCATTGATGTATACTCAATCATTACGTGAAAATTTGCTGTGGAATATAACTTTCCCTTTTCATTATTTTCACCCAGCAGATTACTAGTAATTGCAAAGGGGAGAACACGTGCCTCTGGAAATTAGATCTGGTTACCACTTGTTTAACCAAGTGATCAAAATTAGCATCACTAATTGTGGGACAATCTGCCATTTCATGCTGCCTCCTGTGGTATAATTTCAGGGATACAGCAAGGTAGAGGCAGTTTCTCACCAAAAATGTTTAACTTCTATGATATAAAGCATCCAAGTATAACTGCCAATCTACAGAAACTTACCTTTCAAAAACTTGGAACAAGTTAACTGATCAAAGTACAACAAACTGAAAGTCACAATTGGATTTCTTTTTTGTTTTCATGATACATCCTTTCTTTACTCTTTAACATTTCTCATTATTTTATAATTCTGCAGAGGTCATACACATCTTTTAATTTGGTATAAATTTCAGGTACTTAATCTTATTATATGGTATCTTTAAATTTTTTCATCTTCTATTTATGGTTGAAATGGAGGTATAAGACATTTCAATAAAACAATGGGAAATTGAACACTGACTGGATAATCAATGATATGAAGGCATTATTATTTCCTTACATAAAATAATTGCACTGTTACTGGGAGAATATCTTCATTCCTATGCCATGCTTTGAAAGGTCTGTAGAGGTGAATTGTGATCATGTAGATGTCCTGTATTATCCCTTCAAATTTTTCTAAAATTGGAAAATTGTCATAATAAAACAATTGAGTAAAACTAAAAACCACATTAATTCCTTAACTTTTTAATTGGAAATCAAGATTTTGTATTATATTACCAAATACATAAATTTTAAATACTACGTGTTTCAACTGTAGACCTGTACTCATTGACTCTAAGTAGTAAAAGAGTAAGTTAGAGAACAGAACCATATGCAGAATAGATGCTTCTCAATAGTTGATTTGATGACAGAAAGCAAAGAGGTGCACCAAAATAAGATGTGGGCAGTCACAAGGTCGGCTCAATGTTCTGCTAAATTTTCCTCAGTGTTGATTTCATCCACCACAACTAGTTATCTCCATAAATAGTTAACTCTCTTTTTTCACTCTTTATAGTTTTATTTCACCAACTTTGGGTCAAATTTCCACAATTGTGTTCTGGTTAATTTAGTATACTTGCTTGACTTCCCAAAATGATAGTACTGAAATATTTGTGGGCTAGGGAGAAGAGACCACTTGAAGCATCACTGCATTTACTCATCTTCCACAAAGCCACAGAGTTGGGCATCTGATTGTTCAATGAAATGAAGCTTTGATAGCACACAGGAGGGCATACAGGAAATCCAGGCTGTAGACAGTCTTGCATTTGTCAAAATCAGACCAGAGAAAATCTATTCCACATATATAGAAGAGGTATCATATTCATCTTTTTATATTACTGCAATATTTTTCTTTTCATTATCACATCATGGAGCTTCTCAAATCCTTTATTTCATGTTCTATGATTGCACAGGTAGGCTGCAAATGCCAAGGAGTTGATGAGCTCAGTTCAACCATTGCTAACAATTGCTCAATTTCTGAGAGAGACAAGATCTTCAAGTCTAGTTTCTTAGCACCCATAAGTACAGGGACATCTTTCTTTTCTTATACTCTATTTTCTAAAGTTCAATTTTGACTTCCTCCATTCTTTCAACATCAACAGAGTCCACAGCAAACACAATGCCATCTGTGCATCTTGCATATGGCTTCTACAGTGTTCCTCATTTCTCTTGACCACCTACATCTCAGGAGTGAAAAGTGACTGTTTTAGAATTTTCCAATGTTATCTTAATTTTTCAGTGTTAAATCCTTTGGTGGGTATGGTATTTACAAATTTATTGAATAGCAGCCTGTATAAAACAGTTCTTCCAGCACAGTCCAAACACGAAATAACAATGTGGAAGGACTGAAATGAAGGGCAGGATGGGCAGGATGGAAGTTTAGTCAGTTAGTCCATTCCCCTATTGCCAGCTGCAAATAAGTGTTCCGAAATGAAAGGCTTTCTTTTTTGTGCTTTAGAACTTTTCTTCCTAGGTGGTCCAGCTGTAAGACTCCCGTTTTGGGTCTGGGTCTAAATGAGGCAACATTAGCAGGCTTTTCTACACGAGGCAAGGGTGGGGGTAGCACGCGACGTCCTGTCAGCTTATCTCTCAAGCAGCTCTCATAAACAGGTAACTTCCTCTCCCTAACCTGGATGACTTTCACTGTTTCCAGTTATTTCTTAGTACCTGCTTAAGAACTATGAAAACAGAGATGCCAATAAAAAGCATTCAGACATCTAAACCTTATTTAAACCCGTAGTACCTATCTTCTCTTATTCTCACTCTCTCCTGATTTATTGCTCATCCCATGTTTTTATGGCCTTTATAATTATACACATTATACTCCAAATCATGTTTACCAATCCACTCTCTGGTGGTCTTTTCAAACCTTAGAGATAAGTCCACCTTCTCCCTGAGCTCTGATTAACCATTTCAGTCCTCCTTGATGAAATTTACCTCCTCCAAAAATAGTATACAGAATTCAGCATGAAGGGCTCTGTACCTTTTTCACTAAGACTTCTCCAAGGAGAGGTACGATTAAGGGTCTTCCATGTTCTTCTAGACAGAGGCTTTGCTTTCTAGAATCTTCTATTTCACAAATGTAAGTGGAACAAAACAAATGGAAGCCAGGCAGTAGGACAGGAAGATGGGTATTGAGAAGAGAAAGGAGAGGAGGCTGAGGGCCCTCACCTGGTTGCAGATGGGCTTGTACTTGAGTCCTGGCTTGTTGAGGATCATCTCCAGCTGCCTGCGGTTGAAGTTTGACACCCCGATGGACTTGGCCAATCCTGCATCCTTACACTTCTCCATGGCCTGGGAAGGGGTTGTGAGGAATTATTTGTGCAGTTGGCTGCAGATTATGATAAATGCAAGACAGAACTGTTAAAGCAACAACTGTTAAGATATGACAATGGAAATAGCAGCGATTCTCAAGAGAATTACAACAGATAACAGAAAAGGATAGTGACAGCAAGAAGAATTTGGGTATCCTCTTTAGGAAGCTGGAGAGAAAAATGCACATGGAGGGGGAGGAATACCTGTCTTCCTTGTCCCCAGTTTATCTCCTTCATTTCCCACTATTCTATTTCAGTCATGTGTTCTTCCCTACCACTGAGGAAAACTTCCTTTGTCAAGCTCCTTAATTTCTAGTTCCAGTGGTGCATGTTCCATTGGTTGCACATGAAAGCTGGGAAACAGATTTACCTCTTGTCTTCCTTTTCTGTACTCTGTCCTCCTAGCACTTACCTCCCATATGGCACAGAGATCCACTGTGTCGAATATTACTTTTCCATTTTCATCTGTTGGTAGTAGCGTCTCACCTGGCTGAAGTAGAAGCAGTCATTTTAATGTCACAATTTAATTTCTCCACCCATAGGCTTGTTCCCATGTACATTTTAGGATAATCCACCAGGTGCCTGCAATGTTCCAGAAAGTGGTGTGGGCAAAGTGTCTCACGTACAGAGTTTTAAGGCATGTCTTTAGGAGACAGGCTTCCTTTAATCTCCTACTTCCATTATATATATAAACATTTTACAGGTTTTAATGGGATTTCACAGTTGACTTTTGTTACTTTTATCTGCTCCTATAATTTTCTCTGGGGAAATGCCACTCCTTGACTCAAAAAGTCCTTGACATCCAGCAATAAGGGATTGTATTCTTGATCCAGGTGATACAATAAGAGTTCCTTATCCTCCTGAAGATTTGATAGTACATGAGCAGGATCATAAACCAAACATGGTCAAATGGAAGTTCTTTTCAATATGTATTTGAAAGTTGTAAGACCCATGGAGGCTCTCTTATGTTAATCACCATGAGCCTTGAGCTGCCTCAAAGCTATCATTGCCAACAGTGAAAAAGACTGGGACAAAAATCCAGAAAACCTCTTGGAGTTCATAGATAATTATGGAGAAAAGGTCACATTTTTAGAGTCTAGGTCAAATCTTTATTCATGGCAGTGACTACCCATTTGCATCATGCAATAAGCTCTTTTTTAAATAAACTAGCCTGAGTTTTTCCCTGTAAATTTAAAAGTTATGCACAACCGAAATTCATGACTAAGCAAAGCTACAAACTCCATTGTGAAACAAGCTTTAGTGAAAAAGGCAAGGATTCTCAGGTCCCATTATGGTTTCCTTTTTAAGACTCACCCAGAGTGAGTTCCACCAAATCTATTTCAGCTTAAAATGGGGAGAGATAATGGAAACTCACTGTGTACCATATGTGCAGTGGTTTCTTTTGGCACCACAGCTGCATGAATCTCTGCATCTGCGAACATCCTAAGAGATGGACTCAGGAACCCCAATTAAGACAGAGCCTTGAAGGTGGCTATTGTTATTTTCTTGAGTTTTTGAGGCAGAGGCTTTGAGGTTGATGTACTGTCTTCTGTTGTCATCATACATTAGAGAAGGAAGGTTTCACTATTTATTCAATAAACCAGGGGTTAGCTTAGGACTCTTCTTCCATGTCACAATACCTACATCCTCCTAAGAAGAAGCTTAATTCTACCATCAATGTAAAGGATTGTCATGCTGGCAACACAAGAGAAAAGTTTGATCTCAAAAACTGCCAACTTTTGAGAGCCATTGGGAAATGAATAAGATAAAGGTCAACATAGTCCAGTTGAGGTTTTTTTCAGTGAGCTTTCCAAGGCTGGTTGGACCAACTCTGGTTGATGGAAAGTGCACCAAAGCTGCAGGGTAAAAGTAAAGAATTGTGTTGAATAAAAACATGACCCAGTTTTATTAGTTTGCCCCACCTAATATTTAGACTTTTTTTTCACTGGTTCAAAACTGATGACTGCTAGCAAAAAAAATTCACATTCTTGTATTTTCTTTTGATATGATCTATCCATGTAAATTCTACTATCTATTGCAAATATAGTTAGACAATTGCTAAACAATGCAATTAAAATTTTCAATAGGTAAAATTTGATATCAGTAATTATGCTCATTATCTGAATGTTTGATAGAATTTATAAAACACTTCAATTGTCTAATTTTCTCATCCATTGAACCCAATGGACAATAATAGTTATTCCTGTTGCTTAGAAACTAAAGAAAATAATGTTCTTAACATGATGACATTTGTGGAACTCCATTCAAGATACTTTATATGTTATTTAATACCTATAGGGCTCCCTTATTTTGTACTCTCCCCACTCACACTCTGATGAAAGGGACAATTGAGATTCAGAATAATAAGATATTAATGAAAGCCATCCAGGACCTAAGAAAAACTATAATATGATTATAGTTCTCTGATTTTATAGCCTGATCTGAGATTTTTTTCCCCAAGATTGTGGATCAGAGGCAGTGTTAGCATGTCCCTCCCACTTGGAAGAACCAGAATAATGTGTATTCACACTGTGAACTATTTTCCAAGAAGCAATGCAGAAACTTAATAGAAAAACAAAGAATTCACAGACCCTTTGAAAGAAGTGGCAGGCTGCAGCACACACTGTAGGACAGATGAAAAACTCAGTGCCCAGAGTGTAAGAAGGGGAGAAACTGTCTCCAGAATACCCTTTTCCTACCAGGGACTCTGAAAATGTAGGCCATGGGGCCTAACTGATTTAGGGAGAGGTGAGAAATAAAGTAGAAGCAGCAGTGGGAAATGCCACAAAGGCATTCCCGATCTCCAGCATGGACAGAAGGAGGCCATTTTTTATTTTATCTCACAGAGGACCCTCAGTGAAGTCAGCCAACTACTTCAGGCAGGGGTCACAGATTGAAAGAAGCTCCCAACTGAATTTCATGTTATTTGAGTGGGGATGAACTCCTTTGGTTAGAATTCTGGGGGCAAGCAAGAAGTGTGCTGCAGACACAAATGCAGAAGTCTTGTGCCTGGCCTTGCAGTTGGATGAGGAGGGGCATAGCTTGAAAGCCACAGTTGCTATCTCTACAGGAAAACTTTTGTCCCAGGGCACTTCTGAGCACAGGTTTCTTAGAACTTAGTCCAGTGCTCCTAGCACCTGCACTCAGCAGCCTGGGCAACAAAGCACTGTAGAACTGAGATCTGCCTTGCCAACTGTGTGGGATCTCAGTGAGGCTTACTGCCACCTGCTACTTCCCACTCCCTGTGTGAATGCTTCTGCACAACAAAGCATTACCCTATTAGCCTGAGAACCATCTCTTTGCCCTCAGAGCAGCTGCAGCTAGCACCACTCCAGGAGAGTCAGAATGCAGACCTGCCTAACCCTGACCCAACCTGATTGTGCCCCTCCACTCACCCTGGTAGCTTAACACAAAGGACATAAACTTTTGGGAACTCTATGACCCTGCCCATCACCTGAGAAACGAGAATACCTCCCTAGGGAAACATAGGCAAGCTCAAATCTCACAGCTGGTGCTCTTGTGCAAGAGCTGGAGGCCAACACAGTTCATTACAGCATCCCTAGGTAGAATAACATTGCACCCAGGAAGAAGAAAACTTGTTTGTAATCTCAGCTGACCCTGTTGCCTGCATCTATCTTACTAACAAGAAGTCCTGAGTCTGTCCCTGAGACATGTTCACTACTATTATATCCAGCATTTGAGAAAGCCAACACAAAATGGCTATCTGCAACCAAAGAATCTCACAGTCTATGTCACTTCCCTGACACCATCATGAGAACTGGTGCTGGTACCCACTGCTGGGAGACATGAAGACAGGTCACATCACAGGATCCCTTTCCAATATTCCCCAGCACTAGCCCAGAGAGGGGCAACCCCACTGGGTCGCTAGACCCAGAAGAGCAATAGCAATCTATCACTGTAGTCTGGCTCTGAGGATCTTCTACTCGTAATGGAAAGAGCATCACATCAGGACAAAAATATCCAGATAGCAGGACTTGAGTTCCAGATCTTTACATTGGCGGCAAGTTTCTTTCAGCAGAGACACAATTTCAGTGCTAGATTCAGTAGGGAAAGTCTAAACCTCTACCACCAACAGTCAAGTGGCCTTGGTGCTCATGAAGGGTCTTGGAGAAGGGGTCTCCTTTCCCCCCTTTTCCATCAATGCAGACATAGCTACGGCTTCTCCTAAAGAAGCTCTGCATGGGTACACCCATACACAGCTTTCCTGGAACTCTTCAGAATGACTGCGTCCCCACAGGAAGAGCACTCCCCAGGTTCAGGCTTGCATGAGAGGCAGTCACAATTTCTCCCTACTTGGAATGTTAACATTTCTAGAGATGAAAAGAGGTACCTGTCTGATCTCAAGATGCAGAACACTGGGACAAGAGTGAGACCGGGAAGTGCATAGCTTTCCTGTCAACCTGGCATGGGAGCTGAGGTAGCTTCCATCCTTAGCGTTGATAAAAGAGGTGAATCCAATTGAAAGCTCTCCCAACCACATTGGGTACTTCATTTATCCACCTGCTTTAGCTACAAATGGTTCCTATCCAGAGATACCACCTCTACTAGCCTGCAGTGGTATCCCTGGGTAGGGGATCCTCAATAAATAAACTTGATAAATAAAATAGTGGGAAAAAGTTGAATAAATATAAAAGTACATACAACAGGAGTATAAGATAAGCTTCAAGAGACTGCTGCCATTCCATTCCCATAGGAGACAGTAAACTTGCCCACACACTGAGTATATATAGCTACTACAACCAACATCTGAGGAAGCCATGATACAAAGACTCTCTATAACCAAGGAACTCATATAAGTCTTCACACCTAATAGCACTAAGAACCCAATTAGGCTATTATAAACTATAAATATTAAAGTCAGATCCTTAAAAGGGAAAAAAGAAAAACAGGGAAATCAAAAATGAATTCAAGAATAATTAGAAGAAATAATCTAGCAAAATGAGAGGACGTCAGAAAAGTCATTATGGTAATATGACAAAAGATTTTGTCAACCCCAAACCCTGGGGTCACCCAAGTCACCCCAAAAAGATCACACTAGCTCCCCAGCAATAAATCCAAACTAAGATAAAATATTTGAAATACCAGATAATGAATTCAGAAGATTCATTATTAAGCTACTCAAGGAGATATCACAGAAAGGTGAAAAACAACCTAAAAAATTAAAAATGAAAATTCAGGATATAAATAAAAAATTTTCCAGGGAGATAAATATCACAAAGAAAAACCAATCAGAACTTCTGGAAATGAAAGACACATTTAGGGAAATACAAAATGCAGTGGAAAGTTTCAACAATAGACTAGAACAAGTAAAGGAAAGAATTTCAGAGCTCAAAGACAAGGCTTTTGAATTAACCCAATCAGACAATGATAAAGAAGAAAGAATCAGGCTGGATGGGTGGCTCAGATCTGTAATCCCAGCACTTTGGGAGGCCGAGTTGGGTGAATCACTTGAGGTCAGGAGTTCAAGATCAGCCTGGCCAACATGGTGAAACCCAGTCTCTACTAAAAATACAAAAATTAGCCCAGCATGGTGGCATGTGCCTACAATTCCAGCTACTCAGGAGCCTGAGGCAGGAGAATCGCTTTAACCTGGGAGGCGGAGGTTGCAGCAGTGAGCCAAGATCACGCACCTGCACTCCAGCAGCCTGGGCAACAAAGCAAGACTCTTGTCAAAGAAAAAAAAAAAAAATGAACAAATTATCTAAGAAATATGAGATTATGTAAAACAGCCAAACCTAAGAATAACTGGTGTTCCTGAGGGAGAAAAGATGTCTAAAAGTTTGGAAAACTTACCTGAGAGAATAATTGAGAAAAACTTTCCTGGCCTGGCTAGAGATTTAGATATTCAAATAGAAGAAGCTCAAAGAACTCCTTGGAAATTTATTGCAAAAATATTACCACCAAGTCACATAGTCATGAGTCTATCTAAAGTCAACATGAAGGAAATAATTCTAAGAGATATGAGAAAAAGCTTCAGGTAACACAAAAATCTATCAAACTAACAGAGGACTTCTAAGCAGAAAACTTAAAAACGAGAAGGGATTGCGGTCCTATCTGTAGCCTTCTTAAACAAAATAAATGTCAGAAATTTTGTGTCCAGCAAAACTACGTTTCATGAATGAAGGAGAAATAGTCATTTTTAGAAAAACAAATGATGAAGGAATTTGACATTATCAAACCAGTTCTACAAAGCATGCTGTAAGGAGTTCTAAATCTTCAAACAAAAGATTGTTATTCACCACAATGGAACCTCCTGAAAGCATAAAACTCATGAATCCTATAAAACAATAACACAACAGCAACCAAAAGTATTTGGGTAACAACTGACATGATGAAAAGAACAGTACCTCACATCTCAGTAATAACATTGAACATAAATGGCCTAAATGCTCCACTTAGAAGATACAGAATGGCAGAATGGATAATAAATTACAAACCAAATACCTGCTGTATTCAAGAGACTCACCTAACACATAAAGATTTGGATAAACTCAAGTTTAAAAGGTGGAAAAAGAGATTCTTTGCAAATGGAAACCAAAAGTATACAGGAGTTGCTACTCTTATATCAGAGAAAACAGACTGTAAAGCAACAGCAGTAAGAAAAAAAAGACAAAAATCATTATATAATGATAAAAGAACCAATCTAGCAAGAACATATTACAATCTTAAATTTATATGCACCTAACACTGGAGCTCCCAGATTTGTGAAACTATTACTAGCAGACTTAAGAAATGGTTAGCAACACAATAATAGTGAGGGACTCAATACTCCATTGTACAGCACTAGTCAGATAATTGAGGCAGAAAGTAAATAGGAAACAATGGATTTAACATACTCTAGAAAAAAGTTTACTAAACAGATGTTTACAGAACATTCTACCCACCAACTGCAGAACGTACATTCTTCTTATCAGCACATGGAACATTCTGCAAGATAGACCATATGATAGGCCACAAAACAAGTGTCAATAAACTTGAGAAAATCCAAATTATATCAAGTATCTCTTAGAACACAATGTAATAAAACTAGAAACTGACTCTGAAAGGAACCCTCAAAACTATACAAATACGTGGAAATTAATCTGCTCTTGAATGATTTTGGGTTAACAATAAAATCAAAATGGCAATTCAGTAATTTTTTGAAATAAATGATAATAGTGACACAAGTTATGAAAACCTCTGGAATACAGCAAAAGCAGAGCTAAGAGGCAAGTTCATATCATTAAATGTCTACATCAAAAAGTCTGAAAGAGCACAAATTGACGAAAGATGTACTAGAGAAACAAGAACTAACTAAACCCAAAGATACTAGAAGAAATAATATTAGAGCAGAACTAAATGAAATTGAAACAAAACACCCCCAACAAAAGATCAATGAAAGATAAAGCTGGTTCTCTGAAAAGAGGAACAAATTTGCTGGACCATTAGTGAGATTAACCAAGAAAAGAAGAGAGAAGATCCAAATAAGCTCAATTAGAAGTGAAACTGGACACATTACAAATGTATCACAGAAATACAAAAAGTCATTCAAGACAACTAAGAACACCTTTATATGCACAAACTATAAAATCTAGAGTAACTTGATAAATTCCTGGAACCATATAACCCTCTTAGATTAGATCAGGAAGAAATAGAAACCCAGAACAGACCAATAACAAGCAGCAACAATGAATCAGTAATAAAAAATTGCCAACAAAAAAGCCAAGGATCAGATGAGTTCATAGCTGAATTCTACTTGACATTCAAAAAGAAATTGGTACAAATCCTACTGAAAATATTCAAAAAGATAGAGGGAACTCTGCCTAAATTATTCTATGAAGCCAGTATCACCCTAATACCAAAACCAGGAAAGGACAAAACAAAAATAGAAAACTATAGATCAATATCCCTGATGAACATAGATTTTTAAAAATCCTCAAGAAAATACTAGCTAACCAAATGCATCAGAACATCAAAAAGATAATATATCATGATCAAGTGGGTTATATCCCAAGGGCACAGGGATGGTATAACATAGGCAAGTCAATAAATATGATATATAACAGAGAATTAAAAAGAAAAACCACATGGTTATCGCAATAGATGCAAAAAAAAAAAAAAGCAATTGTTAAATCTGCTATCCCTTTATGATAAAAACCTGCAACAAACTAGACATAAAAGGGACTTGCCTGATAATAACAAAAACCGTATATGACAAACTCACAGCCAACATCATACTGAATGGAGAAAAGTTTAAAACATCCTCCTGAGAACTGGAACAAGACAAGGATGCCCAATTTTACCACTTCTATTAATATTTAACTTAATACTGGAGATCCTAGCCAGAGAAATCAGGAAAGAAAAAGTAATGAAGGGAATTGAAATTTGAATAGAGGAAGTTAAAGTATTGCTGTTTGCCAGTAATATAATCATATACCTACAAAACCCTAAAGACTCATCCAGAAGTCTCCTAGATTTGATAAACAAATTCAGTAAAGTCAGGTTACAAAATCAATGTACAGAAATCAGTAGCACTGCCATAAACCAACAACAACCATGCTGAGAGTCAAATTAAGAAATCAAGCCCTTTACAATAGCTGTAAATAAAATAAAATAAAATCCCTAGGAATATACTTAACCAAAGAGATGAAACATCCCTACAAGAAAAACAGAACACTGCTAAAAGAAATGATACATAAAACAAACAAATGGAAAAACATTGCATGCTTATGGATAGAAAGAATCAATACTCTGAAAATGGCCATATTCTAAATTCATATGGAACTACAAAAGAGCCACAATAACCAAAGCAATGCTAAGCAAAAAAAAAAGGAATCTGGAGGCAGTACATTACCAGACTTTGAATTATACTACAAGGTTGTAGTTAGGAAAGGAGTATAGTATTAATATAAAAATAGGCATTTAGATAAATGAAACAAAATAGAGAACCCAGAAATGAAGTCAAATACTGATCTTTGTTGATAAAGCAAACAAAAGCATAAATTGGGGAACAGACTCCGTTCGATAAATGGTGCTGGCATAAACTGGTAAGCCACATGTAGAAGAATGAAACTGGATACCATCTCTCCTTATACACATATCAACTCAAGATGGATCAAAAACTTAAGTCTAAGACCTGAAACCATAAAAATTCTAGAAGACAGCATTGGAAAAACTCTTCCTTACATTGGCCTCAACAAAGAATTTATCTCTAAGACCCGCAAAAGCAAATGCACAAACAAAACTAAATAAACGGGACCTAATTAAAAATGATTCTGCACAGCAAAAGAAGTAATCATGAAAGTAAAGAGACAACCTACAGAATGAGAGAAAAATTTTGCAAACTATGCTTCCAGCAAAGGACTATTATCCAGAATCTACAAGGAACTCAAACAAGTCAGCAAGATAAAAACAAATAATCCCATGAAAAAAGTGGGCAAATGACATGAATACACATTTCTCAAAAGTAGATATACAGTCAACAAAATATGAAAAAAGGTTCAACATTACTAATATGGGAAGTGCAAATTAAAACCACAGTGAGATTACTCCTACAAGAATGGTTATAATTAAAAAGTCAAAAAAAAAAAAACAGAAGTTGGCATGAATGCAGTGAAGAGAGAACACTTTTACGCTGCTGGTGGGAATTGTAAATGAGTAAAATGTCTATGGAAAACAGTACAGAGATTCCTCAGAGAACTCAAAAGTAGATCTACCATTTGATCCGTCAATCCCACTACTGGCATCTGCCAAAAAGAAAAGGAGCCTACATGAAAAAGACACATGCAGACACGTGTATAGCAATGCAATTCACAATTGCAAAAATATAAAACCAACCTAAGTGTCCATTGACCAATGCATGAATAATGAAAATGTGTTATATATACATCATAGAATGGTGTGTATGTAAAAAGGATTGAAATAATGTCTTTTGTGGCAACTTGGATGGAGCTTAAGGCCATTATTCTAAGTAATTCAGGAATGGAAACCAAACACCGTACATTCTCACTTATAAGTGGGAACTAAGCTATAAGGATGTAAAGACATACAGATGATATAATGGACTTTCGGGACTCAGTGTTGGGGGAGGTTGGGAGTAAGGTGAGGGATAAAAGCCTACATATTGAGTACAGTGTCCACTGATCACCTGATGGGCTCCCTTAAATCTCAGAATCATCACTATAGAATTTATTCATGTAACCAAAATCCACTTGTACCACAAAAGCCATTGAAATTAAAAAATGCATAAAAATATTTTACAGATCTGAGCTGTGGCTCAAAAAAGTAAAGTGATTTTCAAGTAACAAATTTGAACACAACAATCATGAGAAAGCCATGATCATTCGCCACCTTTTATTTCAGTTTTAACACCTGAATGTGTCAATAAATTGGAACCAATAAGCATAATTCACCCACACCTACAGATCGTTACAGAATTGTCATCTCCACACGATCACATTAAATACATGTGCATGCATGCTCATCATAGGCACCTTTGAAGTGTAGAATATGTGTTCTCTCTTCACACTGCCATCAGCAATCTTGCTTCGGATGGCCAGTCCAGCCTGCTCCTCATTATTATATAAATGAGCAGAATCAATATGGCAGAAACCAGCTTCTATTGCTAATTTTGTAACCTCCACAAGTCTATTCCTAGGAACCCGGAGGAGCAATGAAAAGTAGTAGTTGGTGTTCAATATGCTCAACAGGTAGTTCAGGCACAAACAATGACCTTCACAAAAATCACATCATTCTTGCATCTCGGGTTAGTTCTATATAGGTGGTGATAAATCCATCCCAATTTGCTTTAGTCTTTCCTGCTTAGTAATAAATGTTGGGTATCCCTGGACCTCTTCAATCCCAGGTAATTCCTGGTTGATCACTAGCGTGGTGTTTCCCAAGAACAACCTCAGATTCAGTCATTTGTTGGACAAATTAACAGGACTCAAATTAGTCTTTATTATTTTTTGAGAGTCTCACTCTGTCACCCAGGCTGGAGTACAGTGGCACAATCTCACCCCGCTGAAAACTCTGCCCCTCCCCCACTTCATCTCAGGCTGAAATAATCCTCTCACCTCCGTCTCCCCAGATAGCTAGGACCACAGATAGGCACCATGATGCCAGTTAAATTTTTGTATTTTTGGTAGGTATGGGGTTTCGCTATGTTGCCCAGGCTCAGTCTTCTGAACTCAAGGGATCCACCTGCCTCCACCTCCCAAAGTGCTGGGATTACAGGCATGAGCCACTGCAGGAAGCCTCCTAATTGTTTTTAATATAGTGAAATTAACACATGGAAGAAGGCACATGGAAGGAACTACAGAAAGAATACGCTGCAAGTTCCTATGATTCCTGTCTCAGTGATGTTACACAAAACACACTGACTTCCTCCAGCATCACATTTTGACAACATAGGAGAAACATTGTCTACAGGGGATGCTATTTGGACACTCAATTCCCAAGATTTTAACTGGGTACGGATTACATTGACCCAGTCTGTACACCACATACAAAACTCCCAGTCTTGTGAAGAAAGCAGATATGTAGAAACCCCACACATTGTACAAGCAGTTAATTATAGACAGTACCCTTATTAGTTAGGAAATGGTGAGAAATTCTGAGATACCAGTCAGACTCCAACTTTGAAAACAGGTACATCTACAAGTGGCAGTCTATTGTGTTGATTCCTTTCTACACAGCCATTAGCCATTCTGTGTGCATGACAGAACTAAATATGAGGAATAGAGACATACACTCCAAGGATGTAGATTTATACATAAGAAATTAACTGCAACCTGTAAAAGATTAGTAAGGTATGCTTTAGTCTTAAAAAATAAGGATAACTTTTTTGGAGACTAAGTTCAGTGAAATTTAAAATGATTGACTTCTCTATCAAATTTGGATAAATATTTGAAAGGTACATTTTTTAAACAACAAAGCCATAAATAGAACAATTTTCTATTTTAATATGAGTATTTCAGGAGTTTTTCTATTTCCAATGATATTAAAAGGAACTGGATGCCAGGTCTCACTGCCTTCCGCAATACCAGCCCTGATCTTCTCTTTGCTATGCAGGCACTCAAGTTTACCAAGGCTAAAGTTTCCGTGTTGTGCTTTTCCTTACTTCCCCTTCATGCCAATTTTCATTACAAAGTAAACCACTAGTGTTGATGTCTTCAAGATGTTTCTCTGTAAATTCTTACAATGTAAAGTTGAGAAAAGTGAGACAAATTTTTATGTGATTAGTCCTTATTCACATACTTAGTAGCTTTGGAATACATGTTTTCTTCCAGTATAGAAATAGTTCAGCCTAGAAAATAAAGTCTCCATTTTGCCTACTTTCATGTCAGGGGAACACCCATACCATTTTGATACAAATCTGATGCATATTAACATGGACCAAAAATTTAAAATTTCTCTTGTGAGGTTCTAGTTTTTTCTTAAAATAAAGTTATTTTTCCTTTCAGATAATTTTCCTCGAGGTGAAAGTTGTACATGGGAAATTGTATTAAGTCCAAGACCAGTATTATTACTCTGTCATGCTCAAGGCCACACAGCAGCTCACCAATACTCTCCCCAAGAATTTTCATACACCCCATCTCCAGACACTGTTACCACAAAGATTTGTTTGATCATGTATACTTGGAAGAATAAACAATTTCTTCAATAATAGAAAGAAATACAGAAACCATTCCACTGCAGTCAATCTCCTACCAAAGGAAATGCCAGGCAGTGTTCTTCACTGTTGAGTTTTAAATATTCTGCAAAGCTGGGAACACCCATAAACAGAAGAAAAAAAAAAACAGTGCACAAAATAAAAGTAAGCAGTACATGACCATATGACCAGACCTCAGTGCAGAACAGATTGACTGCCTTTTCTCATTGAACTTGGAATAGCTCTGGCCTATTAAAACAGACCAGGTGAATCATGCAGAGTACCACAGGAACACAAAGCTAAAACCCAGGTCATCTTCTACTTGTTCCAGATTTGCTCTTTTAAATGCTCAACACTGAAAATATGATTATGTTACCTCTGGAGGCACATAGGTGCCAAATCCTAACACAGACATGAAACGACCATCATTTAGCGCCATACGCTGATATTTGGGATCCATTGAATGTCACTCCTTTCACTAAGCAGACACTGTTTCCTTCTTCAACATCCAGCATTTACATTCACAGGTTATATAAACAACGGGCAGGCAATGCGACACTGCCCACTGTCTGGGGCTGACCAATGGCATGTAGGAAGAAGCAAGCGATGGTGTATTACACAGGCTATGAAGAAAATTGAATACAGTCCACTTGGCTTTTATCAAAGGTAATTCTTAAGTACATTTTTATATAGTCAGAATAAAATTATTTTTTGCTAAAGTAAAATTTTCCATCTGGAATCTATCTATCTATCTATCTGGCAATTTATTATCTATCTATCTATAACCTATCATCTGTCTTATCTATCTTATAAATTCCTCCAACAGATTTATAGAATGAGTAATTATCATATGTTAGACTAGAAAACACTTCTAGCAACAAGTCTCGTTTTTGTTCATGCCATGACGATGTTTCATCTTTATGTCATATAAATGATCAACCATTTTACATCTTTCTGCCACATGACACTATTTAAAGGAGTGACTAGTAAGCATTTTTTAGCAGGTGACAATAAAAAAAATTAAACATTAAAACCAAAAGAAAATTTCTCCTTTTACCTTTCCATCAGCAAATATTTTGTGTTTTTTTTTCTTTGCATTGTAGAAGGAATATTCATTCCTGATGAAAATGCAGTCCTGATGACGTTGTAATCCTGACAAGGGTACAAAGGAAAAAGAAAACACAGAAATTCTGACATGATGTTTATTAGAGTATTAATTATTAACAATATTTGGTCTTTGGACATCATTTCCAATATGCAAACAGTGCCTTATAGTATTTGTATCTTTCATCCAGTTTTAGAAGAAACTATCAAAAGTAGCTTCCCGAAAAACTGGTAACTATTTTATTTAATTTGTGATCCTGTTAAATATTATTCATAAAACTGGAAACTAATTACAATAAATTGGTGAATAATCCTCACATGCCTTAATTTTTACTTGTGTCTCTCTTTGGAGGGCAGATTTGAACAGATTGGGCCAGACATGTTGGCTCACACCCGTGTAATCCCAGCACTTTGGGAGGCTGAGATGGGTGCATCACTTGAGATCCAGTCTGGATCTCAGAGTGTTCGAGACCAGTCTGGCAAATATGACAAAACCTCATCTCTACCAAAAATACAAAAACTACCCATGCAAATGTCTGTAATTCCAGCTACTCAAGAGGCTAAGTAGGCAGAGGCTACAGTGAGCCAAGGTCGTGCTACTGTACTCCAGTTTGCATGATCCATGATTAACATCCCTGATGAATCCACACCAATATCTGTTGTTTTTGTGACATTTTAAGAATAGTCATTCTGACTTGTGTAAAATGATATCTTAATGTGCTTTGTTATGTGTATCATAAGTGTACATTAAATGTAAATGACTTAAATTTCCACATCAAAAGGAAGATTTGCAGAATGGGTTTTTAAAAATCCAGGACGCAACTATATGTTCTGAACCAGAAACTCACTTTAGATGAGGACATAAATAGTGTGAACATGAAGGACAGAAATAAGTATTTTAAAAATAGTAACCAAAGAAAAGATGTGATAGCTATACCAGGATCAAAGAAAATAAAATTTAGTCAAAAACTCTGACAAGAGATAAACAAGACACAAAACACAGGCATATTTTATAGCTATTAGAAGTCAGGTTCCAGACCACCAATATAAAGCAAACACCACAATAAAATAAATGACATAATTTTTAAAATGTCAACTGAATATAAAAATAATGTTTACACTATTCTATATTAGATGAGCAATAGCATCTAAGGAAAAATATACATATCTTAATTTAAACATTTTTTGTTACAAAATGCTAACAATTATCTGAACCTTCACAGCAGGATGTAATCTTTTGGCTGCTAGAAATTATTCCCTCACTGGGAGTCCATTCCAAAATGCCTGAATAGGAACAGCTCCCGTCTGCAGTTCCCAGCGTAATTGATGCAGAAGACAGAGGCCAGCATCATCCTGATACCAAAGCCTGGCAGAGACACAACAAAAGAGGAGAATTTTAGACCAATATCCCTGATGAGCATCAATGGTGAAAATCCTCAATAAAATACTGGCAAACCAAATCTAGCAGCACATCAGAAAACTTATCCACCAAGATCAAGTTGGCTTAATCCCTGGGATGCAAGACTGGTTCAATATATGCAAATCAATAAACATAATCCATCACATAAACAGAACCAACGATGAAAACCACATGATTATCTCAATAGATGCAGAAAAGGCCTTCAACGGAATTCAACACCCTTTCATGCTAAAAACTCTCAATAAACTAGGTTTTGATGGAACGTATCTCAAAATAAGACCTTTTTGTGACAAACCCACAGCAAATATCATACTGAATGGGCAGAAACTGGAAAAATTCCCTTTAAAAACTGGCACAATATTGGGGGAACCCACCCCCAATATTTCAATGTAGGTTCTTTCTATTTTCCATATGTGTCAGCCAGCTGAGAAATAAAGACAGTATAAAGAGAGGAATTTTACAGCTGGGACACCAGGGGTGACATCACATACAGGTAGGACCGTGACGCCCACCTGAGCCTCAAAACCAGCAAATTTTTATTAAGAGTTTCAAAAGGGAAGGGGGTGTAAGAACAGGGAGTAGGTACAAAGATCACATGCTTCAAAGGGCAAAAAGCAGAACTATTAATAAGGGTCTAACAAAGATCACATGGTTCTGAGGGAACAGGACAAAGGTCAAAAGAAGAATTACTGAGAAGGGTCCAACAAAGATCACAAGGCAAAGGGCAAAAGCAGAACTGCTGATTAGGGTCTATGTTCAGTGGTGCACATATTGTCTTGATAAAACATCTTAGCAGAAAACAGGGTTCGAGAGCAGACAAGTGGTCTGACCACAAGTTTACCAGGGCAGAGTTTTTCCCCACCGTAGTAAGCCTGAGGGCACTGCAGGAGACCAGGGTGTATCTCAGTCCTTATCTCAACTGCACAAGACAAACAGTCGTAGAGCAGCCATTTATAGACCTCCCCCCAGGAATACATTCCTTTCCCAGGGAATTAATATTCCTTGCTAGGAAAAAAATTTAGTGATATCTTCCCCACTTGCATATCCGTTTATAGGCTCTCTGAAAGAAGGAAAATATGGCTCTTTTTGCCCTACTCTACAGGCAGTCAGACAACCTTATGGTTGTCATCCCTTGTTCCCTAGAAATTGCTGTTATTCTGTTCATTTTCAAGGCACACTGATTTCATATTATTCAAACACACGTTTTACAATCAACGTGTACAGTTAACAGAATTATCACAGTTGTCCTGAGGTGATGTATATCCTCAGCATACAAAGATAACAAGATTAAGAGATTAACATCAAGACAGGCATAAGAAATTATAAAAGTATTATTTGGGAACTGATAAATGTTCATGACATCTTCACACTTTATGTTCCTCTGCCATGGTTCCAGCCAGTCCCTCCATTTGGTGTCCCTGACTTCCCACAAGCACAAGACAGGGGTGCCCTCTCTCATCACTCCTATTCAACATAGCAGCAAGAGAAATCAGGCAAGAGAAAGAAAGGGTATTCAGTTAGGAAAAGAGGAAGTCAAATTGTCCCTGTTTGCAGATGACATGATTGTATATTTAGAAAACCCCATCATCTCAGTCCAAAATCTTCTTAAGCTGATAAGCAACTTC
>NW_012117433.1:68876-94724 GCF_000951035.1 Colobus angolensis palliatus | reverse complement strand
ATGCTCATGGATAGGAAGAATCAATATTGTGAAAATGGCCATACTGCCCAAGGTAATTTATAGATTCAATGACATCCCCATCAAGCTACCAATGACTTTCTTCACAGAATTGGAAAAAAACTACTCTAAAGTTCATATGGAACCAAAATAGAACCCGCATTGCCAAGACAATCCTAAGCAAAAAGAACAAAGCTGGAGGCATCATGCTACCTGACTTCAAACTATACTACACGCCTGCAGTAATCAAAACAGCATGGTACTGGTACCAAAACAGAGATATAGACCAATGGAACAGAACAGAGCCCTCAGAAATATCACATCTCTACAACCATCTGATCTTTGACAAACCTTACAAAAACAAGAAATGGGGAAAGGATTCCCCATTTAATAAATGGTGCTAGGAAAACTAGCTAACCATATGCAGAAAGCTGAAACTGGATCCCTTTCTTATACCTTAAAAATTAATTCAAGATGGATTAAAGACTTAAATGTTAGACCTAAAACCATAAAAACCCTAGAAGAAAACCTAGGCAATACCATTCAGGACATAGGCATGGGCAAGGAATTCATGACTAAAACACCAAAAGCAATGGCAACAAAAACCAAAATTAACAAATGGGATCTAATTAAACTAAAGAGCTTCTGCACAGCAAAAGAAACTACCATCAGAGTGAACAGGCAACGTACACAGAATGGGAGAAAATTTTTGCAATCCACCCATCTGACAAAGGGCTTATATCCAGATCTACAAAGAACTTAAACAAATTTACAAGAAAAAAATCAAATAACCCCATCAAAAAGTGGGCAAAGAATATTAACTGACACTTCTCAAAAAAAGACTTTTATGCAGCCAACAGACACATGAAAAAATGCTCATCATCACTGTTCATCAGAGAAATGCGAATCAAAACCACAGTGAGATACCATCTCACACCAGTTAGAATGGCAATCATTAAAAAGTCAGGAAACAACAGGTGCTGGAGGGGATGTGGAGAAATAGGAATGCTTTTACACTGTTGGTGGGAGTGTAAACTAGTTCAACCACTGTGGAAAACAGTGTGGCAATTTCTCAAGGATCTACAACTAGAAATACCATTTGACCCAGCCATCCCATTACTGGGTATATACCCAAAAGATTATAAATCATGCTGCTACAAAGACACATGCACCCATATGTTTATTGTGGCACTATTCACAATGGCAAAGACTTGGAACCAACCCAAATGTCCAGCAATGACAGACTGGATTAAGAAAATGTGGCACATATACACCATTGAATACTGTGTAGCCATAAAAAAAGATGAGTTCGTGTCCTTTGTAGGTACATGGATGAAGCTGGAAACCATCATTCTGAGCAAATGATCGCAAGGATGGAAAATCAACCACCACATGTTCTCACTCATAGGTAGGAATTGAACAATGAGAACACCTGGACACAGGGCGGGGAACATCACACACCAGAACCTGTTGTGGGGTGGGGAAGGGATAGCATTAGGAGAAATACGTAATGTAAATGAGTTAATGGGTGCGGCAAACCGACATGTCATATGTATACATATGCAACAAACTTGCACGTTGTGCACATGTACCCTAGAAATTAAAGTATAATAAAAAAAGAAAGAAATTATTCCCTTACTGTTGATTGCTGCTGACTGATCAGGGTCATGGTTGCTGAGTTCTGAAATGACTGTGGCAATTTCTTAAATAAAATACAACAATGAAATTTGCCTCATTGATAGGCTTCTTTCACAAAAGATTAGAGAGATTTCTCTGCTATTTGACAGCTTACAGTGTAGAACTTCTTTGAAAGTTGAAGTCATTTCTCTGTAATCCAGCCACTGCATCATCAACTATCTTTTCATAATATTTTAAATCCTTTGTTGTCATTGGAGCAATATTTACAGCATCTTCACCATCTCACAATGGTTAAGAGTAGATTTCAACCCAAGAACAACTTTTTGTGCATTCATATGAAGGAACTCTTAATCTCTTAAAGTTTTATCATGAGATTACAGCAATTCAATCACATATTAAAGCTCTACTTATTCTAGCTTTCTTGCTATTTCCATTACATCTGCAGTTACCAAAACCTTAACCCCGTTAAAATCATCCTTGAGAGTTGTAATTAACTTTTTCCAAACTTCTGTTCATGTTGATATTTTGACATTTTCTTAGGAATTACAAATTTTCATGATGGCATTCAGAATGCTGAATTCTTTCCAGAGGGCTTTCCATTTACTTTTCCTGGATTCATCAGAAGAATCACTATCTATGGCAGCTATAACTGATTGAAATGTATTTTATGAACAATAAGACTTGAAAGTTAAAATTACTTCTTTATCCATGTACTGAAGAATAAATGTGTGAAAGCAGTCATAAAAACAAAAGCAATATTTTGGTACCTCTGCATTAGAACTCTTTGTTAACCAGGTGCATTGTCATTGAACAGCAATATTTTGAAAGGCATCTCTTTTTGAGCAGTAGGTTTCAACTGCTGCTTTTTATTTTAAGCAGTAGACTTGAAATATTCAGTAACCATTTTGTGAAGAGCTATGCTGTAATACAGTCTTTTTCTATTTATAGAGTGTGGTTTTGAAATTATAAAGCATTGGTTTTATCCTGAAATCAGCAGGCACAGGAGCTACTAACACAAGAGTCAGCCTGTCTTTTGAAGCCAGGCATTGACTTCCTTCTAAATATAAAAGTCCTAGATGGCACCTTTTTTGATACAACACCCTTTCACCTACATTCAAAATCAATTGTTTATTGTAGTCACTTTCATTAATGATCTTACATAAATCTTCTTGTTGACCTGCTGCAGATTCTCCATCATTACTTGATGCTTTATTGTGTACTTTTTTGTTATGGAAATGGCTTATTTTATTCAACCTCATGCACCAACCTCTACTAGATTTCAACATTTGCTCTGCAACATCGTCACCTGTATGAGCTTTCATACAGTTGAAGAGAGTTAAGGTCTTCTTCTGGATTAGGCTTTGGCTTAAGGGAATGTTGTGGCTGGTTCATCTTCTGTCCACATCATTAAAACTTTCTTCTTAGCAACAAGAAAACTTGTTTTGCATTCTAACCATTTTGTATTCAACTGGAGTAGCGTTACAGATTCCTTAAAGAACTTTTCCTTTGCATTCACAACTTGGCTAATAATTAACAACAGACCTAGCTTTCAACCTACCTCAGCCTTCAACATGCATAGCTCAATAAGCTTAATCATGTGTAGCTTTTGTGCTTAAGTGAAAGATATGCTATTCTTTCTTTCATGTGAACATTTAGAGGCCACTGGAGGGTTACAATTCGACCTAGTTTTAACATTTTTGTGCCTTAGGGTATACGAAGGCCTGAACAGAGGGAAAGAGATAGGGGAACCACCTGTCACTGAAGCAGTCAGAAGACACACAATTATCTATTGCATTCACTGTCTTATATGGGCATAGTTTAGGGTATCCCAAAACAAGTATAGCAGTAACATCAAGATTACAGATCTGGTAGACCTCTGGTGAGGACCCCAGGCTGCTTCCACTCATGGCAAAAGGGGATGTGGAGTTAGCATGCACTGAGGTCAGATGGTGAGAGAGGAAAGCAATAGAAGGGGAGTAAGGTGTGAGGCTCTTTTTAACAAGCAGTCATCAAGAAAAGTAATAAAGCAAGAATTCACTTACTACTGCAGGCAGAGCACCAAGCCACTCATGATGGATCTGTCCCAGTGACCATAACAACTCCACTAGGCCCCAATTCCTACACTGAGAACTCAGCATATGGTTTAGAGGGTCAGATATCCCGATTACAGCATTCTGACCCCGGTCAACGAACTTCACACCCTTCTTCCAGGCAAAATGTAACCATTTCATCCCAATAGTCCCCACAAGTTTTAACTTGGTCCAGTACCAACTTAAAATTCCAACGTACAAAAGTTCATCTCAGAGTCAAGGCAAGTTCCTGCCAGTCATGAGCCTGTGAAGTCAAAAACAAGTTATTTACTTTTGAAGTAGAACATTGTTATCAGTTGTGAGTCAACATTCCTTTTCCAGAAGATAAAAAAAATTAACAGAAACAAAACAAAATGAAAAAAAAAAAATGGTGTGGGTAAGGTCAGGAGAAACAGGACCTGTGGAAGTCAGAATCCCAGCAAGGCAGACGTTAAACCTTATAGCTCCAAGATCATTTCCGGTGACTTTGTGTCCTGCATCCCGGGCACACTGGTGCAAGGGGCCAGCTCTGGAGCATTTGGGCAGCACTGTCTCTATGGTTTTGCTGGGCACAGCCCGCACGGCTACTCTTACAGGTTGGAGTTCTATTCCTGTGAGACTTTTCCAGGCAGAAGCTTCAAGCTGCCAAAGGGTCTGTGATTCTGGGGTCTGGAGGGCTGTGGTCCTGCTCCCACATTTCCACTAGGCAGAAACCCCATGGTGAATTCTGACCCCACATTTCTGCTTAGCATTGCCCAAGTAGAGACTCTGGGTGGGGCCTCCACCCCTGCATTAGGCTTCTGCCTGGCTTGATGAAGCTGCCAAATCTCAACTACTCTTGTGCCACAGAGATATCTGGTTTGAAGCTCCCGTCCTCTTTTTTTTCCTACTCAGAATTCCCTCCAATGACCAGGTATGAGACCTCTGGCTTCACAAGGCTCAAGGGACTAGGTGGCTGCTATGTGGGGACTTCTGCCTGAAGAGTGTGGGTTCGTGGGGTTGACAAGAATTCAAAATTTTTCCCAGATTGTATACAATCTGGCTGAATGAGAAACTGATCTCAGGAGGCCAGGAGAATGCTCAGTAGTTTAGGAGATAGAGAGGAGTTTAATGGGCTCACAGTTCTGCAGGCTGCGTAGGATGCATGGCTGGGTAAGCGTCAGGAAACTTACAGCCATGATGGAAGGCAAGGGGAAGGAGACACGTCTTCATGCGGCCAGAGGAGGAAGAGAGTGAAGGGGAGATGCTACACATCTTTCAACAACCAGATTTCATGAGAACTCGCTATCACCAGAACAGCAAGGGTGAAGACTATCCCTGAGATCCAATCACCTCCCACCAGCCAGATCCTTCTTCCAATATTGGAGATTACCATTGACATAATGTTTGGGTGGGGACACAGATCCAAACCATATCAGACCTTTTGTTTAGAAAACTCATGAAGAAAAATGCACCAAATGATAAATATGCTGTAATGAAAGAACTACAAATCATTTTTGTTTTGTATTCTTTATTTTTTTAAAAAAATTTATGGGTATTACTTCATCAGGAAAAACAAACATCTTCCTGTTAAAGTCTTCATTTCATAAAAGAAAGGAAAGGCAAGCAACCTGCAACTTCAGGGTCCTACTTCCTACTCCTCTATCAAATACAGAAATCCTCTCTATGTCACCTAAAAGGAGGAAATTGTGGTGGTAATGTTCAATAGCTCATGGTCAATATTCTTCAGAAAATGGAAAATAAGGGTGATTAGCAGCACTGAAAGAGAAAAAATAATACTAACTTAGTAACTCTTTTTTCCATTCTGTCAAAGAGTTTTTTCTGAAGATGCATTTAGGATGGGCTAAAATTCCTGAATTTACCACTGAGTCCCTACTTGTACCTCAGCACACACAATTTAATCTATGGAGCAGATGAGATGCATCTCTAATACCCACACCTAAAAAACACAATTATGTCTTACTTAAATATAATTATAAAGATACTTGTTAGGAATTAAAATTACTGTTTGTTTTCCTTTTCATGTTCATTTTTCTTTTTTATAATTTGTTCTTTTTAATTGAGTGATATTAAAAAGTACCTTCGAAGCAGTTAAATGTGCCAGGAGTCATACTGACATAGGGCCACAGACAAGAGTAGGACAAGGCGTTCATAGACTCATAAGGCAGATCACAGACTTATACTCAGCCTTCGGGTATAGAAAAGTTACTTCCTAATATTTTTCTCATTGAAAATGTTTCCTCTCAGAATCTTGGTGTGGTTTTATGTAAAGGAGAGGGATTCTTCAGATCTTTTTTGGAGACTGAGTCTTTATTCTGGCAACCAAAATTGTATTTCCCCTGTTTCTAAACTCTCCTCTAAACTCCTCTCTGTTGAGCCTTCTCTCTCCTTAGTCCTGAAATCCTGCAGTAGGTGAGCAAATGGAACATCACGTTTATAAATAAACCAGTCAAGGGATATTGGGTTCCTCAGAGGTGGACTTCAGGTGGACAAAGATGACACTGGAGTAAGAGTCATGCCTCGAGGATCCAGAGAAACTCCAAAGGATCTTATCTTGGTAAAGGCCATTGACACCTCACAGTCACTAGCATTTGAGGGTCTACGAATCTCATAATTCATTCACAATTCAGCATAGTGAGATTATATAACTGAGGAAATAGGAGTTGTGGTAGGTAAAGAAGGCCAAGAAAAACATAAATTTTGCAGAAATAGTTGGTATCCTGAAGAGGGAATACCACATTAAGGCTTCCCTAGGACATAGGCACCTTTGCCTTCAGGGGCCCATCCTGCACTAATACTTAAATTATGTTTTCCATTACCATGATGCAAGCACAAAGATACAGCAGGATGGAGTCATTATTATATATGCATTATTATTGTATTCATTTTTGTCTGATTTTAATATAAATTAAAGAGAACATTATGATGGGCCCCTATAGGTTTGTAGGTACTACACACTGAGCCTTCTAGACTCACAGGCAGTGGGCCCTGAGTGCTAGACCCAGGCACAGATAGTAAGGGCATTCAAGAATTGGATTCACAATGGTGCAGACACTGGCAGTTTCACTTACAGACACATTTCTGCTGGGTCAGAGATTGAGTCCTGGAGGAAACCTCTGGTCTGAGGGCTACAGGGCATCTCCTATTTTATCCCATGCCTGAATTTGGGCATGTCTTCCTGATAGGGGGAACATTTGTTCCCCCATTTCCCTGCATACTACAGAAAACAGCCTGTGAAAGAATCTACAAGCATCACTTACAATTGTAACTTATCATATCGGAGATTTCTGTTGAGGCCATCAATGGCTTTCATGTCTTCTGGAGTCAACTCAAAGTCAAAAATCTGAAAGGAAGAAAAGACTCACATTAACCCCTCCCCAGGGCAGCAGCTTCTACATGAGAATACAAGGACTTTCCAGGAGGCAGAGGCAAGGACAGCATTAGGGGAAGCATTTTCATCCTCATTGGCTTTCAGATGCACTTGGCCCGAGACATCTTCCACCTACATTCTGCCTCTTCTCCATCCCACCCCTCTCCTACTGAGCTCCACTTCTCAAAAGAAAGGTGTGCACTCATCACTCTAAAATATTTATTGAGAATTGCTTGAGACAGAAAAAGGAAATCCTTTATTTTAAAATAGAAAAGAAAGTGTGCAAAATAACTGCCACCTGGACATGTCCACACTTGGTCAGGCTTTTGTTTCCTCAGTTCCCCTGGAACTTGATCCATCCTTGGAATGAGAAAGCCTTAGAACACAGGAAACTCCCACTCAAGAATCTGTTTACCCCAGAAAAAGCATTTTCTGGACAACTGTTCTACTTGCTCACCTCAGGACCCCTAAATAGTGTCTATTTCCAGCTGTGTTTCCTCTTCCTTATAAAAAATGCTTACTAATTGATCTTTGAGACACTTACATCTTACGTTCAAAGAGTTCTGCATTTTTAATCTCTCTTAAGTCCAGAGAGGTTCATTTGTGTCAATACATAGTCCCTGATGAGGAGTCCCTTAATAGTAAAACAGATATTTTTGGTAAAAAAAAAAAAAAAAAAAAATACTAAGTTCATTATGTGATCCAGGAGACAATTTCATGAAAGACTCAGATACCTCTCTCTATATATATATATCTAATGTATTTATCTCTTTCTCTCTATATATCTGTCCATTTTCTTTCTATCTGCCAACACATTTATTCACAACTCTTTTTAAAAACGTACTTCCGAAGTTATATGGTTGTCAAGAGAGGAGGTATTAGCATTTTGATTTGGATCAAAAAATAAAACGAATATTTTTTTGTCACGTTGTAACAATGAGATTTAGATTTACCTATTTAATTTTTCCACAAGTTAATATATTTAATCTATAATTTATTTTGAAATACATTATATATAATATGATTCAAATGTCATCTCTTATAAATATTAAACTCATAATAAAATTTGTAGCTGTCATTTTAAAATGAGAAACAGCTTACATATTTTTTCAAAATTCCTGTGGGATTCAAAACAAAATAAGTTGGAGACCTGTGATTAATATAAAGTCCAGAGTGTATGTGGAGAAGGGTTTACAAAATAACTTCACTCATCAGTTTCTTAGTTTGGTTAGTCTGTAACCTTATACCTAACTTCATACCTGCTAGGGTCACTGCCAGGGGAAAGGTAATAAAAGATAATCCAGAAAGAGTCATTGTATTTAGGTTCTCACAGTCCAGAGAGCACACTGGAGTATTAGCAGATGATGTAAAATTAATAAAGAAAAAAACTCACTAACAAAGTCATGTCAGGGGCTTTTGTGGTGAAAACTGGGCTGGGGTGTCCCAGTAGTTTAACAGAACAACTAATTTTATTTGGGTTTGATTTTAAAATACAAATAGGCATTTGTAGGTAGAGAAGGTGAAGGAGAGGAATCAGGGTCCTTAAAGTTCATTACCATGTAGAATTCCTGAAACGGATGAAAATAAGTGAATTGAAATTTGCCTAGTGTCACACAACTAGTAAGTGGCAAAGCCAGGCCTAGAGATGATAAGCCTTAGGACTCTGAGTTCAGTGCTCTCTCATTCGATCCTTCCACACTGCCCTCCTCCCTTAGCACATAGTGGAGAGAAGCACAGGAATGAATGACACGTGTTGCATTTTCCTATGTAAGGGAGATAACCCAGAGCAGCGCCCATGGCTCACTCTGGAGTGACTCTTTTCAACCTGTACCTGGAAGTTCTCTTTGATTCTCTTCTGAGAGAAGCTCTTGGCCAGGACCACAACTCCCCGCTGCAGCTGGTAGCGCAGGGCGACCTGGCCTGGGCTGCGACTGTGTTTCTTAGCAATGGATTTTAAGACTGGCTCCTCCAAGAGATATGGGGAGTCGGGATCCACCCTGTTGGGGTAGGAACAGACACAGATGCGAAGGATGCAAAACGGAAAACCTAGAGTGTGCTGCTCCTTTTACCCCAAATTCTCCAGAGAGTTGAGAGGAGTAGGCACAATACAATTTGATTTAACACGGTCTCATAACTATTCATATGGATTCATTCATAAATGCAGTGAACTGGAAACAATAAAGCTGTCCATTAACAGGTGAATGGATAAACAAATTATCCATACCCTGGAATAAGATCCAGCAATACAATGGAAAGAATTACAGATACTCACAACTACGTGAATGCATCTCACAGATATGGTGAGCCAAAAAAGCCAGGTGCAAAGCAGTGTGCATGATCTCTTTCATATGAAATTTTAGAGCACACTAAAACTAATCTAAGGTGAAAAAAAAATCAGAAAATAGTTTCCTAGCAATGAGAAGTTATTGTCTCAGAAGGAACAAAAAATAACTTTTTTGGGAGATAGCAAGTTTGTATACCACATTAAGGATGTGGGTTACAGAGTATGTCCACTTGCCAAACTAGTATAGCATTACAGCCTATGCAAATTTTACCTAAAGATCACTTTAAAATTTATATTAGGAGTGGGATTGGGCATAAGTAGTCACATAGACGACACAGGAAGGAAAGAATGTTGGTGACATTTAAGCTCAGTGGTGATACATGGGAACAAACTACACCATTGCTTTTTGTTTTTAATCTTTGAACTTTTTAATAATAAAATTTTAGAACTTAGTTTTAATAGGAGTTTTTCAGCATCAACAGAATTCCTGCCATAGATTAGCTCTTTGATATTCTTATTACCACTGTGGGTCTCTTTGGGATCCCAGGGCACTGTAGGCAACTAGAACAATGTCCTTGGACTTGCAGAACTCCAGGAGTTTGCTCTGGTTGAGGTAAGGGTGACATTCCACCTATAATTTTTCAAGACAAAAAGGTGTCACAATATATGAGCCAATAATCACATGCAAATTTAAAATTGGCCTGAAGGCATGTGTAACACCACATTAATAGATGTACTATACTTTTCCTGTTGGCCCTTTTCCCCATGCACCTTCTGAAGCACCTTTAAATCCCATCGCTTGCCATACTGATACAGTAATTTTCTTATTCCTTTTCTATTTATGTTTGAAAATTATTAAAATACCTTGTGCCCCAATTATAGCCTCGAAAGCCATTTTTACTGAAAGAAACTAAGATTGCTTAGAGGAAGGGCGTATTCCAGTTCCGAGTGTGAAAGTTTCCATTTGAGCCTGGAAGAGCTTGCACTCTAGAAAGGAAAGAAGAATGACAATGATGCATGCTGCCAAAGGACCCAGGATCTTACTTGAAGAGGCTTCTGCTAGTCAAAATATGGAAATTTGAGCATCAAAAGACATAGTAATTATGATTAATGGAAAATGATGTATAGGCTAAAACTCATAAATTCACATGGCATTAATCAAATGAGATCAGATCTGTAGCACTAAGCTTCAATTTGCAGGAAGCACAAAAGGAACATGTCAAAGTGTGTCACGTGGATCAATGAGTAAGCCATTAGTAAGTGATGTGGAAATTTTTACAGAACAAATGACTTAATTCCTTTCATAAAACCGAACCTTTCACTGGATTCCTGACACCACCCTCTCCTGGTTGTCTCCACCTGTCTGGCAGCTTCTGTTTAATCTCCTTGCCAGTGCCTCTCTGCCTCACCCTCTCCTGTGGATTTTCCTGCCTGTTCCTTTTCATTCATGAACTTTCTCTAGGAGAACAAATCCGTGTCTGTGAGTTTAGTTACTATCCG
This sequence comes from Colobus angolensis palliatus, assembly GCF_000951035.1. Lineage (NCBI taxonomy): Eukaryota > Metazoa > Chordata > Mammalia > Primates > Cercopithecidae > Colobus > Colobus angolensis. The sequence goes on along the minus strand of NW_012117433.1, from coordinate 83,866 downwards.
TAAAGCAATGACTCCAAACATCTGCATCTCCACCTGGACCACTCTCTGAGCTCCAGACCTGAGCTGCCACTTCCCAACTCAGCACCTCCACATGGCTGTCTCACAGGAGCTTTCACCCCCTCTGAAGAATTGTGCTCTTCCACCCCACTCAAATTGCCTTTCTCTCATATCTTCTATTTCTGAGAGAAAAGAACTCTCATCTACATAGATGACATCAAAGCAGAAACTTGGAGACATGATTAAGCAGGAAGTGTGTGAAGAGCAGAAAGTCAGAGAAGGCCCCGTGGGCTGAGGGCTCACCTGGTTGCAGGTGGGCTTGTACTTGAGCCCTGGCTTGTTGAGGATGAGTTCCAGCAGCTTATGATTAAAATTGGACACCCCGATAGACTTGGTTAAACCTGCGTCTTTGCACTTCTCCAGGGCCTGGGGAGGAAGGATATGGGTGGTAGACCTTTACTGTAAATTTTTCTTTTCAATTGGCATTTGACTTTGTAAATGCTGGAAATCTGTTTTAACATACATAAATATTAGACTGAATTAAACAGTTTTATCACTTGAATATACAATTTGCTAATGCATTACCTTGCTATGCATATATGTTTGTCTCCTTGATTCTATTACATGCACACTCAGGACGGCAAGTAGACATATTTGTTGTCTCCCACTTATTTCAATGGTACCTATTTGGCTTGAGACATGAAATAGTTCCTTAACAAATTATACTAGAGTCATAAGAAAGGGAGACTCTCAGGTTTTCTGTTAGTAGATGGTTTTTTGCTACATCTATTCTAGAATGGTAAAAAAAAAAAAAAAAAAAAAATCAATCAAATGGGTCTTTCAAGGGCAGGTTCACCATCCTGCACCTTCCACCCTCCTGCTGAGTCAGTCCACAGCTGTCCCTCCTCCATGATGTATTTCTAACCAAGGATAACGCGCTGACCCCTCTTACAGGGCTCACATCCTCAACCTGATCTCAAGGCCAAAGGTGCTTCTGTGTCTAATTAGAACCCTAGAAGTTACAATTAAAATGAACCATAGAGGCCATCTCATTGCACACTCTCACTTCACAGATGAGAATACAGAGGCACAGAGAAGTTCCACATGTGAGGTCAGACAACTGCTGGAGCAAAATCCCATCTCTTCTGACCCCTCCTCCTGTGGTTTAAACCTCACCACACAGTGCTGCCTGGTGTCTGCAGCAGAACATACCTCCCAAGTGTCACAAAGGTCCACAGTTTCTAAAATAATCTCCCCACTGGCATTCTTTGGCAGTAATTCTTCCCCAGCCTGGAAAATAGAGAGAACAGAAGATAAAGAAGGACGTTTTCTATGGAACTCCCCTTTCTGGTGCCTAATGAGTTTGGCCAAACAACCTTCAAGAGTTTCAGGAGGCTGTGATTATTAATCTGAGTGTGCCTATTTGTGCCTGCGCGTGCATGCATGTGTGTATATATATGTGTGGGTATGTGTGTAAATGTGTTTGTGTGTGTTTGCAGGCATGTGTGCATTATGTGTACATATGTGTGTGTGTGTGCAAACAAAGACATGGGTTGAAAGAAAGATAAAAATCATGAATGACTGTAGCAAAACACCTTGCCCCAGTAACCTCCAGGCTCCGTCCTCCACACGTCCCTACTCTTCACTAAGAATGAGGTCCCTACAGTTGGAATTCGTTTTGTTTCCCAAGGACAAGCTGGTGTGGAGGACAGAGCTTAATATAACTATTCATCAGTGTGTTTAGCCCCAGAGTTTATGCTCACCCAACTCAAGATAGTGAGGACATCAGATGTGCTTAGCCAATGTCCACTGTGATGAGAGGTTGGATCAGTGAAGCCCAAAGGAGCCCAGTTGTGCCACATGCACTATTCCCAGGTATCTCTCTTTTGTTGGGCTGAGGGGTACATATGGGAGACCCTTCCATTAAAGAGGTGGGGTTTCCCATTGTATCTCTGCAGTCTGTGATAACTCAACATTCTTGAGGATCCTAACGGCTCAGGGCCTCCATTCAGGAACACAAGTACTGAGATAGGGCAATGCCCTCATCTATCTAGGGTGGAGGAAGTGAGATCATTGAATCTGAACCCCCCTTAAGGCTAGGGGACAAGGATAGACAGAAAATCTTGATGGTAGAGCACTCAATTGTGAAAGATACTTATGAAAGATTTGCCAATCCTATGCACGTTACTCAAATCTGTCCCTCTCAGGAAGAACCCAGGAAACCAAGCCAGAATGAGATAATTCAGGTGCTTATAACAATGATGAAACAGTCTTGAGCATAACAAGGAAAAACAAAAGCTGACCTTCATAGCAAATGGTACATGAATAATGAAGAGATCTACATAATCCAGTCCAAGTTTCTTCAGTGAACTTTCTAGGGCTGGGCGAACCAATTCTGGCCGAAGGAAAGTAGCCCAAAGCTGCAGTGACCAAAAGAAACCAAGCAGATTATAATTTCACACATTTGAGGACCAAAATTAAACTTCATAGTCAGACACTGAGATGTGAGTCTTAAAACACTGTAGTCTAAAGCTAAAAGAGCGGCACTAAATATGTGTTACTCAGTATAAATCAGGTCCTTGATGGGACACCGAGATTTCCTTGAATGAGTGCAATGTAAGAAAACTGAATAAAACTAGAAAGGGGCAGGAAAATCAACTTCAGTGCATCAAGGGTTAGAGGAGTCATCCACCAAAATGAGTCAATAAATGGCAGGACAGAAAGAACAGAATCTCTTGTCCTGTACAATAAATTCCTAGGAAGAATTATTCTGAGAGACTCACATTCTAAAAATAAGTTTGTATCGATATAAACATACACAGGGTGCATCCCTGAAGACCTCAGCTCTGTTTACATTGGAAGCATGGATTTCCACCTAGGACAATTTTAGAAATTTCATAAAACTCAACGCTGATTTTAGAAAAAGTGTTTTCTTGTCTGGATCCCTTTTCTGAATAATATCTAACTTTACTTGCTACATCCTAAGATCTCCTACTGAACAACTGAAGGAGTGGACCCATAGTGGCTTGGTTAATCTGTACAACAGGTAAAGGAGATAAGTATTATTATTTCCATTTTATATATGAATACTGTCTGATGCTCAGAGACACTAAAGAACTGTGTTCTACCATAACATATTTCAGAGTAAGCAAGTCATTTCTGTTTTTGTTTCTATAATGTGCCTTCACAATATTAGGAGGTAAATAAACAATTCAACTTAGACCATATTTTCATTTCAAAATAACATATCTCAACTGATAGTGGCCTCTGACCACTTCGCACACAGAACTTTCACCTTGGTAGTGTAGAATATATCCTCTCTCTTGACAGTACCATCAGCAATCTTCTCCCAAATGGCCTGTCCAACCTCCTCCTCATTTTGGTACAAGTACGCTGAATCAATATGGCGGAAGCCTACGTCAATAGCCACTTTGGTGGCTTCAGCAGCCTGGCTTTTGGGAGTCTACAAGACAGGAGTAAGAAGAATTGTTGATCTGCCCGACCCAGAGAACATCAATGCATTTCCCCCAATAGCATTTTCACTGGTAGTTTCTGCTGACCTCCTTCAATTTTGATGACACGGGTTTCAGTGATAGACCTGTACTCTAAGGACATTGATTAAACTCCAGTATAACTTCTATTCCCAAATGAATTAGAGAAATCAGCTTCACCCTGGAGTATGGAAAAATCATGTCTCATTCCATATCAATCAATTGTAGAAACTGAATATAACATATGTTAGACACACCTTGTACTTACTGGATAAAATGGATAATTATGCCATTGACAGCAACTGGCCCTGTCTGACGGCTGTCATAAATTCACTTCTCATGCTATAGTTCTACCAAGATTAAGCACATTGTTCTGTCATTTTTAGAGCAATTCTTGCAAAGCAACCCCAAAGCTGCCCCTACCTCACTGTGACCAGATTGTGACACTTTAAATTCCCTTCAGTGAACTGAGTGGATGGCTGAATAGTGTATTTCATGAGAAGCACAATCTAGTCCCCATTATGACGTTATGCCTCCTAAGTCTTCCCTTCTCATTTCCTAATGTGTGGAATTGAGATTAAAAAAAAATTATTAGGGTGGGTTCTTGGTAAAACTCTGTTAAACAGAGAAATGGTCTGAAAAATCAGGCTGCAGACAGAGATAAGGAAACTTACACAAATCTCTGACCCATTCAGATAAAAGACCAAGGCCCAACATAAAAACACATTTGTCCTTTATGCCTAAGACATACCAACAACTACACTAATAAGAGAACATGACTGAACATAGAAACGCCTTTTCCCCAACATAAAAACACCTTTGTCCTTTAAGCCTAAGACATGCCCACAACTACACTAGTAAGAGAACAAGACCCAACATAGAAACGCCTCTGTCCTTTGTATAACCAACAGGCTTCTAGAAAGTAGTCTCTTTTCCTTTTATGAACATGTACACTATGGGCTACAGTGGGTTCTAGTGGACACTTTTCTTTTTTGGACATGCTTTTGACTGTGAGCTGAGCCTCTGAGAATCATCACTACAGCATCTGATTGCTCCTGAGCCAAGGTTTTTGGTCAAGCTTTTACTTAAACTCTCTGTTAGTCTCAGACCAAGATCCTGGACAAAACTTTCACTTCAGTCTCTGATTGGTCCTGGGCCTAGGTCCAAGGCAAAGCTGAGAAACACTTTCTCTAAGTCTGGTCAACACATTCCTTCCCTTCCCAGTTCAAAACACCCCAGACCCAACCTCACAGTTGACAACCCATTCAGGCCCCCTCTCGATTACAGAGAGCTTTCTTCTTGATTAAACTTTCATTCTAATCTCACCCTTTGTGTCCACAATTTTGTTGGTGGTAAGTCAAAAAAACTTTGGGTGATACCTCATGAGAGACTACTACATTTTTGATACATTGATGAGACTGTAACATATATTTGGTGCATGGGTTGGGAATAGAATTCATGGGAAGGGTGGGCAGGAGCCAATTTCCAAACTCTTTACTTCATTTCAGATTTTTTTTTCTCTCAAGAGCAAAAAAACACCGGGCCCCTGTCAGTGAATAGGGCAGCTGCCAGTCTTACAAGACTCAGGGGAGAGGCTTCCTGGAGAGGACTTTGTCAGTCCCCATCATCCTCAGGTGTTGGGAATGTTGACTCTGTTCCACTCCAGTTTTCTTTCACGGAAGACTTCATGCAAACTTTCAGAAGTACTAAGACAACTGAAAGTTTCTGGCTGAGGCTACACCTCAGTGTTACCTGAAGGCGCCTGTACTAACTCCAGTTCCCAACAGCTTGTCAGGGCTTTGGCACCAGAACTTATAGCCTTTCCTACTGCATTTTCTTTCTCTCTTTTCATGGCTATCATGTCTTCTGTTCCTTCTTCGTATACAATGTTATAGCAATTTTACAAGCTGTGAATATATTCTTGTTGGGTAAACTCAGCCAGTGTTGTAGTAATCAGGAATGTAATTCAAATAGGTACTGTTTTTGTGATTCCCTAGAAACAAGGGGAATTCAACATTTCTGTCTAAATTTTCACCTAATAAGGGTCTTTTTGTCCCGACTGATAGACATTCATGACACTGTATAGGGGGTTATTTCACCATGAGTGAATACCCTCCTCCTCCCTCTCCATTTGGGTTGTCTTTCCTCCATGTAAAAATTCACCACTGCCCAATGAATTTTAACAGTTACTTTATGAGACTAATTTATTTTTTTCTACTGTGAGACATACGGGAACAGCCTCTTATGCCTCCGACCTCTAACTTCTGCCTGCAAAAAATTTGGAGTCAGAGTTTTTACCTAACATTTCAGACCCTACAACACCACCTAGGGGGATGGGAATTTTTTTCTCCATGGGGAGCCTTGTCAGCCCTTTGCTCAAAACCTCTGGTTTCCCAATTCCTCTCTCTCCTATGTCCCTCTAACAGTGATCAAACTTCATACCCCATCTGTGAACAGAAAAACACCACTTTCAACAATCAGAAAGAAACCTCCCTTGAGAAACAAATTCTAGCCTCAGTGCTGTCCCCATTAGATGGAGGACAGCCATTCAATCCTCAGGTTCTTTTGAGACACCTGTTCTACATCCAGTTACACTGACATTTAAACAAAAAGGAGTACTTTATGTTTAATAGTCAATCAGTCCCATTCTCTAGAAATTCAAGGCTTTACCAGCACCATAGCTAGAAAAGACAGAGATGAGGTTAAAACACTCCCTTCATTAAAGGGTCTTACCCAAATCCAACTACTGTACAATGTCTCCCAGACACCCAGGGTTCCCCAAGGGAGGCTTATGGTCTAAGAAACCTAGAAAGACAGAGAACTAGTACCTCACACAGGTGAACATGACTACTTCTAACGACTAACTTGTTCAGATCTATGGGTGAAGGTCACATTTGCATCCATGGGTGACTCCTATAACAGTCACTGGGACCTGAAGGATGAAAGAAAAGAGGAAAAGGGAGACACCCTTTCTATCTTTCTCTCCACCCTGGGTCACTCTAAAAAGAAGAAAGAGACTAAAGAACATCTTTTCTCCTCCCTTTTCTAGATAAGTAACAAACCATCTCACTGCACTGAAGAGTGCAGAAGAAAGCCTGCACTCTTCTCAAGTGCATTCTAAAGCATTGAGATTCCTTTGACCCTGAGACTCAGGAAAAAAAGACTCAAATTCTTATACACAAGGACATGGCTTTCTTACCAACTCTAGGATGGACAGGCCTAGACTCCTGAGAAAAGTGTTAATTTTAACACTATCCAACAACTAGATCTTTTCTGCAGACAGGAGAGGAAATGGTCTGAGGTTTTCTATGTACAAGCCTTCTTTACCCTGAAAAACAACCCAGATCTTTGTAAGCATTATAAAATTGACCCTGCCCTCTTAACAATTATATCAGATAAGCCCACAGTAGACAACTCCCCAAAGTCAGAGAAAAGAACCCCCAGAAAATGCTGAAATGCAACTCCCAGTTGTCCCAGCCCTTGTCCCCACTTCACAGAGCCTCTGTAGTCACATAATCATCAATTCCTCCAGTTCTACCACCCAAACCCCCAAGTCCACTACTATCCCTACAAGAAATGCCTGATCGTCATGGTACCACTACAGTTCAGATTCCTTTTTCATCACAAGACTTTAAACAAATAGAGGGAGACCTGGGCAAGTTATATAAAGGCTTTCCAAAATCTAACTTAAGTGTTTGATCTTACATAGAGAGATGTTATGTTACTCTTAAACCAAACCCTAACTACTACTGAGAAACAGAGAGCTCTGCAAACAACAGAGATTCAGAGATGAAAACATATCTCCTATAACTGGCTGAAAAAGAAAACCAGTAAAAAGGGGAAAGAGAATGAAAAAGAGACAAGATCCCCATTCCTGATAAGAAGAGAGACAACATCCCTTGAAAACCACAATTAGAGTTCTAGTGATCCCATAGAGGTGTGAAAAAGAAAGCACTCTCTGATGCACATATTAAAAGACTTACAAAAAATCAGAACCAAATCTCTTAATTACTCTAAAATGTGCATGCTGAATCTAAAAACAGATTAAAATACCTCAGCCTTTATGGGAAGGCTGGGATAGACTTTAGTGAAACCCACCTCCCTATCTCCTGATTCAATTGATGGACAATTAATCTTAAAAGACAAATTCATTACTCAGACAACCACTGACATCAAAAGGAAACTACAAAAACAGGCCATAGGTCCAAAGAACACCCTAGAGAAACTCCTGAAATTAATGACTTTATTCGTTTACAATACGGACCAAGAGGAGGAGGGCCAGGAGAAGGAGAGGAAACACACAAAAAAAAGGACAGAGACTCGAGTGACCACATGACAGGCCTATAAAATCCAAGATCCCCAGGTACACCTACTAACTACTACCAGTACGGCAAGTCGGGACACTTTAAAAAGAACTGTCAAGGCAACATAAAGAAGTCATCTCAACCCTGTCCAATGTGTGGTGACCATTGGAAGGTGGACCGTCCCTGGAGACACAGGTCACTGGGTCCAGGGCCAGTCTCCCAGATGGTCCAACAAGATTGATCGGTCCCAGGACTCAATTCCCTACTCCAATGACTCAATCTGCCATCACTACCCAGGGGCCCCAGGTGATGCTAACAATAAAAGGGGGAAAAAGGTAGATTTCGTTCAAACCTCTGAAGCCAGGCTCTCTATTCTCCTCTCCAGTCCAGGCCTCCCCTCCTCCCATAACACAACTGTTATGGGCATCTCAGGAAAGACTTTAACCCAATACTTTTCTAAACCACTTAATTCTAATAGGGGGTGTAAGAATTAAAGAAAGAGAAAAAAACACAAAAGAAACATGAAAAGGTGGCTCGCCAGTCTGGACAGATTTATTTTAGAGAAAACAAATCTGAGAGGTGCCTTCTGGCTGAGTTATGTCAGAGGTTTGCTCTCTTTACAGACTAAGAGTTTTTAAGGATTCACAGTGGGAGAGTTGATCAGAGGTTTGGACTGCTTCTGTGTTTCTTTGTTGTGCTCATGTGGGAGGGAGAGTTGTGTGCCTGTTCCCATACATCTTTCTGCAGCTGCAGGCATATCCCCGGAGTCTGCTTTTAGCTTCCCTATCTTAGTGCACCTGAAGGAAAAGGAATTCACTTATTAAGGCCCACTGTTTTACTGGGGCCTGTTGTATGAGGGTGAAGTTTGGCAGTTACCCAAGAGACTCTTCCCCCACCTGCCCCTGTGTCTGAGCTATCTCTTCTGTGTTTTACTGTCTGCTCTTTCTGGCTGCTTGTAGTAGAAGAGAAGTGATTTCCTCGAAATGCATAAGGCTAGAAAGGAAGCTGGAATTTAAAGTGGTGGTGTTTGTCCGAGATGACAGTGGCCCTGTTCTATAATTCCAGACCCTATAGTTATAAAAGGACAAAGGGTGATGTGTATTTCTGGCTACTTCCTGCTGGGGGTGGAGGAGAGTTTCTTGATGTTGGATTGACTGCAGGAGCAACACAGTCTGTAGATGTTTCTGGGTAGTTGTCTATGAAATGGCCATGATTCTGTTGGTTAAAAATTTTTGAAAAAGGTTAATTAAGCTGTGTAAAAACATTAGTTCTTTTTAGCAGCATTTCCTATTACACCTGATGGTTGAGACAGAAGTAACATTTTTTTTTTTTGAGACGGAGTCTGGCTCTGTTGCCCAGGCTGGAGTGCAGTGGCCGGATCTCAGCTCACTGGCAAGCTCCGCCTCCTGGGTTTACGCCATTCTCCTGCCTCAGCCTCCTGAGTAGCTGGGACTACAGGCATCCGCCTGTTTTTTGATGTTTTTTCTTAATGACAGTCAGAGGCACATATTTGGAAAGAGCCATGTGTCATTTTTTTGTTAGTAACTGTTATTCCTGCTATGAGGATAATAACTAAGTAAAATGCTACAGTAACTGAGATTGTCTATCAGACATTCCATCCTGAGGGTACTACAGTATATAGTCCCACTAAATACAGTGAGTACAGCAGTTCTCACAAGGGTAGCATAGTAAATAATTTCCATTAAAAAGTTCTAATATTTAGCTTTAAAGGAGAGGTAGAAACAACAAAAAGTATTTGGTGAGGTAGGGTTGAGGCTGAGTAAGATGAGTAATTTTCACTTAGTTACTTACTTTTTATGATTTTCAGCTTAAGATTTCTTATTTGTTTACAGTGATATTTAGGACATTTTTTGGGCTGTCAGGGGTTCCTTAGCTTTTCAGGTTTTGACTTGAGTGTGATGTATCTAGGAGTTGATTCCTGTGACAGGCACCGTCTTAATTACCCTGGGTTCCATGGACTCACTAGACATGGGGACAAAGGATTCCAGACACCCTTAGTTATTAGTTGTTGACATCAGCATTGAAGAGATTTCCTCCTGTGATGGTCGGGGGACTTAGAGGCAGCGCCTGCTGAAACATCTAGTTTTCAGTTTACAGGACTTTAAGAAAGGATAGCTTATTTTAGAAACTTGTAGCTGGAAAAAATATAATCTAAACAGTAGAAAATAATAAAAATTGAAAAACATTATACAACACTACAATTTAACAACAGGTGTGCTATGGTTTTTGAAACATGATTTTCTCTCTTCAGTTTCCCATTTTTATTAAAAGACAAATTATGGTAGGATTGGTTTGCTTTATTATACTTGGCTTAATTATTTGCATACAGTGCAGCAAGAATAATTATTTGTTACATAGGCCTTTTAAATTGGCTTTTATGGAACTTTGTTCCATAGAAGGAATGTGAGATAAGGCCTTTTTAAACCCAACCCCATTCATGAATTTGTACCACTAAATACCTATTAGTTGGTGAATTTCTCTTCTCTTGAGGTCGCAGGATAACTTAGGGCTCCCGGCCTGCTAGAAAGTGACATTCTTTACTTACCACAGATCAGAAACCCTGTACAGGGACTCTGTAGACAAAATATGAGGCCGGTTTTCCAAGGGCTTTATTGGCTTCATAAGTTAAGTTTGATTCCTTAAGGGAAAGCACACCATTCCAGTCAAAGCCTTGGTAAAATAACCAGTTTTTCTAATTGTGTCCTGTTACAAAAGAAAACAGATTCTTATGGCACTTATACAAATAACTATATTGCTATAACTTAAGAATACTCACAGATAGTTTCCAAATTTTGGAGACAATCAGGTAGACTGAAACAAGTATGCTCCAAATTTTGTTTATGAGAGTAAACTAAATTGTTAAAAGTTGTTAATGGCTCAAAAGAAAAATTTATTTGACTTTGAAAAGCAAAACAAAGGATTAGCAATATTTTAAGCAAAATGTTAAAAAGATTAGCTTCTTATTAATTTAATTTATGCAGCTAATTCCTGTCCTGTTCAACATTAATTAACATTTTAGTTCTTTAAAAGTCCTGAACATTTTTCCTTTATTTTGATGTTACAATTCTCCAAAGTTATCAGAAACCTGCATTTAAGAGTACCTGTTAGAGTTTTATAGCTGATTATAAAACCACTTTTTGAAGAAGACCAAAACAAGGCAACAATTGCTTATGGATAACAAAAAGTTTTAAGGTAGCCATAGTTTAAGACACAATTGACAAGGATATCTGTTACCTCTGTGGCACACAATGATTTTAACATAACAATTATAATTTTTACTGATAAGATACACTAAGGTACATGGGAATTATAGGCATTTCTTATAACTTTGAGACACATACAATATATTTATATAAATATAGCCCAAAGAAAGCTAAACACCATTTTATATTTGACAATGCTTTCTGCATGATTTCTACTAAATAAGCCAAACTTTACTTTTATATTAGTGTGCTATTAAATTTAAACTTAATTTTTAATAAAACCTTGTATACATATTTACCCAATTTTAATGTCTGAGCATAAGGTAAGAGTTTTATAGACTCTTTTTAACTCTTTATAATTTTTGTTAAAGAGCAGGTTAGTGCTTTAAGAAAAACCCGTTGTGCTTTTATTTTAATGCTCAATTTACAGAAAAACTGGGTGATGCCCCTTTAACTTTAGCCAATATGTTTACACAGAATTTCCTTTAAAATTAACCTCTCAAAACTTGCTTAAGCCTTAAAACAATTCTTCAGCCTTTTAATGGAGATAAAAATCCACATTCTCATACCTCCTTAATAATCTTTTTACCAAAAGTATATTTTACTTTTCTTACACACCTTGCACATTAACTGTTTCTTCAATAGTTTTAAATACATGTTACGCTGTTAACTTTTAGCAACCTTTACTTTTGTTGAAAACCTTCATAAGTTTGGGATTTTAATTCTGTACTAGGTGTAGAGCCTAGGATCCAGAGAGAAGTGCAGATAAGGTCTGACTTATTCCAGCATTTAACTTCGTGTCCTAGGTGTTACTTAGCTGCAAAGCAGGCAAGTTGTACAGCTAACAGTTATAGTGGAATTTTATAAAGTATTTATGAGGCCTAATTACTTTTAAATTGTACAATATTTCTTGCATAAATTCCCTTTTATAAAATTTTTCATGACCTTCACAGACAATTTCTGATATGCATTCATTTTTTGACTTGTAAATATTCCTTTCTTTAAACAACCAGTTAATTTACTTTAGGACAAGAATTTGCCATATAAGATTTTTTAAATATAAATTTTTTTTTTAAATATTAAAGATAACAGTTCTTTCCAAAAACAAACTTCCTTCATGTCTGTGGACTAGACTGCCTAGGGCCACAAGATTAAAAGTAAGGATATTTTAGCCGGGCATGGTGGCTCTCGCCTGTGATCCTAGCACTTTGGGAGGCCGAGGCGGGCAGATCACGAGGTCAGGGGATGGAGACCATCCTGGGTAACACAGTGAAACCCTGTCTCTACTAAAAATACAAAAAAAAATTAGCCAGGCATGGTGGCAGGCGCCTGTAGTCCCAGCTACTTGGGAGGCTGAGGCGGGAGGATGGCGTGAGTGAACCCAAAAGGTGGAGCTTGCAGTGAGCCGAGATTGCGCCACTGCACGCCAGCCTGGGCGACAGAGCAAGACTCCATCTCAAAAAAAAAAAAAAAAAAAACCAGTAGGGATATTTTACTAAATAGTTTAAGATGTAGCTATTTTCATTAAACTAATATTAATTTTTATTTATTAAAAATAGTATTTTATTTTGGGCTGAGTTATAGTTTTGTAGCCTCTATGCCAAATTTTGACACCTTATAGTATTTGGCAGAGATAAGTATGAAATTGCTTGATTAATAAATGCAAACAAAAATGTATGCTAGCAACTCTTCAGACATTTCTAATTTTACCGTACCAGTAAAGTTTTAAAGATCAAAGTCACGTGAACTGAAAGGTTCTACAGCTTTAACTTTTTCCTTAAAAATATTTAAGTGCTTATTTTCCTTAGGACAATTAATTAGAGCTCTTTTAGTAGACATTGCACACATAACACATATATATCCACACAGACAACCAGAAGATCTAGTAGTTATAAAATTTACATTTGCTAATTTCCTGATCGGATAATCGGCCTCCAGATGAGGCCCTTTAAGAATAGGGCTAGGAAAACAATTTTTAGGGCCTAATAAGCAAGCAGAGCTAGAAGACAAAGATTTTGAGAGATACTTATTTACCTTTAATTCCAGGGGCTCCATAAGGAAAACAGAGTTTTTCCAAAATGAGATTTGTGGCAACTTTTCTATTTTCCCAGGGAGTCCCAAGCTACCAGAAGTTATTTTAGGGTTTTTCATGCATGCACTAAAAGTGGCAAGACAGAATGGAGAAAAGTAATTCAGTTAACTGGAAAAAAAAAACCTTTTCCAGGAAAACAAGACTGAAGAGAAAAATATAAAAGACTTTTGAATATACTTACAACTTTGATCTGCAACAGATCAGACATGGAGAAAGGGACATGAATGCAAGCAATGCCTTTAACCCCAGCTACTTTTCAGAGAGAGAATGGCAGAGGTGGTTTTCGAATGGGTAACAGGTGGAGAATGAGGAGGAGTGGGGTTTGGGACTGAAGGCTTGGAGACAGGAGGCACCACTGGGGAAGAGCATTAGGACAAGCGAGAAGCAGAGGATGCAAAGGTATAAGAATACAGAGGGGGTTCATCCAAGAAGAAACTAGAAAACCTGAACACAACTATAAACAAATAGTGGTACAAACTTACACAGCCAAAAAAGACTTCAAGAAAAACTCCCCTAGAAAACCCAAAAGCCAGACATACCGACAAAATGATTAAAAAAAAAAAAAAAAATCCAGTCAGACTTTTGGCCGCTCTCCCTATACAAACCAATAAAAAGAATAATAAGCATCACTGTTTATATTCTCTGTAAAATTTTAATTAGTGAAAAATAATTTTCTTAAAGAACACTCAACTAAAGGTTGAGATCAAAACTATAGGTATATTTAAAAGGCCTTTATAGTTTTCTTAGATCTTCTTTTTCCGGAAAAGGTTTTATTCTCAGTCAACTAAATTACTTTCCTCCACTCTGTCTTACCACCCTTAATTCATACATAAAAGGCCCTAAGATGACTTCTGATGGCCTGGGACTCCTTTGGAAAAAAAATTAAAAACACCATATACACACACACAAATTCCATTTTGAGAGAAATCTCTGTTTTCCTTGTGGAACCCAAAGAATTAGAGACAGATAAATCCCTCTCAAAATCTATTTTTTCTTTCAACTATATCTATTTATTAGGCTCTAGAAACTGCATATTTTCCTAGCCCTTTTCTTAAACTCCATCCTGAGACCAATAATCCAATTAGAAGATTGACAAATGGAAAATCTTACAACTACTAGATCTTCTTCTGTCTATATAGTCATATATATGTTAGGTATGTGATGTCTATAAAAAAGAATTCTAATTAATTAATTGACCTAAAAAAAGATTTTTGAAGGAAAATTAAAAGTTATAATGCCTCTTAGTTCACATGACTTTAATCTTTACAAAATTAAGTCTTAAAAAGTATTGGTAAAATACAAGTGTCTTCAAGATATAAATATGTGGTATACATTATACAAGTCATATACTAAATTTACTAAATATTTTAAGATGGCAAACTACTTCTTTGACCTTTAAAAACTGACTTTCCTACTTCACAATTAATAAGACCTGAGGACATATAGTAATAACGACACCTCTAACTATACAAGAAAAAGTCAGATTTTATGCCTAATACATCACTAAAACAACTTACCAGGTTTTACATTAAAGTTAAAAATTACTAAGAATTATGACATATAATTGAGACTACTATAAATAAATTTACATACCAAGTATGTAAAAACAGTAAAAAGTGTTTTCAATAAAAAATTATAAAAAGACATAAAAATGTAAATTTTGCCTAGGAGTACAAGGCAGTCTTAAAGAAAATAAAACTGAAAGATTAAACAGGTTGTGAAAAATTATAAAAATTTTACAAAACCACTCTATGTAAACCTATTAACTAAATTCAAAAATATTACTTTTTTTCATAAATTGAACATTGAAATAAAACACAAGGTTTTCTTTTTTTTTTTGAGACAGAGTCTCGCTCTGTCGCCCAGGCTGGAGTTCAGTGGC
>NW_012117433.1:41217-68743 GCF_000951035.1 Colobus angolensis palliatus | reverse complement strand
GTCTCGGCCTCCCAAAGTGCTGGGATTACAGGCTTGAGCCACCGCGCCCGGCCCAAGGTTTTCTTAATAAGTTAATCTACTCTTTAATAAAATGTATAAAGAATTATTAAAGGTTTATAAAGACCTCACCTCATGGTCAAATTGGTTATGATTAAATAGAATTATCTATAAAGTTTCATTAGAATTGGGATTGACATTAATAATAAACTAATAAAAGGGTGAAATTCGACTTTCTTTTGAACAAGATTTTCATGTCATAATAAAGACTAATAAAAAGTTTTTACTTTTTTAAATTTTTGAATCATCATTTTAACAAAGCAAATGACTTATGGTAATCTGAAATTTTATTTCATAATATCAAGTGGTTTTTAAACTCTAACATATTCAACAGGCTTCCGAAAATCAAACTTGAGTTTCACAATTGTCTTCCCTGACCCCTAATGTTTAAATACTACAGAAGGCCCCTAAAGCAACTCCAAAAAAGTAAACAGGATCACTTGACATATTTAAATATGTGAGATTGCCAAAATGATATTTAATCTTCCTCAAGTTATATTTCAGTAAATATTAATATATGTTCCAAAATCATATAAAATGTCTAAATATATACTGTCAACCATAATTAAGGTTATTATGTTAAACTATTGTAAACCACAGAAATAACCAAATTACTTTGTCAATCATATTCTTAACTATAACTACCCTGGAAATTTTGTCATTCACATGCAATTGTTATCTTGTTTTAATCCTCTTCAAAAGATGATTTATAATCAACTATAAGACTTTAACAAATACTCTCAAATACAACTTTCTAATAACAAAAAACATGTAAGACTCACAAAAAACTAGTGTTTATAAATATCAAATGGAACAAAATTTAACCAAATAGACTAATAGAAAACTGAAGTAATCCTTTTTAACTTTTTACTTAAACAATTACTGATCATCATTTTGTTTTTTTCAGAGTCAAAAAAACTTTTGAACTAACTACAACTTTTAACAGTTGAGTAACATATACTTCTGTGAACAAAATTTAAAATATATTTATTTATCTCTGCCTGGTTCCTCTAAAATTCAGAAACTAATTATAAATATTCTAGACTTATAACAATACAACTGTTTACATCAGCACAATAAAAATCCATTATCTTTTACAACAAGACATAATTTTTTAAAATGATTATTTTACCAAGACTTGGACTTTCCCTTTGAAGAATCAAACTTAACTTCCAAAACCAATAAAAACTGGCCTCGTACCTTGTCTATGCAGTTCCCAAACAGAGTTCCTAATCTATAGTAAATAAAGAATGTCACTTTCTAACAGGCCCAAGAACCCCATGTTCTTGAGACCTCAAAAAGAGAAGAATCCACCCAACTCATAAATATTTGAGAGTACAAACCCATGGCTAGACTCAACTTTAAACTGAGGTCTTATCTGAGGTTACTTATGGAATAGAATTCCATCAAAACCAATTTTAAAACCCTATATAAAAATAATTATTCTAAGGCCAGGCATGGTGGCTTATGCCTGTAATCTTAGCACTTTGGGAGGCCGAGGCAGGCGGATTTCCTGAGCTCAGGAGTTCGAGACCAGCCTGGGAAACATGGTGAAACCCTGTCTCTACTAAAATACAAAAAATTAGTCGGGTGTGTCAGCATGCGCCTGTAGTCCCAGCTACTTGGGAGACTGAGGCAGTAGAATTGCTTGAATCCGGGAGGCGGAGGTTGTAGTGAGTCAAGATCATGCCCCTGCACTCCAGCCTGGGCAACAGAGTGAGACTCTGTCTCAAAAAGAAAAAATTATTACTACTCTTTATACAAATAATCACCAAATATGAAACTAAAATTTATTTTACAAACAACTCAGTCCTATCCTATCATGATTTGTTTTTGACAAAAATAAGAACTAGAGAGAGAGAAATAGTGTGTCAAAACTTATCATACAGTTGTCATTAAATTCCAGTCTCACTAATTACTTTTAAATGTTTACCTACATTTTAGACTAACCCCACTTATTCTTATGACCCAATCAACAATCTCTGACTACCACAAAAAAATAAAAACAGAAAAAGATAAATAAAATTTAGAACAATATTCTAGTTCTGAACAATTATCCTACAAATCCTACCAGGTCATAAGAATGTATAGAATACCTATAATCCAACGGTTTATTTGAGGAAAGAAGACCAAAAAAATTAACCAAAACTAAGCTCCATACACCAAAATCTTAACAGACATAACTATAACCACCAATTATCAGGACATGTCAACAACCTCAGAATTTTTAAACTATCCTTATTCCCCCTTGTTTCATTTTAATACATGTACTCTAATAGCCCAAATTATTTCTTCTCACCGAAAAACTATCAAACTCTAAATGATAATACTAATAACACCACACATAAACACATCTTTCTTCCAAAGACCATTAAACCAACCCCAAGAAGAACTCTAACTACTGTTCCCCACATGACACCACCATCAGACAAAAAACAGCCAGAAAAGTCAACACCCACTCTCCCTAACGACAATTAGGGACTCCACTCCTGAGGGTAAAAAACTGAGAGAAAAAACTTAAACAGTGAGCATGAGTTCTTGGTAAAACTCCTTTAAACAGAGAAACAGCCTAAAATAATCAGACTACACACACAGATAAACAGTGAGCATGAGTTCTTGGTAAAACTCCTTTAAACAGAGAAACAGCCTAAAAAAATCAGACTACACACACAGATAAGGAAACTTACACAAACCTCCAGCTCACTCACATAAAAAAACAAACAAGGCCCAACATAAAAATGCCTTTGTCCTTTATCCCTAAGGCATGCCAACAACTGCACTAATGTGAGAACAAGAACCAACAGAGAAGCACATTTGTCTTTTGCATAACCAACAGACTTCTAGGAAAGTCTCTTTGCCTTTTGTGGGCTTGTACATGGTGGGCTCCAGTGGGCTCTGGTGGGCACTTTCCTTTCCTTTCCTTTTGTGGACACGTGGACTGTGAGATGAGCCTTTATGAATTATTACTTCAGCATCTGACTGCTCCTGGGTCAAGCTTTCACTTCAACTCTTGATGAGTCCTGGAGCAAGGTGCTGGACCAAACTTTCACTTCAGTCTCTGACTGGTCCCAGACCAAGGTCCCAAGACAAGCTGAGTTACACTTTCTCCAAGACCAGTCGGCAAATTCTTTTCTTTCCCAGTCTATCAAAACCCTAGACCTGACCTCACAGCTAACAATCCATGCAGGCCCCCTCTCTGCTCCAGAAAACTCCCTTCTTTCACTTATTGAACTTTCACTCTAACCTTATCCTTTGTGTCCACAATCCTTAATTTTCTCAGTCATAAGACAAAAAACTTCAGGTAATCCCTCACAATGAAAGACTACTATATTTTTAATACACTGATGAGACTCTAACAGAATCATGGTGGCTTCTCTTATGGCAAAAAGTTTGGATGGTTGAAACTCTCTGGCAAATACTTCCAGCCCCAATAACCTCACAGCAAAGCTGCCACTAAGTATTCACTTTGGCTTTTGATTCCTCCTGGGCCCTTGGCCCTTCACGTTTCTAACCAAGAGGAAAGTGGCTCTGACCAGAGCAAAAGATGAGAACAACCTGAACTTGCATTTTAAAAATGTAACAAATTTTAATGAGTACTTACCTAGGCCAGTTGTTAAGGAATTAAATAAAGTAATGCATGTAAAACACCTAAAATACATGGAAGGCATTTGATATATTAAGTAATATTGATACTTTTAATAGAAATAAAGATAATATACCCACAAAATTTTCAATCTCAGAATCCCCACAATCAATAACTTGTCATGCCACTTAATGCAAAAAAGATCTCTGTGACCTTGAGAGGGGCAAGTTAGAGACAGTTAAATGGAAGCCCAGAGGAGCCCTTCCAAGCATCCACTGTCCACCAAGTGCAGGGCTCTTGCCTGATGACTGCCCTGCAAGTACAGCTAACCTAAGAAACTTCAGCCTCCTGGGTCCACTTACATGATCAGGAGCATAAGTGCCAAATCCCAGCACTGGCATGAAGTGTCCATCATTCAGCCTCACGGAATAGCTTTGCTTCAGATCCGTCATTATCCCCAGCTAATCTGTGTTTCCACCTTTTCCTCACTGACAGCCCAGCGGGAGACAAGGCTCCTGCGTTCTTTATTTGCACCAAATACAGGATGGGTGTGGTGGAGACGACAGTTGCCAATGATTTCGAAATGAAGCTGGAATCAGTCCAGTGCCTTTTCTCTGATTCTTCTGTGTCTCTATGGGAGTATTTTACAGAAAACTCATTCAGAAATGCTGTGAATGCCAGAGGAATTTTATTTTCTCCTCCGTGCTGTTCACACGTGATTCCTTAGTTGAAAAATTAACCATGCCAATTCGTCCTTGATAAGCGCACTAGACTTCCTTTACAAGATGCAAATTATCATTAGGGTGGTCATTTCAAAGCACTAATTCTGCTACAGACTGAAGTTAACTTTCTCACTTATATTTGATTGTTAATCCCTTTAAAAACAGCTTATTAGAATTCCTTGAATAAAGCTTGATGCCTGGTACCAGCCACGCATGTAATGAAATTCCTTAAGAACACCCACCCCTACTCCCAGTGTATTTCCCTCCTGTGTCAAGCCCCACTCCATTTTCTCTGACTTGTTTCCTTGAATGTTTTGCAGAAAAAAACTTGTCTGAGATCATGGATAAATGTCTATGCTCTTGCCTTTGTTCCAGCCATTGCCTCTTTCTAGAACAGCCTGCTCGACTCCCTCCTGGTCTCCAGCGGGTTTCTGATCTTTTACTTATCCTAAAAGCACCTCCTGCAGTCTCACATCCTTTATGACTCCTTCTTTTTGTTGTTGTTTGTTTGTTTTGAACAAAAATAGGAGATAGCAAAGCAGCCTGGGTCTTAACCGAACAGCTTGGAATTCCAGGGACGAAACTGCTTTTGCAAACATAAACCTACACACAACAACCATGAGAAAAATGAAAATTAAAAATGGCATCCAATTCAGAATGCCTAGAGGTTCAGCCTAAATGGTCTGCTACATAATTCACTTTGGACACTTTCATCCTCTGTAGGTGAGGGCAGCAGGTCTGGATCAAGGTTAATATCTTAA
This sequence comes from Colobus angolensis palliatus, assembly GCF_000951035.1. Taxonomy (NCBI): domain Eukaryota; kingdom Metazoa; phylum Chordata; class Mammalia; order Primates; family Cercopithecidae; genus Colobus; species Colobus angolensis. The sequence goes on along the minus strand of NW_012117433.1, from coordinate 63,620 downwards.
ATGGTTCAAAATAACTGACTTTGGGCCGGGTGCAGTGGCTCACTCCTGTAATCCCAGCACTTTGGGAGGCTGAGGTGGGCGGATCATGAGGTCAGGAGATCGAGACCATCCTGGCTAACACGGTGAAACTGTCTCCACTAAAAATACAAAAAATTAGCTGGGCATGGTGACAGGCACCTGTAGTCCCAGCTACTCGGAGGGGGGGGCTGAGGCAGGAGAATGGCATGAACCTGGGAGGCGGAGCTTGTAGTGAGCCAAGATTGTGCCACTGCACTCCAGCCTGGGTGACAGAGCGAGACTCCTTCTCAAAAAATAAAATAAAATAAAATAACTGACTTTGAAATAATCAGCAGGGTCACCAGTTATTGCTAAACACGCCTCTTCATCTTTTATTTTTTCAAATTTTAAGTGATAGATTTAATTATCACATTATGAAATATCATAAGAAGAAAAGATGACTTCTTCTATAATCTCCCTGGGTGAGACTGACCAACCTTCTCTGCGTGCCCTTTATTCTCTTAGCTTCTATGAAGCAGGTAAAAAAAAAAATCATCATTGAAATTACACTCTCCTCCAACAAGGAGCTTCTGCTACATAAGATGCCTAAGTGGTATTTTCTTTGGTGTTTTTATTATGCTGTGCTTTCTCCAACATGTATTTGTGCCTTGGGTATTTTAGAGGCAATCCTGAAACATGACAGTGTCATTTATCTTATTTTGAACCCATAGCTCTGACTGGGCAAGGTCCAAATTCTGCCTGATTCTGATTCCCTGTAGTTTATAATTATCACAACATTGTATCAGCTATAAATCTGGTAAGTATACTATTTCTATTACATTGGTAAAACTGTTGAACCCTAAAGAGATGGGTTTAAGTTCTGAGTAAAGTCACAAGAAAAGCGTGTCTTTATTACTGGTAATAGCCTGAAGCTCATCATTCACTAGATTAAAAATTTGTCTAACAAGTTTGCAATATTAACCCGTATTTTGCACTAAATGGTTTACCCAAGTAAAATACATTATTTCTCTCTCACTTCCCTAATTTAGCAGTCTAGGAAATTTGTTAGTGAAAGAGAGTTGGCCAATTTTATTCTTAGTAAATCCAAAGCAGGGCTTCATGCTCCCTGCCCCTCTTCTCATAAAACTTGCCTTAAGCATTATCCTAAAACATTTATAGATTAGATGTCATACTTTGTACCTAACAGAGTCCATCTTCCCTTTGTAACTGGAAAGGTGTTTGTCCGTGGTTTCCTGGCACTATTTTTACTTCCTCAGGTTTTCAAAAGCTACCAAGGATATGAGATGCTCTCAGGGAGCTCATGGTTTATTGGATAAGAGGTGGGCAGATGGCAAATTGTTCCCCCATGATCCCTGCCTCCTGGTATTTATGGCCCTGTGTAATGTGTGTAATGCCCTCTTATCAACTGTGGCTAGCACTTGTGTCTTTATTCTAAACAACTGACTATTGTAAAGAAGAGTGATATTTCATTAGGAAATACAAAATTGTAATTTCCATTGTGCTACGAAACTCGGTTTTCTCAGTTTTCAAACTTTGATAAAATTGGTGGCAACATAGGAGAGGCTCACATGGAGAGGAGCTGAGTGGGGCCTCTGGTCACCAATCAGCTCGAAACTGAGGCTTTCATTCAGACAGTCCAGAAGAAACCAAACCCTGCCAGTTCCCCCCCACCCCCGATCTTGGAAGCAGGTTATTCCACTCTAAGCCTTCAGGGAGATCCTGCTTCAGGCTTATGCCTTTACTGCAGCCCATTGAGGATCTGAGCAGAGGTCCTAGATCAACTCTGCGTGGCTGCACACAAGTCACTACAACCTTAGCAGCTTAAAACCCACACAAGGTGACAGAGTGCAGATGGCGATTATAATACAGCATGGCACCCAAGGAAACAGAAAGATGTGCCATTCTGGAAGGAGTGGAAGGAGTGCCAGAAAATATGTTGCAATGGCCTCCAAGGAACACATTTAAGAATTATATGAAAGTGTATTTCATTCAAAAATAAATATTTAGTGAGTAGGTATAATGTGCAAGATACTGTTGTAGGCATTAAAAACAGACAAAAATCTAAGCCTGCACTGAACTCACTTTTAAGAAGACAGAAGCAGACAAAAAACTAATAATTATATAGAATGAAAACCATGTTGTATGATAGGAAGCATTGTGAAGGGGAAAAAGCAGGGAAAGGGGTAGAGTATGGAAAGAGTGCAGGAACAACTGAAATCACAAATAGCTTAAGCAGGGAATCCTCACTGAGACAGAGACATTTGATAAAAGACCTGAAGGAGCAGAGGAAGCCAGCCTTGCTGACAGCTGAGGGAATAAGGCTTCAGGCAGAGGGATCCTGAAGGGCATAGTCCCTGCAGCAAGGGAAAAGCACGTGTGATCTGGGAACAGCGGTATTAGCAAAGAGGTCAGAAAGGAAGGAAAGGCCATGTTTAGGTAGAGCCCTGTAGGCCACTGCAAGGATTTTGCTTTCACTCTAGGACAGATAAGGGGACACTGGATGAAACTGAGCTTCTGTGTAGAGAGTAGAATGTAGGTTGGTAAGGGATAAAAGAGGAAAACTAGTTAGGAGGCTATTTAATAACCAATGTCAGAAATTGAGTAATTTGGAACAGGATGGTTGTAGAGCAGGTGATGAGAAGTGGTCAGATTCTGGGTAATCTGAGGGAGGTCACGGTGGGTGGATCACAAGATCAGGAGTTTGAGACCAGCCTGGCTAAGATGGCAAAACCCCATCTCCACTAAAACTACAAAAATTACCTGGGTGTGGTGGCGGGTGCCTGCAATCCCAGCTACTCGGGAGGCTGAGGAACTAGAATCACTTGAACCCAGGATGCAGAATGTGCAGTGAGCTGAGATCGTGCCACTTCACTCTAGTTTGGGCAATAGAGCAAGAATCCATTTCAAAAAAAAAAGTGACAGAAACATCTCAAATTAACCACCTAATATCACATCTCTAAGAACTAGAAAAATAAGAACAAACAAGAATCAAACCCAAAGCTAGCAGAAGACAAAATAACAGACATTACAGGAGAACCAAATGAGATTGAGACTAAAACAATGATGCCAGAATCAAAGAAATAAAAAATGTGTTATTTGAAAGGTTAAACAAAATTATAGACTACCAGTTATATTAACCAAGAAAGAGAGAAAATTCAAATAAGCAAAATCAGAAATGACAAAGGCAACATTGCAACTGTTAGAACAGAACACAAAAACTAACAAATATTACTATGAACATCTCCATGCACACAAATAGAAAACCTAAAGAAAATGATTTAATTTTTGGAAATACACAAGTTTTCAAAATAGAACCAGAAATAAATAGAAATTCTAAACACACCAATAATAAGCAAGCACATTTAATCAGTAAAAGAGCAAGAACAAAGAAAATCCCAGGACGAGGTGGATTCACAGCCAAATTTTATGAGATGTACAAAGATCCAAAACAAACCTTCCTGAAGCTATTTCATGATATTCCTCATTATAGGAAACAAGTGTCACCTTGATACCAAAAAAATGAAACCTAAAGGCCAATATCCCTGATGAACATGGATGCAAAAATTCTCCACAAAATACTACCAAACTGAAACTAAGAGCACATCGAAGAGATAATTTATCATGATCAAGTAGGTTTTAATGCAGGAATAAAGGATGTTTCAACATTCATAAATTAATAAATTTGATTTACCAAATAACCAAAATTTAAAACAAAAACCATACGATCATCTCAAAAGAGACACAAAAGCATTTCATAAAATCCAACATTTCTTTCTCATAAAACGCTTAATAGACTATGTATTGAAGACATATCACAAAATAATAAGAGTCATACATAACAAACCCACAGCCAACATCTTCCTAATGGGAAGGGAATCGGAAAATGTTGAAAGCATTCTCCCTGTGAACTGGCAAAAGACAAGAATGTCCACTGTCACCACTCTTATTTAACATAGAACTGGAAGTCCTCACCAGAAAACCCAGGCAATAGAAAAAAATAAAAGCCATCCAAGTTGGAAAAGAGAAATTCAAATTATCAATTTTTTCTGATGACATGGTTTTATACCTATCAAACTATAATGACTGCCTCAAAGGACTAGACTTGATTGAAAAAAAATTTTTCAATCAAATTTGAAGATACAAAATCAATGTAGAAAAATCAGTAGCATTTCTATACACCAATAATGTTGAAGCTAAAACCCAATTAATAACTCAGTCCCATTTGCAATAGACAAAAACAACATAAAATATCTAGATATAAATAAAATTAAGCAGGTGAAAGATCTCTACAAGCAGAAATACAAAATACTGATGAAAAAAATCATGCATGAAACAAATAAAAAGATTACCATGCTCATGGATTGGGAGAATCAATATCATGAAAATGATCATACTGCCCAAAGCAAACTACTGATTCAATGCAATTCCTAACAAACTACCAATATCATTCTTCAAATTACAAAACAAAAATCTAAATTTCATAAAAAGGCAATCCTAAGCAAAAGAGCAAAGTCACAGGTATCACTTTACCTGACTTCAAATTATACTAACAGGCTATAGTAACTGAAACAACATGGTACTGGTACAACAGTAGACACGTGGATAAAATAGAGAACCTAGAAATAAAGCTACAAATATACAACCAACTGAACTTTGACAAAGTTAAAGAGAAACAAACAATGAGAAAAGGACACTGTAATCATTAAACGGTATTGAGAAAATTGGCTAGCAAAAGCAGAATAAATGAAACTAAACCCCTATCTCTTACCATTGGCAAAGTTAAATCAACATGGATTAAAGACCTACAAGGAAGATCTGAAACTATGAATGTCCTAGAGGAAAACCTTGGGAAAACTCTTCTGGACATTGAGCTAGGCAAGATATAATGATGAAGACGCCAAAAAGGAAATGCAACAAAGACAGATAAATGGGAATTACACTAAAAAACTTATGGGCAGCAAGAGAAATAATCAACAGAAAATCTACAGAATGGGAAAAATATTTTCAAATTTAGGCTCCAACAAAGGACTTTTATTTAGATTCTATAAGGAACTCACTCCAACAAGTAAACAAACAATCCCGTTAAAAATTAGGCAAAAGACATGAACAGACATTCATCAAATGAAGACATACAAGCAGCTCACAAATATACAGGAAACTGTTCTTAATACTCATCTGAAAAATGCAAATTAAAAACACATTGAGATATCATCTTGCAGCAGTCAGAATGACTATTATTAAAATGTCAAAAAACAACAAATATCAGTATGGATGTGGAAAGAAGGCAAAATGTGCATATACATACTAATATGCATATATATATAACTAAATGTACATACATGTACTAAGCATCCACTAAAAAGAGTGAAATTATATCCTTTTCAGCAACATAGATGGAACTAGAGGATATCATTCTAAGTTAACTTAGAAACACAACAAAATACCACATATTCTCATTTATAAGGGGGAGCCAAGCAATGGGTACACACGGACATAAACATGGAAATAGATATCAAATACTTCAAAAGGGAGAAAGGTGGAGACGGGGCAAAGGTTACAACACTTCCTATTGGGTACAATGTTCACTATTTGAGTGATGTGTACACTAGAGGCCCAAACCTCACCAGTATGTAACGTGTCTATATAACAAACCTACACATGTGCCTATTTAATCTAAAATGATTTAAGATTTTAATAAGAAATAAAAATCAGAAAGTCTTTCTTTACTAATATCAATGCCGGTAATTCTTCACAGTTTCTGTCAGCTTATTTTCTTCCTCATAATGAATGTTGTTTTCCTGTTTCTTTGTAGCTTTATTGTTTTTATTGCACATTTGAAAAACAGCCACATTTCACAAACTATATTATTTCTGTGTCATGACAATAATCAGCTAATATGCTTGGCATATTCTTAATCTCGGCGTCAGCTCTACATGAAAACTTAAGGTCTTCTCAGTTCTTTTCTGAATATGCATCTGCCTAGACTCTGTGTGCCCTATTTGATTTCTCCAAATGCCCAATGGCTTTTGAATACCTTATCATGTCAAAAATTCACAGCTCAGCTTCTCCTCAGTGCCGCAGATGGCCTATTGTATGTCTCTTCCCCCTAATCTCTTGCCAGTGGCATCTGTGCATCTATCGTCACCCTGCATCTCTACTGAGCCACTCTATAAATAAATGAGTTTATTTTAGTTCATTTCAGATTTTTTTTGATAATTCCATGGGAGATTTGAGAGCTTTGTAATCCACCATCCTGCTGATGACACTGTGTGAAAATTTTAAATGGCTCTATTATATTCCATTGCTTCAATGTGTAGTAATTTACCTAATTATTTTCTTTTATTGTTTCTTTTAGGAAGAAGTGAATAGAAGCAAAGAGGGTGTTGCAAATCAAAAGCACATAGAGATATCATCTTATACCAGTCAGAATGGCTATTCTTAAAATAGCCAGTTGTCAGACAACAACTGATATTGGTGTGGATACTTCAGAGATGTTAATTTTTTTTTTTTTTTTTTTTTTTTTTGAGACAGTCTTGCTCTGTCGCCCAAGCTGGAGTGCAGTGGCCCAATCTTGGCTCACTGCAATCTCTGCCTCCTGAGTTTAAGCAATTCTCTCTCGCCTCAGCCTCTGAGTAACTGGGATTACAGGCATCTACTACCACACCCGACTAATTTTTGTATTTTTCATGGAGACAAGATTTCACCATGTTGGCCTTGGCTGGTCTCAACCTCCTGACCTCAAGTAATCCTACCGCCTTGGCCTCCCAAAGTGCTGGGATTACAGACATGAGCCACTGCCCCCAGCCTAATCATCATTTTCTAATCTGCCCTCCAATGGGAGAAACAAGAAAAATTATGCCATCTGAGGATTATTCACCAATTTATTTTAATTACTTTTTTCTTTATAATATTTAATAAGACCACAAATTATATAAAATAGTTATCCGTTTTTGGGGAAGTTACTTTTGCTGGTTTCTTATAAAACTGGATGGAAAATACAAACACTATTTAAGCACTCTTTGCTTATTGCAAATGATGTCCAAAGTCCAAACACTGTTAATAATTAATACTCCAATAAACATCGTGTCAGAATTTTTCTTTTCCCTTTGAACCTTTGCAGGATTGCCACATCATGAGCACTGCACCTCCACCAGGAATGAAAATTCCTACTACAATTAAAAGAAAGAAGACACAAAAGTAATTTGCTGATGAAAAATGTAAAAAGATAAATTTTCTTTGGTTTTGTTTCTTTATTGAGGGTCATCATTTAAAAAAAAATGCTCACTAGTCATTCTTTTGAATTCTGTCTGTGTGAAAGATGTAAGATGGTTGATTATTTCAAATGACAGAAGATAAAGATGAGATATCTTCATGGCATTAACAAAAACGAGATTTGTAGCTGGAGTTATTTTATAGTCTAACATGATCACCAATCATTCTATAAATCTGTTGGATGAGCTTATTATATATAGATAGATAGATTCTGAAGAGAAAATTTCACTTTAGAAAAAATATTTTATTTTCACTATATAATCATGTACTTAAAAATTCTCTTTGATAAGAAACAAGTGAACCAGATTCAATTTTCTTCACATCTTGTGTAATATACTGTCACTTGCTTCCTCCTGCATTTCATTGATTGGCCCCAGGAAGCAGTGCAGCATTACCTGCCCATTGTTTATATAACCCCTGGATATAAATACCAGATGCTGACAAAGGAAACAGGATCTGCTTAGTGAAAGAAATGACACGCAATGGATCCCAAATATCAGCGTGTGGAGCTAAATGATGGTCACTCCATGCCCGTATTGGGATTTGGCTCCTATGCACCTCCAGAGGTAATAACCACATTTTCAGCGTTGAGCATTTAAAAGGGCAAAGCTAGAATAAGTGGACGATGACCTGGGTTGTTCAGCTTTGTGTTTCCATTACTCTGCGTGACTTATCTGGTCTGTCTTACTAGGCTAGAGCTATTCTATGTTCAAAGAGAAAAGGTAGTCCATGTTTGTTTTGCACTGAGGTCTATCATACAGTAATTTACTGCTTATTTTGTACAATGTTTTTATCTGCTGTTTCTGTGTATTGCCCAGCTTGGCAGAATATATAAAACTCAACAGTGAAGAACACTGCCTGGTAGTTCCCTTTGTAGGAGATGACTGCAGTGAGAATGGTTTCTCTGTTTATTTCTGTGGTTGAAGAAATCTTTTATTCTTCCACTAGACATGATCAAAAGAAACCTTTGTGGCAACAGCACCTAAAGATGGGGTGTAGGAAAACTGTTGGGATAGTATTGCTGAGCTGCCGCGTGGCCTTGAGCATGACACAGCAATACTGGTCCTGGATTTAATACCCCGTATAACTCTCAACTCTAGGAAAATTACCTGACAGGAAAAATAACTTTAAGAAATTTGTATCAAAATGATAGGGTTGGTCCTCTGACACAGAAGTGGGCAAAATGGAGACTTTTTCTAGACTGAGCTACTTCCACATTGGAAGAAAACTTGTATTCCAAGACTACTAAGTGTGTTAATAAGGACTAGTCACATAAAATTTGTGTCTAAATTTGATCAACTATATGTTGTAAGAATTTACAGAGAAACACCCTGAAGACCATCAACAGGAGTGGTTCACTTTGTAATGCAAACTGGCATGAAGGGGAAGTAAGGAAAAACACAACACAGAAGCTCTAGCCTTGGTAAACCTCGAATGCTTGCACAGCAAAGAGAAGATCAGGGCTGGTATAGGGGAAGGCAGTGAGACCTGACATCTAGTTCCTTTTAATTTCACTAGAAAAACAAAGCTTCCAAAATATTTACATCAAAATAGAAAATTGTTTCATTTATGGTTTTGTCATTTAAAAAATATACCTTTAAAATCTTTATCCAAATTTGGTAGATAAGTCAATAATTTTAAATTTCACTGAAATTATATCATTCCTAAAAGAGTTGATCTTATTTGTTAGGGATAAAGCATACTTTACTAATCTCTCACAGGTTGCAGTTAATTTCTTAGGTATAAATCTACATACTTGGAGTATATGTCTTTACTCCTAGTATTTAGTTCTGTCATGCACACAGAATGGCTAATGGCTGTGTAGAAAGGAGTTAGCACAATAGACTGCCACCCGTAGATGCACCTGTTTTCAAAGTTGGAGCCTGGCTAGTATCTGAGAAGTTGAATTTCTCACGCTTTCCTAACTGATAAGGGTGCTGTCTATAATTAACTGGTTGTACAAAGTGTAGGGTTTCTGTATACCTGCTTTCTTTATAAGACTGGAAGTTTGGTGGGTGCCATACAGACTGGGTCAATGTAACCAGCACCCAGTTAAAATCTTGGGAATTGAGTCTCCAAATAGCATCCCTTGTAGTCAACATTGCTGGAGGAAGTCAGTGTGTTTCCTGCAACATCACTGAGAGACTAATCATAGGAACTTACACTGTATTCTTACCATAATTTCTTCCGTGTGCCTTTTTCCATGTGTTAATTTCACTATATTAAAAAATAATTAGAAGTGGGTATGCAGTGACTCATGCCTGTAATCCCAGCACTTTGGAAGGCCAAGCCAGGTGGATCCCTTGAGCTCAGGAGTTTGAGCCTGGGTAACATAGTGAAATCCCCTCTCTACCAAAAATACAAAAACTTAACCGGGCATCATGGTGCCTGTCTGGTCCTAGCTATTTGGGAGGCTGAGGTGGGAGGATCACTTGAGCCCAAGGTGAAGAAGGTGGGGGTGGGGGCAGATTTTGTAGTGAGCCAAGGTTGTGCCACTTTATACCAGCCTGGGTGACAGAGTGAGACTGTCTCAAATAATAACTATAAGTTGAGTCTTGTTAATTTTTCCAACAAATGACTAAATCTGAAGTTTTTGTTGGGAAACTTCATGCTAGTGATTAACCAGTAATTGCCTGGGACTGAAGACGTCTAGGGATACCCAATCTTTATTACTATTAGGAAAGCCTAAAGCAAATTGGGACAGGTTTATCACTCCACATGTAGAACTAACCCAAGACACGAGGATAATGTGATTTTTGTGAAGGTCATTGCTGATGCCTGAACTACTGATATGGAAGTGCTGGGAAGGGAAGAGCGTGGTCTCTTTAAATTATACAGAAGGGGGGAAGGGAAGTGCTGGGTGGAGGAGGATGTGGTCCCTGGCTAGGGCTCCACCTCCAGGGACCTAGGTGAGGACAGGCATTTTTGTTTTCCTGCCCAAATGTTGCATTTCCCAAGACCACCCTGGCCTGCCATGCCCCCATCCTGTGCCTATAAAAACCCCAAATCTTAGAAAGGCAGAGACAGAACCGGATGGACTTTGAGAGGAGCACATCGGCAGAGGAACACACACAGGCAGCTGGACATCTAGAGAAACGCACCAAAAGGCACCAGCACGCCAGCGGGCCACCTACTGGCAGAAGCAGAATGATGCTGAATTTGACTAGGGAAGTCAAAAGACAATCCAGGCTGCTGATAGGGGGAAAACGTTCCTACTCCATCCCCTTCTGACTTCCCCCACGCTACCTCCACTCTCCACTCAATAAAACCCTGCACTCATTCTCCAAGCCCAGGTGTGATCCGATCCTTCCGGCGCACCAAAGCAAGAATCCAGGATACAGAAAGCCCTCTGTCCTTGCAACAAGGTAGAGGGTCTAAATGAGCTGGTTAACACAAGCCTGTAGATGGCAAAACTAAAAGAACAAAACTGAAAGAGCACCCTGTAACACACGCCCACTGGGGCTTCAGAAGCTGTAAACATCCACACCTAGACACTGCTGCGGGCTCGGAGCCCCACAACCTGCCCCCATCTGTATGCTCCCCTAGAGGTCTGAGCAGCAGAACCCTGACCACACTCCCATCGCACACCCTATGAGGACAAAGGAACTTTTCCTGTTTCACTATCTCTCAAGCACATTAATCACCAAATACTACTTTCTGTTCCTCCTTCAGGTTCCGAGGAGCAGAGTTGTGGAGGTCACCAAAGTAGCAATAGAAGCTGGCTTCCGCCATATTGATTCTGCCTATTTATACAACAATGAGGAGCAAGTTGGACTGGCCATCCGAAGCAAGATTGCAGACGGCAGTGTGAAGAGAGAAGACATATTCTACACTTCAAAGGTACTGTGCCTATGATGAGCATGCATGCACATGTATTTAATGTGATAGTGTGGAGATGACAATTCTGTAACTGATTCAGTAGTTGTGGGTGAATTGTGCTTATTAGTTCCAATTTATTCACACATATTCATGTATTAAAACTGAAAAGACAGAGAATGATGATGCCTTTCTCATCATTATTGTGTTCAAATTTATTACTTGAAAGTTACTTTAGGTTTTGAGCCTCAGCTCAGTGTAATTTTTTTATGAATTTATATTTTAATTTCAATAGGTTTGGGGGTACAAGCGGATTTTGGTTACATGAATCAATTCTATAGTAGTGATTCTGAGATTTAAGTGAAGCTGTCATGCGATCACTGGACATTGTACTCAATATGTAGGCTTTTATCCCTTGCCTTACTCCCAACCTAACTCACACTGAGTATTGAAAGTTCATTATATAATCTGTATGTCTATACATCCTCATAGCTTAGTTCCCACTTAAAAGTGAGAATGTACAGTGTTTGGTTTTCCATTCCTGAATTACCTTACTTAGAATAATGGTCTCAAGCTCCGTCCAAGTTCCTGCAAAATATATGATTTCATTCCTTTTTATATACACACTATTCCATGATGTATATATATACCACATTTTCATTATTCATTCATTGCTTGATGGGCACTTGGGTTGGTTTCATATTTCTGCAATTGTGAATTGTACTGCTATAAACATGTGTGGGTATGTGTCTTTTTCATATAATGACTTTTCTTTTTGTTAGATACCAGTATTGGGACTGCTGAATCAAATGGTAGATCTACTTTAAGTTCTTTAAGGATCTCCATACTGCTTTCCATGATGATTATACTCATTTACATTCCTACCAGCAGTGTAAAAGTGTTCTTTTTTTTACTATATTCATGCCAACTTCTGTTTTTTCAACTTTTTAATTGTAACCATTCTTGCAGAAGGTGGTGTGATATTGTGATTTTAATTTGTACTTCCCTGATTATTAGTAATGTTCAGCACTTTTTCATATGTTCATTGGCTGTTTGTATACTTCTTTTGAGAAATGTCTATTCATGTTATTTGCCCACTTTTCAACAGAGTTGTTTTTATCTTGGTGACTTAAGTTCCTTGTAGATTCTGGATAATAGTCCTTTGCTGGATGCATAGTTTACAAACATTTTCTCCCATTCTGTAGGTTGTCTCTTTACTCACATAATTATTCCTTTTGCTGTGCAGAATCTTTTCAGTTTAATCAGGTCCCATTTATTTTGCTTTTTGTGCATTTGCATTTTGAGGTCTTACAGATAAATTCTTTGCTGACGCCAACGTACAGGCCAATGTAAAGAAGAGTTTCTCCAATGTTATCTTCTAGAATTTTTATGGTTTCAGGTCTTAGACTTAAGTCTTTGATCCGTCTTGAGTTGGTTTTTGCATACAGTGAGAGATGGCTTCCAGTTTTATTCTTCTACATGTGTCTTGACGGTTGTCCCAGCACCATTTATTGAATAGGGTTATTTTCCTTAATTTATGTTATTGTTTGCTTTGTCAAACAAAGATTAGTATTTGGCCTAATTTCTGGGTTCTGTGTTTCATTGATCTAAGTTTCTATTTTTTATACCAGTACCATGCTGTTTGTGTAACTATAGCCATGTAGTATAATTTGAAGTCTGGTAATATAATGCCTCCAGATTTCTTCTTTTTGCTTAGTATTGCCTTGGCCATTGAGGCCCTTTAGTGGTTTCATATGAATTTAGAATATGGTCATTTTCATACTATTGATTCTATCCACAAGCATGGGATGTGTTTCCATTTGTTTATGTATCATTTCTTTTGGCAGTGTTTTGTATTTTTTTTGTAGAGATCTTTCAACTCTTTGGTTAAGCATACTCCTAGGGATTTTATTTGCAGCTGTTGTAAATGGAATTCTTAATTCGACTCAGCATGGTTGTTGTTGAATAGCAGTGCTACCAATTTCTGTAAACTGATTTTGTAACCTGAGACTTTATTTAATTCGTCAGATAGAGGAGCCTTACTGGATGAGGCTTTGGGGTTTTGTAGGTATATGATCATATTATTAGCAAACAGCAATACTTTGGCTTACTCTTTTCCAATTTGGATGCCCTTTATTTTTTTGCCTTCCCTGATTACTCTGGCTAGGACTTCCAGTACTACGTTTAACAGAAGTGGTAAAAATTGGGTATCCTTATCTTGTTCCAGTTCTCAGGGGAATGCTTTCAATTTTTCTCCATTCAGTATGATGTTGGCTATGGATTTGTTATACATGCTTTTTATGCCTAGTTTGTTGAGGGTTTTTAATCATAAATGGATTCTGGATTTTATTAATTTTTTTTGCATCTATTGAGATGATCATATGGTTTTGGTTTTTAATTCTCTTTGTGTGATATATCATATTTATTGGCTTGTGTATATTATAGCATCCCTGCACCCATGGGATGAAACCCATTGATCATGATATATTTTTGATGTGCTGATGGACTTGGTTAGCTAGTATTTTCTTGAGGATTTTCGCATCTGTGTTCATCAGGGAGATTGGTCTATAGTTTTCTTTTTCTGCCTTTTGTTTTTTGTTTTTGTTTGTTATGTCCTTTCCTGGTATTGGTATTAGGGTGATACTGGCTTCATATAATAATTTAGGCAGAATTCCCTCTTTCTCTATATTTTTGAATAGTTTCATTAGGATTGGCACCAATTCTTCTTTGAATGTCTGGCAGAATTCAGCTGTGAATCCACCTGAACCTGGACTTTTTGGTGGCATTTTGTTGTTGATTCAATCTTGCTGCTTGTTATTGGTCTTTTCTGGGTTCCTATTTCTCCCTGATATAATCTAGGAGGGTTGTATATTTCCAGGAATTTATCCATTTACTCTAGATTTTCTAGTCTGTGCACATAAAGGTATCCTTAGTTGTCTCAAGTGATTGTTTTGTATTTCTGTGGTATCATTTCTAATGTGTCCAGTTTCATTTCTAATTGAGTGCTTATTTCGATCTCTCTTCCTTTGTTGGTTAATGTCACTAATGGTCTCAATTTTGTTCATCTTTTCAAAGAACCAGCTTTTAGCTTCATTGATCTTTTGTAACTTTTTTATTTCAATTCATTTAGTCCTGCTCTGATCTTCGTTATTTCTATTCTTCTGCTAGCCTGGGGTTTAGTTTCTTCCTGTTTCTCTAGTTCATAGAGGTGTGACATTAGATTGTGAATTTGTGCTGTTTCAGACTTCTTCATGTAGGCATTTAATGTTATGAACTTTCCTCTTAGCACTGCTTTTGCTGTATCCCAGAGGTTTTGATAACTGTGTCAATATTATCATTTATTTCAAAAAATTACTTATTTTGATTTTGTTAACCCAAAAACATTCAAGAACAGACTAATTTCCATGTATTTTTCTAGTTTTGAGGGTTCCTTTCAGAGTTGATTTCTAGTTTTATTCCACTTAGTTCTGAGAAGATACTTGATATAATTTGGATTTTCTTAAATTTATTGTTTTGTGGCCTATCATATAGTCTGTCTTGGAGAATGTTCTATGTGCTGATGAGAAGAATGTATATTCTGCAATTGGTGGGTAGAATGTTCTATAAACATCTGTTAAGTCCATTTTTTAAGAGTACAATTAAATCCATTGTTTGATTTTCTGTCTCAATTATTTGACTAGTGCTGTACAGTAGAGTATTGGGTCCCCCACTATTATTGTGCTGCTATCTTATTTATTAGGTCTGGTAGTAATTGTTTTATAAATCTGGGAGCTCCAGTGTTAGGTGCATATAAATTCAAGATTATAATATCTTCTTGTTGGATTGATTCCTTTGTCATTATGTAATGACCTTGTCTTTTTTTTGTTTGTTTGTTTACTATTTTTGCCTTAAAGTCTATTTTGTCTGATATAAGAATAGCAACTCATTCTCACTTTTGGTTTCCATTTGCATGGAATCTTTTTTTTCACCCTTTTACCTTGAGTTCATACAAATCCTGATGTGTTAGGCGAGTCTCTTGAAGACAGAAGGTATTTGGTTTGTGGTTTATTGTCTATTCTGCCATTCTGTATCTTCTAAGTGGAGCACTTAGGCCACTTATGTTCAATGTTAATATTGAGATAGGAAGCACTGTTCTATTTACCATTTTAGTTATTATATACTTTGGTTTTTTGTTGTGTTATTAATAGGCTTCATAAGTTTTGTGCTTTCAGGAGTTTCTACTGTGGTGCATAATGAGCTCTTGTTTCCAGATTTGTAACTCCTTACAGAATTTCTTGTAGTGCTGGTTTGATAGTGGCAAATTCCTTAAGCATTTGTCTGAAAATGACTATTTATGAGATGTAGTTTTGCTGGATACAAAATTCCTAGCTGACAATTATTTTGTTTAAGGGGGCTAAAAATAGGACCTCAATCCCTTCTAGCTTGTAAGGTTTCTGCTGAGAAGCCTTCTGTTAGTCTGATAGATTTTTCTTTATAAGTTACTTGATGCTTTTATCTCATGGCTTTTAGAATTATTTTCTTCATGTTGACTTTAGATAGTTTCAGGACCTTGTGCCTTGGTGGTGATATTTTTGCAATGAATTTCCCAGAATTTCTTTGGATATCTAAATCTCTAGCCAGGCCAGGAAAGTTTTCCTCAATTATTCCAAATAACTCAATCAAATTTACAAGAAAAAAACAAACAACCCCATCAAAAAGTGGGCAAAGGATATGAACAGACACTTCTCAGAAGAAAACATTCATACAGCCAACAGACACGTGAAAAAATGCTCATCATCACTCACCATGAGAGAAATGCAAATCAAAACCACATTGAGATACCATCCACACCAGTTAGAATGGCAATCATTAAAAAATCAGGAAACAACAGGTGCTGGAGAGGATGTGGAGAAATAGGAACACTTTTACACTGTTGGTGGGAATGTAAACTAGTTCAACCATTGTGGAAAACAGTGGCGATTCCTCAATGATCTAGAGCTAGAAATACCATTTGACCCAGCCATCCCATTACTGGGGATATCCCCAAAGGATTATAAGTCATGCTGCTATAAAGACACATGCACACGTATGTTTATCACGGCACTATTCACAATAGCAAAGACTTGGAATCAACCCAAATGTCCATCAGTGACAGACTGGATTAAGAAAATGTGGCACATATACACCATGGAATACTATGCAGCCATAAAAAAGGATGAGTTTGTGTCCTTTGTAGAGATATGGATGCAGCTGGAAACCATCATTCTCAGCAAACTATCACAAGAACAGAAAACCAAACACTGCATGTTCTCACTCATAGGTGGGAATTGAAGAGCTCACCTGCCAGGCTGACAGGGAAGCTATCCACCTCCCAGCCTCTTCTGTGCCAGTGTTCTGGATATTGAGATCAGACAGGCACCACTTTTCGTCTGTAGGAATGCAAATGTTCCAAGTAGGGAGAAATCATGACTGCTGCTCATGAAACCCTGCACCTGGGAAGTGCTCCTCCTGTGGGGATGCAGTCATGCTGAAATGTTCCAGGAAGGCTGGCTATAGGTATACCAATGCTGAGCTCCTCTGGGAGAAGCCCTAGCTTTGTCTGCAGTGATGGACAAGAGGGGAAAGACCACCCCTTCTCTAAGACCTTTCATGAGCACCAAGGCTGCTTGACTGTTGTGAGTAGAGGTTTAGACTTTCCCTACTGAACCCAGCACTGCAATTGTGTGTCTGCTGAAACTTTCCACCTATGGAAAGATATGAGACTCGAGGCCTGCTCTCTGGATTATTTTGTCCCACGGAATGTTCCCTTGATGTGATGCTATCCGCTTACCCTGAGAGTAGGAGTTCCTGAGAGCCAGACTACAGTGATTGTTATTGCTCTTCTGGGTCTAGCCACCCAGTAGTGAGGTTGCCTCACTCTGGACTAGTGCTGGGGAATATCTGCAAGGGATTCGGTGATGTGGCCTGTCTTCAAGTCTCCCAGCAGTGGGTACCAGCTCCAGCTGTCATGGGGAAGGCAGGGAAGTGACATAGACTCTGAGATGCCTTGATTATAGATAGCCCTGATGTGCTGGCTTTCTCAAATGTTGGTTATAAATAGTAGCAAACTTGTCCCGTGGCCACAGTCAGGACTTCTGTCTGGCCAGGTAGTTGCAGGCAATGGTGGCAGCTGAGATCATGCACAAGTTTTCTCCTACTGGGTGCAGTGTTAGTCTGCCTAGATATTCTGTGATGAACTGTGTTGGTTGGCCTCCAAGAGATGGCACTTGCAAAAGAGCACCAGCTGTGGTGGTAGCAGTGCGATTTGAACTTCCCTTATGTTGCCCTGGGGAGGTATTCTGGTTTCTCAGGTGACGGGCAGGGCCATAAATTTTCTAAAAATTTATTGTGTGTTACGCTACCAGGGTGGGTGGAGGGGCACAACCAAGTTTGGTCAGGGTTAGGCAAGTATGCACTCTGACTTTCTGGAGACTAGCTACAGCTGCTGTGAGCATCAGGGGATGGTGCTCAGACTACTGGGGTAATGTTCCAAAGGGAAGCATAACTGCCTTTGCTGCACAAAAGCGTTCACACATGGAGTAGGGAGTAGCTAGTGGCCGTAAGCCTCACCAAGATCGCATGCAGTTAGAAGGCAGATCCCAGTTCCACAGTGCTCTAAGAGCACTGAACTAAGTTCCAAGCAGCCTGTGCTCAGAACTCAGACTTGCCACAGGCCATAAGCTTTTCCTGTGGAGATAGCAACTTTGGCTTTCAAGCTACGTCCTGCCCATCCACCTGCAAGGCCAGGTGCCAGGCTTCTGCATTTGTCTGCAGCACACTTCCTGCTTTCCTCCAGAGTTCTGGCCCAAGGAGCTCATCTCTACTCGAGATAATATTAATATCACGAAATTCAGCTGGGAGCCTCTTTCGATCTGTGGCATGTGCCTGAACTCCCCAAGTTCAGATTGACTGACTTCCCTGATGCCCCCTGTGAGATAAAGTAAGAAATGGCTTCCTTCAGTCCATGCTGCAGATTGGTAATACCCTTGTGGCACTTGTCACTGCTGCTTCTACTTTATTTCTCACCTCTCCCTAAATCAGCTCTGAGCCTGGGTAGGGTTAAGGCCTTACACCCATGGCCTAAAATTTCAGAGTCCCTGGTGGGGAAGGGTATTCTGGAGGCAGTTTCTCCCCTTCTCACACTCTGGGCACTTAGTTTTTCATCTGTCTCACAGTGTAGGTGGCAGCCTGCCACTTCTTTCAAAGGGTCTGTGGATTCTTTCAGTTTTCCTATTCAGTTACTTCATTGCTTCCCGGAAAAAAGTTTGCATTGTGAATCTCTACACGCTATTCTATCTTTCCAAGTGGGAGAGGCATGCTAACACTGCCTCTGATCCACAAACTTGGGAACAAAAAACTCAAATCAGGATGGTTTAACCTAGACTACAGATTCACAGAGACCTATAATCATATTTTAGTTTTTCTTATGTGTGGGATGACTTTCTTCAGTATCTTATTATTGTGAATCTCAATTGTCCTTTTCATTGAAAAGTGTGGGAGGCAGGGAAATGCAACATAAGAGAGCCCTATGAGTATGAAACAACAGATAACAAAAGTATCTTGAATGATGCTCAACACTTGTCAGCATGTAACAAGTTTTTGCTCTTCAGTTTCTAAACAGGAATACTTATTCTTACCCATTGGGTTCAACGGATGAGAAAATTAGACTATTCAAATGCTTTCTAATTTCTCTCAAACACAGTTCAGATAATCAGAATTATTACTTGATATCAATTTTTACCTACTGAAAATTTTAATTCCATTGTTCAGTAGTTGTACTAACTATATATGCAATATATAATAGCTTTCATATGGGTGGGTCATATCAAAATAAACAAAGAGTATATTTTTTGCCAGGGATCATCAGTTTGGAATGCTGAAAAATGTCTAAATATTAGGTGAAGCAAACTAATAAAATTGGCTCATGTTTTTATTCAACATCAATCCTTTATTCTACCCTGCAGCTTTGGTGCACTTTCTTTCGAGCACAGTTGGTCCAACCAGCCCTGGAAAGCTCACTGAAAACACTTCAACTGGACTATGTGGACCTCTATATTATTCATTTCCCAATGGCTCTCAAGGTAAGGAATCTTGAGATCAAACTTCTTTCTCTTCTGTTGTCAGCATGACCATCCTTTATGATGATGGTTGAATTAAGCTTCTAAGGAGGATGTAGGTATTATTACATGGGAGAAGAGTCCCAAGTATAATGTCTAACCTGCTTTATTGAATAAATAGTGAAACCTTCCTTATCTAATGTATGATAACAACAGAAGACAGTACATCAACCTTAAAAGCCTCTGCTTCAAAAACTCGAGAAAATAACGATAGCCACCTTCAAGGCTCTGTCTTAATTGGGGTTCCTGAGTCCATCTCTTAGAATGTTCACAGATGCAGAGATTCATGCAGCTGTGGTGCCAAAAAAAGCCACTGCACATATGGTACACAGCGAGTTTCCATTATCTCTCCCCATTTTAAGCTGAAATAGATTTGGTGGAACTCACTCTGGGTGAGTCTTAAAAAGGAAACCATAATGGGACCTGAGAATCCTTGCCTTTTTCACTAAAGCTTGTTTCACAATGGAGTTTGTAGCTTTGCTTAGTCATGAATTTCGGTTGTGCATAACTTTTAAATTTATAGGGAAAAACTCAGGCTAGTTTATTTAAAAAAAGAGCTTATTGCATGATGCAAATGGGTAGTCACTGCCATGAATAAAGATTTGACCTAGACTCTAAAAATGTGACCTTTTCTCCATTATTATCTATGAACTCCAAGAGGTTTTCTGGATTTTTGTCCCAGCCTTTTTCACTGTTGGCAATGATAGCTTTGAGGCAGCTCAAGGCTCATGGTGATTAACATAAGAGAGCCTCCATGGGTCTTACAACTTTCAAATACATATTGAAAAGAACTTCCATTTGAGACCATGTTTGGTTTATGATCCTGCTCATGTACTATCAAATCTTCAGGAGGATAAGGAACTCTTATTGTATCACCTGGATCAAGAATACAATCCCTTATTGCTGGATATCAAGGACTTTTTGAGTCAAAGAGTGGCATTTCCCCAGAGAAAATTATAGGAGCAGATAAAAGTAACAAAAGTCAACTGTGAAACCCCATTAAAACCTGTAAAATGTTTATATATATAATGGAAGTAGGAGATTAAAGGAAGCCTGTCTCCTAAAGACATGCCTTAAAACTCTGTACGTGAGACACTTTGCCCACACCACTTTCTGGAACATTGCAGGCACCTGGTGGATTATCCTCAAATGTACATGGGAACAAGCCTATGGGTGGAGAAATTAAATTGTGACATTAAAATGACTGCTTCTACTTCAGCCAGGTGAGACGCTACTACCAACAGATGAAAATGGAAAAGTAATGTTCGACACAGTGGATCTCTGTGCCATATGGGAGGTAAGTGCTAGGAGGACAGAGTACAGAAAAGGAAGACAAGAGGTAAATCTGTTTCCCAGCTTTCATGTGCAACCAATGGAACATGCACCACTGGAACTAGAAATTAAGGAGCTTGACAAAGGAAGTTTTCCTCAGTGGTAGGGAAGAACACATGACTGAAATAGAATAGTGGGAAATGAAGGAGATAAATTGGGGACAAGGAAGACAGGTATTCCTCCCCCTCCATGTGCATTTTTCTCTCCAGCTTCCTAAAGAGGATACCCAAATTCTTCTTGCTGTCATTATCCTTTTCTGTTATCTGTTGTAATTCTCTTGAGAATCGCTGCTATTTCCATTGTCATATCTTAACAGTTGTTGCTTTAACAGTTCTGTCTTGCATTTATCATAATCTGCAGCCAACTGCACAAATAATTCCTCACAACCCCTTCCCAGGCCATGGAGAAGTGTAAGGATGCAGGATTGGCCAAGTCCATCGGGGTGTCAAACTTCAACCGCAGGCAGCTGGAGATGATCCTCAACAAGCCAGGACTCAAGTACAAGCCCGTCTGCAACCAGGTGAGGGCCCTCAGCCTCCTCTCCTTTCTCTTCTCAATACCCATCTTCCTGTCCTACTGCCTGGCTTCCATTTGTTTTGTTCCACTTACATTTGTGAAATAGAAGATTCTAGAAAGCAAAGCCTCTGTCTAGAAGAACATGGAAGACCCTTAATCATACCTCTCCTTGGAGAAGTCTTAGTGAAAAAGGTACAGAGCCCTTCATGCTGAATTCTGTATACTATTTTTGGAGGAGGTAAATTACATCAAGGAGGACTGAAATGGTTAATCAGAGCTCAGGGAGAAGGTGGACTTATCTCTCAGGTTTGAAAAGACCACCAGAGAGTGGATTGGTAAGGATGATTTGGAGTATAATGTGTATAATTACAAAGGCTATAAAAGCATGGGATGAGCAATAATAAATCAGGAGAGAGTGAGAATAAGAGAAGATAGGTACTACGGGTTTAAATAAAGTTTAGATGTCTGAATGCTTTTTATTGGCATCTCTGTTTTCAGAGTTCTTGAGCAGGTACTAAAAACTAACTGGAAACAGTGAAAGTCATCCAGGTTAGGGAGAGGAAGTTACCTGTTTATGAGAGCTGCTTGAGAGATAAGCTGACAGGATGTGGCGTGCTACCCCCACCCTTGCCTCGTGTAGAAAAGCCTGCTAATGTTGCCCCATTTAGACCCAGACACAAAACGGGAGTCTTACCAGCTGGACCACCTAGGAAGAAAAATTCTAAAGCACAAAAAAGAAAGCATTTCATTTTGGAACACTTATTTGCAGCTAAAAACAGGGGAATGGACTAACTGACCAAACTACCATCCTGTCCATCCTGCCCTTCATTTCAGTCCTTCCACATTGTTATTTCGTGTTCAGACTGTGCTGGAAGAACTGTTTTATACAGGCTGCTATTCAATAAATTTGTAAATACCATACCCACCAAAGGATTTAACACTGAAAAATTAAGGTAACCTTGGAAAATTCTAACACAGTCACTTTTCACTCCTGAGATGTAGGTGGTCAGGAGAAATGAGGAACACTGTAGAAGCCATATTCAAGATGCACAGATGGCATTGTGTTTGTTGTGGACTCTGTTGATGTTGAAAGAATGGAAGAAGTCAAAACTGAACTTTATAAAATAGGGTATAAGAAAATAAAGATGTCCCTGTACTTACTACAGGTGCGAAGAAACTAGACTTGAAGAAGTTGTCTCTTTCAGAAATTGAGAAATTGTTAGCAATGGTTGAACTGAGCTCATCAACTCCTTGGCATTTGCAGCCTACCTGTGCAATCATAGGACATGAAATAAAGGATTTGAGAAACTCCAT
>NW_012117433.1:32307-34378 GCF_000951035.1 Colobus angolensis palliatus | reverse complement strand
TTAAAAAAAAAAAATGTCCTAGCATCTCCCCACACAACTTGCGATCACCCAATCTTGTCCTGCTCACAACAGCTCTGACTGCGGCTTAAGCAGAGCAGTCCCATGCACTCCTTAAGAAGCACGTAGTGGGAAAGAGCCCCCAGCCCAGAGGCTGGCGGCGATTCCACAGCACTGTGCAGCCTGCCCGCCAGCAACTCCCTGTGCTGACTGAGCAGGGAGCCTGTCCCTCCTGGGGAAACCTGGTTCCTCCTGAAGTGCACATTTTAAAAAAGTAACTTAAGGATGTTCTTGCTTCCTTTTAACTCTGGAGAAGCCTGTGGGCTTAGAGCATAATGCCACACTATGTCTAGGCATACAGAGAGCCATAGCCCTGGGAAGACCCCTTCTGGCTCTCCAGGTGGTTTCTGAAATGATCAGCGGCCTTGGGGCATCTCCTTAGCCTGTATGGCTTCATTATAAAGTCATATCCTAATTACTCAGAAAGACACTGTCCACACTGAGGGTTGCCTGCAGCAAGAGGGAAATTTGAGCTCAAACTGGCTTCTGTAGCCTAATTCAAAGTGTATTCAGGCAAAAAAAGGGAATAGAGATCTATGGACACCTCTCTATACCAAAACCAAACCAAATGAAACTCCTGTGAAACACAGCTCAAAATAAATGCCTGCACTTTCAAAAAGAAAAAAAAAAAAAGAAAGAAAAATATTGCAGTAATATATAAAAATATGAATACAATACCTCTTCTATATATATGGAATAGATTTCCTCTGGTCTGATTTTGACAAATGCAAGACTGTCTACAGCCTGGGTTTCCTGTATGCCCTCCTGCGTGCTATCAAAGCTTCATTTCATTGAACAATCAGATGCCCAACTCTCTGGCTTTGTGGAAGCTGAGTAAATGCAGTGATGCTTCAAGTGGTCTCTTCTCCCTAGCCCACAAATATTTGGGAAGTCAAGCAAGTATACTAAATTAACCAGAACGCAATTGGGGAAATTTGATGCAAAGTTGGTGAAATAAAACTTTAAAGAGTGAAAAAAAGAGAGCTAACTATTTATGGAGATAACTAGTTGTGGTGGATGAAATCAACACTGAGGAAAATTTAGCAGAACATTGAGCCTACCCACATCTTATTTTGGTGCACCTCTTTGCTTTCTGTCATCAAATCAACTGTTGAGAAGCGTCTATTCTGCATATAGCTCTGTTCTCTTACTCTTTTACTACCTAGAGTCAATGAGTACAGGTCTACAGTTGAAACATGTAGTATTTAAAATTTATGTATTTGGTAATATAATACAAAATCTTGATTTCCAATTAAAAAGTTAAGAAATTAATGTGGTTTTAATATTAGTTTTACTCAATTGTTTTATTATGACAATTTTCCAATTTTAGAGAAATTTGAAGGGATAATACAGGACATCTACATGTTACCATCTATATCCAAAATTGTTGACACTTTGCCAACTTGGCAAATATATAGGTATATATGAGTAGATCTGCATCAATACATGTAGTATTTGTTGAATCTCTTCAAAATATATTCTAATGATCACAATTCACCTCTACAGACCTTTCAAAGCATGGCATAGGAATGAAGATATTCTCCCAGTTACAGTGCAATTATTATATATAAGGAAATAACAATAATGCCCTCATATCATTGATTATCCAGTCAGTATTCGGATTTCCCATTGTTTGATTGAAATGTCTCTTATACCTCTATTTTAACCATAGAGGATGAAAAAATTTAAAGATACCATATAAGATTAAGTACCTGAAATTATACCAAATAAAAGATGTGTATGACCTCTACAGAGAGAAATATAAAATAATGAGAAATGTTAAAGAGTAAAGAAAAGATGTATCATGAAAACAAAAAAGAAATCCAATTGTGACTTTCAGTTTGTTGTACTTTGATCAGTTAACTTGTTCCAAGTTTTTGAAAGGTAAGTTTCTGTAGATTGGCAGTTATACTTGGATGCTTTATATCATAGAAGTTAAACATTTTTGGTGAGAAACTGCCTCTACCTTGCTGTATCCCTGAAATTATACCACAGGAGGCAGCATGAAATGGCA
>NW_012117433.1:2050-29802 GCF_000951035.1 Colobus angolensis palliatus | reverse complement strand
CAAGTCTCTAGAAAGTTCCAAATCTTCTTACATTTTTCTGTCTTCTCCTGAGCACTCCAAACTGTTACAGCCTCTGCATGTTACCCAGTTCCAAAGTCACTTCCACATTTTCAGGTATCTTTCAGCAACGCCCCACTCTACTGGTACGAAGTTACCATATTGGTCCATTTGCATGCTGCTGATAGAGACATACTCAAGAGTGGGGAGAAAAGGGGGGTTTAATGGACTTACAGCTTCAGATGGCTGGGGACGCCTCACAATCATGGCAGAAGGCAAAGAGGAGCAAGTCATATCTCACATGGATGGTAGCAGGCAGAGAGACAGCTTGTGCAGGGAAACCCATTTTTAAAATCAGATCTTAAGAGACTTATTCACTATCATGAGAACACCACAGGAAAGACCCACTCCCATGATTCAGTTATCACCCCCAGGCCCCTTCCACAACATGTGGGAGTTATGAGAGCTACACAATGAGATTTGGGTGAGGACAGAGCCAAGACATATCAATCACCATCGGTGAAGGCAAATACTTTTGATCACTCTTTTAACCATTCAACAATATGAAGACATGGATTATTTTCCTGTAATTTGTGATTCATTTTATTCATTATTGGTTTTTGATGCTCAAATCTACACAAATATTACTGAGATTCCTATAAAACTCCTTTTTTCTTTTAAACCTGACCTCATAAGTCTTTAAAGAAATTCTTACATTCTGGCACCATTTGATGTTCAAAGTTCAGAATCTTAACCTATCCCAAGTCTGGAATTGGCCATGTGCAAATCTAGTGGTCAAAGGTTGCTAGAAACTGACTCTGGTTCATAGAGTTGCTTATGCTCAGAAATCACATTTCTATGTATACTTTTAGGACAGCAATATAAAATGTACTTTTATTAAAAAGATCATTACTTGACAGTAATAGTCTCAGTTCAAATTTAATGTTATACTTTGTTCAGCTTATTTTGATCTTTATATTAACATATGTTTTGAATTATCTGATGCTTTTCTATCTTGATCATCTACAGGTGGAATGTCATCCTTACCTCAACCAGAGCAAACTGCTGGATTTCTGCAAGTCCAAAGACATTGTCCTGGTTGCCCATAGTGCTCTGGGAACCCAACGACATAAACTATGGTAATAAAAGCAACAGGAAGTTTACCTAAAATGCCATTTTGATGAAAAATTTTAATTATAGCCTACTCAGTCTCCTGGAGTTCACTCTCAGTGAATCAGGGTATGGGGAGAATTTGCATTTCTGATGAGATCCCAGGTGATGCTATTGTTCAGGGGCCTCACTTGAGAGGCTCTGGTGCAGAATGAACACCTTAGTCTGTTTAGGGAGCCTCCTACCAAACTGAATCCAGCCTCAAGACTTCAGCATTTCTGGCTTTCCTTCCAGGGTGGACCAGAACTCCCCAGT
The DNA here is from genome assembly GCF_000951035.1 of Colobus angolensis palliatus. Classification (NCBI taxonomy): domain Eukaryota; kingdom Metazoa; phylum Chordata; class Mammalia; order Primates; family Cercopithecidae; genus Colobus; species Colobus angolensis. The sequence continues at coordinate 28,380 of NW_012117433.1, read as the reverse complement.
TCTTTTGGAGGACCCAGTTCTTTGCGCCTTAGCAAAGAAACACAAACGATCCCCAGCCCTGATTGCCCTGCGCTACCAGCTGCAGCGTGGGGTTGTGGTCCTGGCCAAGAGCTACAATGAGCAGAGGATCAGAGAAAATGTCCAGGTGAGGAGTTGAGTGGGCGTCAAGGCTCCTGCATGGTGTCCTTCACGTGTGTGCTTCTTGTAAGAAGCTTCTCAGGACACCCTTGGACTAAGTCCATCTCCTGGGCATTTCCTATGCACAAATGCTTTGTGTGCATCATAAGGGTTTTCTGTTCTACTATAGGAGGGGCAGCATGGGTGGAGAGAATCAGGATGGGACCAAAACCAGAAATTTTGGCATCAAGTTGGCAACTTACTCTGTATCCCTCTGCTAGGGACATCATCTTTTCTTCATTTTCTGAAATGAGTTGGGTTAGGTGTTCTCTAGTCTTCAAATCATTGCAGATTTTTTCTTCATGTCCTTGTTTATTCTGTATAAATTTCATGTATTTATTCTCTTAGAATTATTTTTTGAGTGCCTGTTGAAGTCTTTGGGTATTTTTCTTAGGTTGCATGTCTTTTTCTATGTGTAGAAAAACATACTAAGTAAAATTATAAAAAAGAAAACCTCTCAAACTTAGAGGTTTAATACAAAACCATTTATTTAACTGACAATTTCATGGTTTGTAATTTAACCTAAGCTCCACCTGAACTCAGTCTAGTCCTTCTGTTCCTGGCTGGGCTGTCTCACGTGTGTGCAGGGCAATGAGGCAGCTCTGCAGAATTAATCCAAAATTCGTGTTCTGGATATTCTTTAGAGCTTCAGATGTATTGTTGAAATAGCCTCTCCCAAAATGTACCCATGTTTTTATTCTCTTTATGGTGGTTTTAACAAAAGTTTCTATTCTTAACGTTGTCAAATTCTTTATGACATTGTCTTGTAGTTGCTAATATCGTGACTTTTCCTATATTGGAAACATGATAATACGTTACTATATTATGTAGTAAAATATTATATAGTAATAGAAAGTAATATACTATATATAGTAATGGAAAGTAATATACTATATTCTATTAATATCTTATAAAAGTATTAATGTACTTTTATAAATTGGGATCATTTGATTTTTAATATGTGAAATCAGGGTGCAAATGTACATATAATTTTCACTTTATACTAAAATGTCCCACTAAGAATTATTGAAAAGTCCATATTTGCTCACCTATCTTGATTTTTCATCCTGTCATCAAGTGTCCATAAGTACTTCTGACATTTCCCTTCTTTCAGAGTTAACTTTCCTGTACTGTCTAAATTATGTTACATAGCATTCTTAAGGCATTTGTGTATGATTTCCTAGATTTATTCATAGAAAATTTATAATTTTAATAGTCTTTGGATAACTTAAGAATTTTCTAATCTATGCAAATATTCTAATACAATGAATGCTTCTTACCTAGATTCAGCAATTGTTAAATTGATGACTTTTATTCTCTTTTCCTCTTATTCTCTGTATTAGAGTATTCCAATAAAATTTAGTAATTTAGTATTATGCTAGCAATTAGTGACATCTTTTGATATTTAAATTCTTTCCAATTTGTATACTGAGATCCTCTTCAAGCAACTACTTGTTTTCTTTGAGCATGATGTTGTTAGGATTTGGACAATTACTGTCTTGAATCTTGTTGAAAACAATTTTCACATTATACCTGTTCATTGAAGATGGAAATCAGATGAATATATTTGAATTTCAGTATTTCTATATCTGATGTGAAACTGTACAACTGTACAACTCTACAAAGAGGATCTCAACAGATACTAGAGATGAAATCAAGTTAACCTTGTGTGTACGTGACTGCTTCATGTACTTATTAAGAATCTAGAAAACAACTTTGAAACTTATGATTTCGATAGTTTGATGATGATACAGTTTGGATATTTGTCTCCTTCTAATCTCCTTTTAAAATGCAAAAAACGTTAGTTTGTGTCCTTTGTAGGGACATGAATGCAGCTGGAAACCATCATTCTCAGCAAACTATCACAAGAACAGAAAACCAAACACCACATGTTCTCACTCATAGCTGTGAATTGAACAATGAGATCACTTGGACACAGGAAGGGGAACATCACACACCGGGGAACATCACACACCGGGGCCTATTGTGGGGAGGGGGGAAGAGGGAGGGATAGCATTAGGAGATATACCTAATGTAATTGACGAGTTAATGGGTGCAGCACACCAAATGGCACATGTATACATATGTAACAAAACTGCATGTTGTGCACATGTACCCTAGAACTTAAAAAAAAAAAATGTTATCCCCAATGATGGAAGTGGGGTATGGTGGGAGGTGTTTTTGTCATGGAGACAAATACAGAAATATAGAAATCCAACAATATCCATCTGTATTAGTCCGTTTTGTGCTGCTATAAAAAAAAATACTTGATGCTGGGCAATTTATACAGAAAAGAGCTATATTTGGCTCACAATTTACAGGCTGTACAAAAAGCATAGCACCAGCATCTCATTCTGGAGAGGCTTCAGGAAGCTTTAAATTCCAACATTAGGTCATTCCTTTGCTCCCATACCTGATTATAGGCTGTTAGAAGCAGTCACACTATCTCTTGAATGTCTTCCTGCTTAGAGATTTCTTCCACCAGATACCCTTAAATCATCACTAAGTTCAGACTTCCGCAAAGTCCTGGAATGGACACAATGCAGCCAAGTTCTTTCCTAAGGTGTAACAAGGGTGATCTTTTTTCCAGTTTTTAGTAAGTTTCTGATTTTGGTCTTAGACCTCATTAGCCTAGACTTCATTGCCCATATTTTTATCAGCATTTTGGTCAGAACCATTTAACCAATGCCTAACAAGTTCCAAACTATCCCTTATCTTCCCATTTTCTTCTGAACCCTCCCGACACTTCCAAACTGTGCTAATTACCCAGTTCTAAAGCCGCTACCACATTTTCAGACATTTTTAGCGATGTCCCACTCCTGATAACAATTTTCCATATTAGTCCATTGTGCACTGCTATAAAGAAATACCTGAGGCCAGATAAAATATGCCAGAAGGTGGTTTATTTGGCTTACCATTTTGCAGAGTGTACAAAAATCATGGCACCATTTTGGTTTTGGTGAGGCCTCAGGAAGCATTTACTCATGGAAGAAGGTGACAGAGGAGGAAGCATATCAAATAGCAAAAGATGAAGAGGAAAAAAAGAAAATGTCAGGCTCCTTTTTAAACCAGATTTCATGTGACCTAATGCAGTGAACACTCATTACCTTGGGGAGGGCACCCAGCCATTCATGAAGGATGCCCTCACGGCACAAACACCTCCCACCAGGACCCACTTCCATCATTGCTGAATCACGTTTTTAACATGAGATTAGGAGGGGACAAATATCCAAACTGTATCACTATCAAACTGTCTAAAACTTCTAAAAAAGTTTCAAAATTTTCCCTCTAGATTCTTCTAAATCTTCTAAGTACATGAACCAATCATGCACACACCAGGTCAACTTCATTCCATCTCCAGTATCTGTTGAGATCTTCTTTGTCTGCAGTTTTGTGCAGTTTCAATATATAATATCTAGGAATGGATTTATGTTTTACCTGATATTCTTTAATCACTTGAGAGTTTAGAGATGATCTTTCATAACTTTTAGAAACTCATCAGATATTTTACAAATTGTCTCTAGACCCCGCTCTGATATACTTGGCTATTCCAAGTTGACAATTATGCAATCTAACAATAAAAATTTTCTACTTCTTTGATAGGTTTTTGAATTCCAGTTGACTTCAGAGGATATGAAAGTTCTAGATGGCCTAAATAGAAATTTTCGATATGTTGTCATGGATTTGTAAGTAACTTTGGAAAATGGGTTGCCAAGTTTATTTTTGAGGAGGAATGTCAAATGGGTGTTAAAAGTGACCTCAATACCAGGGAGACAGGCCAATGTGAGTTAGAGGTGAGACAGGAACTCTGGAACTCTCCTTCTGGACTCACTCCAGAGCTCTGTTCTCTGACAGGGTGAGTGGGCCCAGGGTCAGCATGGGTCAACCTGTGCCTCTGCTCTCCTGACTCCCTGAAAATTTCCAGAGCAGCCAATATTATTGCTGAATCTGCACCTTTCACGTTGGCCTGGCATTTCTGCTATGGCCTAATGGACAAATTGGATATTGCCCACATGGCTTGATTACATGTTTTTCCAAATCTGTACTTATAGCTTTTTCTTCCAAATCTGCTCAGTTCCTTATCAGATAAACATTTCCAACAACATTGGTGTCCACGCCAGAAATTCATCTCTTCCATGTGGAATGCTCACTAGATCTTGTCAATTCAGTATCTTTACCCATTTCAAATTTCTTTCTCCCTTTAGACATTTGCTCATGACCCAAACACTACATTTTGCCTCCAGAAACTTTGCCCTTAGTGGGCATTAGAACTCTTGTCTTTGATGTTTTTTACAATATGGAAATCTAAATGCAGACTATAAAGAAGTTTTAGAGAAGAGATTTAAAAGTCAAGGGAAGGCCGGGCGCGGTGGCTCAAGCCTGTAATCCTAGCACTTTGGGAGGCCAAGACAGGTGGATCACGAGGTCAGGAGATCGAGACCATCCTGGCTAACATGGTGAAACCCCGTCTCTACTAAAAAATACAAAAAAAAAAAAAACTAGCCAGGCGAGGTGGCATACACCTGTAAATCCAGCTACTCAGGAGGCTGAGGCAGGAGAATTCCTTGAACCTGGGAGGCAGAGGTTGCAGTGAGCCGAAATTGTGCCACTGCACTCCAGCCTGGGCAACAGAGCAAGATTCCATCATTAAAAAAAAAAAAAAAAAATTAAGGGAAGAGTTGGAAAGTCCCATCTTTAGGGATAACATATAGCTGACAAAAGATCTTACTCTTTCTACATGCTCCAAGGTTCTAGGATTCACAGAAAGGCACTCACGTGATGAGGGAAAAACAAGTTATGTCACTGCTTGCAGTGGAGATGTTAACAGGTAATAGACAGGAGATAATGTATTAAAAAGGATAAACACAGTAGCACATCGTAAGAACTCAACATTTTTAAATATCATTGTTTACATTTTTATTAGTTTAGAAGAAAATAGTAAAATAGGAAATCATGAAAAGGAAATGAAGAGTGGCAAACATCAGTAATTCTCACCAATTATTCAATATTAATCATTTATTCATTCTATTTTGTGTTATTTCCACCTAAAGATTGCCCTTAGCATATTGTAGAGTTTTGGATATGGAGTCCCATATCACATATGAGTTTACATGTCTGAATCAAAGAAAATATTTTCCATATGGTAAGCAGCTAGTCAGTAATGAATACTTTAAAGGATGTGTGATTGCTACCAAGAACATTTAACCCTCAAAACTTAGTGATGAACATATAGCTGGCTTATTTCTGGAGTCAGACGCGCTACCGTTGCGCCACGAGGTCCTAAGCTGGCTTATTTCTATTCAAAACAATGCAGGATGAGTTGCTGCTTTCATTGAGAATTTCAAATAGAAAAGGTCAGAATCTCTCTTTGCTCTGTTGACAGCTATGGAAGACTATGTTTGAACAACTGACCCTGTGTAGTTTGTGTGATAAATTCCAGGCAAGGGAATATAAGTTGAAAATGCTCTTATTTCGGGGGAAAAAAAAACACATTATAAAGTCATGTTCATGAAAGACAGATTCCACAAATTGAAAATAAACTTAACATTCACACTAATGGCAGCATCATAGAAATCGCTTTGCTACCAGCTTTTTAATAGTCATTTCATCCATATTATGTACTATCATTTCTCTTTTCAGTCTTGTGGACCACCCTGATTATCCATTTTCAGATGAATATTAGCATAGAGGGTGTTGCACGACATCTAGCAGAAGGCCCTGCGTGTGGATGGTGATGCAGAGGATGTCTCTATGCTGGTGGACACACGGCCTCTGGTTAAATCCCTCCTGCTTGGCAACTCCAGTTAGCTAGATACATCCATAGTCCAGAAAGCAAAGAAAATAAATTTTATCTTGAAGTAATTGAATGTTTTCCTTAAAGGTTCTTTGCTTACTCCTTTCTACACACTTGTGTGTTTCTTTTCCTTCTACTTCATTAGGGCCAAAAATTGATTTGCCTATAAGTTTGGGGCAGAGTGGATAAATATTTTATAGACATTTTTGAGGTGAGAGTGGGTGGAGTTTGCAGCCCCTAGAGGTGCAGCAAGTGACCAGTATTTATCACTTAGTCTGTCTTTAGCTCTTTCAGAAAGAAGAAAACATACAGCATAGAACCTGAACATGAGCCATATTGACAGGATGACCAACAATCTATGGCCTCCCTCCAGCATCGCAAATTGGAGCTCCAGCAACCTAGGGATGCAGCATCCCTGTGGGGTCATGGTTGGGAGGTGGGAGGGCACCCATCCAGGATAAATAATTAGAAGTCAGATATGGGAGAGGTTAGAAGAAGAGAGTTGAGCAGGATTCTGCTTGGAAAATACAAACACATGCTCTTTTGTCAATTATGTCTTGTGCATAAAAGGGAACTTCCCACATTGTTTCAAGGCTAAGAGCCAGGCCTTGACCTCCTGTGTGCCCAGTATCAGCAGTGGCCTTGCTGGGCTGTGGTGGAGCAGGACATCAAAGACACCATTAACTGGTCATATTCTCCTGAATACCAGCTCCATATAGAGCAAATATTAGGATCTAAAAATATACTATTAATTTGTTCTACTCCAGTCTTTTGAAATATTTCGTACATTTAAAAAGATACACTAATATAAAATATCCAAAAGCCATTACATGTTATTGTCAAATTAATTTCAAAATTGCAAATACATCTAATTATCCAAAATTTCAAAAAATCTTTTGAAAACAGTGTATGTAAAATAGCATGATGCTTTCAAACTTTGGTAACTTTCAGGAATAATTCTTACAAAGACACCTAATTGTTCGTATACTTTGTAGGAGTACAAATTTAATCAATTAGTCAAAAACATAACATTTCAGACAACTTTTTGAAAAGTTGGGGCAATGTCATGGGCTACTGGCCAAAGCACTTTGAGACTGACAGATGTTTATGACCTGTGCACATTTCCCAATGCGTTTACCCTCCACTGACTTAACCCCGTTAGAGAGGTTTCCTTGAGCCACGTATTTCAGCTGAGAAATATCCTGCCAAGTTTCTTAGTTTACAATATTTCCTAAAATGATTTATTTCTTAAAATTGGAAGAGGCCCTAAACTTTGGAAGACCCTTGGGTGATCTCTGGACTGTTTTCTGTCTTCACTCATTTCTTTGAAGTCAAATATTCTCATGGCTTTAAATACAACCTCTAGGCCAAGAAACCACAAATCAATATCTGCAGCTCAGCTCTTTCTCCAAAACTCCAGAATGAAACATCGTATTGACTGCATCTCTACCTTAGTGCCTAATGGACATTCACACTTAGTATGCCTCAAAGCACATTTCAATTGCTGCCTTCCTGTTCCACCTCAATGTGCCTAGACTAAGTAATGATTATTTCACATCTTGTCAAGTTGATTGACATAATCAAAAATTAAACTTATTAGTCAAATATGTAATGCCAAAGAATTTCAGATTTTCTTAGCATGCATGACATTTTTTTCCCCAAGATGTGAAGTAATAATTAGAACAGTCATTTATAAATAGTAAATCTGCTACAGGCTTATTCCACTTATTTATCCTTCATTTTCACAAAAGCTTTATTTAAAAAAAAAAAAAAAGGCCACATGCTGTGGCTCACACATGTAATCCCAGCACTTTGGGAGGCCGAGGTGGGTGGATCACGAGGTCAGGAGGTAATCCCAGCACTTTGGGAGGCCGAGGTGGGTTGATCGCGAGGTCAGGAGATCGAGACCATCCTGGTTAACATGGTGAAAGCCCATCTCTACTAATAATACAAAAAATTAGCCGGGTGTAGCTGCAGGCACCTGTAGTCCCAAGCTCCTCAGGAGGCTGATGCAGGAGAATGGCGTGACCCCGGGAAGCGGAGCTTATAGTGAGCTGAGATCGCGCCACTGCACTCCAGCCTGGGCAACAGAGCAAGACTGTCTCAAAATAAATAAATTAATTTAAAAAAAAATAAAAGTTACTTAGAATGTTTTAAAAGCTTAAATTGGTGACACATGGGATGTAACAAAATTCTATAACCTCCAATTCCTCATTTCACTATTTTTTTTCTATAAGAAATGCTAAAGTGAGGCTGGGAGCACTGGTTCCCGCCCATAATCCCAGCAATTTGGGAGGCCATGATGAGCAGATCACTTGAGGTCAGGAGTTTAAAACCACCATAGCCAACATGGTGAAATCTCATCTCCACTAAAAATGTAAAATTAGCCAGGTGTTCTGGCATGCACCTGTAATCTCAGCTATTCAGGAGGCTGAGGGAAGAGAATCGCTTGAACCCGGGAGACAGAGGTTGCAGTGAGCCAAGATTGCACCATTGTACTCCAGCCTGGGCAGAGTGTGACTCCATCTCAAAGAAAAAAAAAAAAAGAAATGCTAAAGTCAGTACTCCAGGTTTAAATAAAAGTAGACAGTAACTCAAACCCATGAAGAGATATAAAGACTGCTAGTCTCTATATATAGAATAAAATATGAAAAAAATATTTTTGAAATTCACATTTGTACTCCAATTATCTCAAGGTTTAAAATATAAATGTATGCAAATAACACTAAATATGTACATAATGTATAATTTTACTGACAAAAGTAAGGTGAGGTAAAGAGAAACCCTGTGGAAAAGGAAAGTCTTTTATGAAATATTGGTAGATTAGTATTGATTCAAAATAAATTGTTATAACTTTATAAAGTTGTATGTCATCCTCACAGCAACCACAAGTAACTATAGAATACACTTAAGAGGAAATGATATGGGAATCCCAATGTCACTTATAAAAATCATACAAACACACCGAAAAACATAGTAACTGTGGATATGAAAGACAAAACCACAGACAGAAAGGAAAACTGAAAATGGCAAAAGTCACATTTTCCCTGTCACTAATTCAATCGTGCATCACATCACACCTGGGCTCTCTTCTGAAAGAGGCTTTATTAGGCAATTACACCTTTCTTTGTACAAAGATGAGGGAGTATAATTACATGAACCTGGATGGCATAGCTTACTATACATTAAAGCTATGATAGAGAATATGGGGCCAGACACGGTGGTTCACGCCAGTAATCCCAGCACTTTGGGAGGCCGAGGCAGGCAGATCACTTGAGGTCAGGAATTTGAGACCAGCCTGGCCAACATGGTGAAACCCTGTCTCTACTAAAAATACAAGAATTAGCCAGGCATAGTGATACATGCCTATAATCCCAGCTACTTGAGAGGCCGAGGCAGGAGAATTGCTTGAACCAGGCAGGTTGCAGTGAGCCAAGATGACACCATTGCACTCCAGCCTGGGCAACAGAGAGACACTCTGACTCAAAAAAGAAATTTGTAAAATAAAAATATGGGTCCCAGGCTACAGACCTGTACAGCACCATCCTGCACTGAATACCATGGGCAAGTATAGATAGCACAATGAATAGTATTTACATATCCAAATATATTTTAACATGGAAAAGGTACAAGTTATTAAGTTATGAAACTGCTGTTATATACGTTGTCTATCATTGACCAAAATATTGTTATGTGTGCTGAGTGGGGAGGTGGGGCTGAGGCGGGTCCAGGTGAGGGCTGGGGGTGGTAGGCGGGAGGCGGGAGGCGGGATGTGGGAGGTGGGAGGAGGGAGGAGGGAGGTGGGGCTGAGAGGGCCATGGGGTTGAGCAGGGAGGGCCACTGAGCGGGGCTTGGGTCTGATGGGGGAGAGAGGAGGCGGCAGGCGTTGTTCTGAGGGGGGAGGTGGTCAGAGGAGCGTGGGTCTGTGAGGGGCATGGGCTTAAATGGATTAAATTTCTATTCCAAAAGCAAATCCATTGACAGAATAGATTTTTAAAATATAGGACCAAACTATATACTCTCTAGAAGAAACTCAATTTTAGGACAAGTAGTTTAAAAGTAGATAGTCCATGGAAATGTAACCAAAAGAGCTGTGATATTTATACTAGGATTAGACAAAATAAAATTTAGTCAAAAACTGTGACAAAAGGTAAGACATTAAATATCGGCATACCCTAGATATTGCAGAGCTCCAGTTACAGACTACCCCAATTAAGCAAATAACCCAATGAGTGACAAAAATTGAATTCCTAGTGCCCATAGAATGTTTATTGTAATCTATTAGGTCTACAATAGCATTCTGTCTAAAGAAAATGTATATACCTTAATTTTAAAATACTTTATTTTCAAAAGAGCCATCAGTAAAGGAAAATCTCTTTGCTGGTAGAAAGTCTTTCCTTGATGTTGACTGCTGACTGATTAGGGTAGTTATAAGGTTGGAGTTGCTGTGACAACGTCTTTTTCTAAAGGCAAAAATGAAGTCTGCTGCACCAATTGACACTTCTTTTCCTGAAATATTTCTGTCACATTATGCTGTTTGATAGTATATTGCCCCTAGCAGAACTTATTGCAAAACTCAGTCAATTCTGTAATCCTGCCACTGCTTTAATTATGTGTATACAATATTCTAAATGCTTTGTCATTTCAACAATGCTCACAACATCTTCATCTGGGGTAGAAACCATTTCACCAAACCCCTTTCTTTGCTCATCCATAAAAAGCTACTCTTCATTTGTTAAAATTTATCAGGAGATTGCAACAATTCCATAACATTCAAGCTCCAATTCTAATTCTAGTTCTCTTGCTATTTCCACCACATCTGCATTTACTCTCTCCACTGAAGTCTCGAATCCCTTAGTCATCCAGAAGGGTTGAAATCAATTTCTTCCAAAACTCCCAATAACGTTAATATTTGGCCCTCATCCCCTGAATCGTAGATGTTTCTAATGGCATTTAGAATACATCCCTCCCAGGTTTTCAATTTATTTTGTCTACATGCTTTGTAGAAATCACTATGGCAACTATAGCTTTATTAAATATATTTTGTGAACAGCGAGACTAGAAAAAAAATCAAAATTACCCCACAATCCGTGGGACGCAAAACGATGTTGTGTTGGCAGGTAGAGGCACAACAGTAATCTCTGTATACATCTCCAACAAAACTCTTGGGTGATTAGGTGCACTGTCAACAAGCAACAAGCATTATTTTCATAGAAATCTTTGTTTTCTGAGCAGTGGGTCTTAACAATGGAATTAAAATATTCAGTGAGCTATTAGTTAAAGAGATACACTGATATCCGAGCTTTCTTGCTCCATTTACAGAACACTTGCAGGATAGACTTAGCTTCAATCGTAAGGGCCCTAGGATTGTTGGAATGGTAAATGAGCACTGGCTTCTCTGAACATCACCATCTGCACTGTCTCGTAACAAGAGATCAGCCTGTCCGTTAAAGATCTGAAACCAGCTATTGACTTCTCTCTAGCTAGAAAGGTCCGAGATGCCATCCTCTTTCAATAAAATGGTATCTTTTCTACGCTGAAAATCTATAGTGTAGCTACATGATCTTGGTAAGTCTGGATAACTTGCTGCTTCACCTGGCATTTGTTATAGACATGGCTTCTTTCCTTCAACCTCATAAACCAATCTCTGCTAGATTCCATGTTTTCCTCTGCAGCTTCCTCATCTCTATCAACCTTCACAGACTAGCAGAGTGTTAGGGTGTGCTCTGGATTAGGCTTGTGGTGGAAGATGATGTTGTGGCTGGTTGACCCGCACCATCAAAACTTTCTCCATATCAACAATAAGGCTGTTTTGTTGCTTTCTAATCCTTTGTGTGTGTTTACTGAGGTAGTATTTGAATTTTCAAGAATGTTTCCTTTGCATTCACGATTTGGCTAAAAATCACTGCAACAGGCCAGGTGTGGTGGCTCATACCTGTAATCCCAGCACTTTGGGAGGCTAAGGTGGGCAGATCACAAGGTCAGGAGTTCGAGACCAGCCTGACTAACATGGTGAAACCCTGTCTCAACTAAAAATACAAATATTAGCTGAGTATGATGGTACGTGCCTGTAATCCCAGCTACTCAGGGGGCTGAGGTAGAATTGCTCAAACCCAGGAGGCAGAGGTTGCAGTGAGCTGAGATCACGCCACTGTACTCTAGCCTGGGCGACAGAGTGAGACTGTCTCAAGAAAAAAACAAAAAACAAAACAGAAAAAAGAGTCTGGAAGCTCAGCCTGTTGTACTATCTCAGCTTTCAATATGCCTTCCTCAGTAAGCTTAATCATTTCTAGCTTTTGTTTTCAAGTTAGAGATGTGCAATTCTTCCTTTCACTTGAACACCTAGAGGCATTGTAGGATTACTAATTGGCCTAATTTCAATATTATTGTTTCTCAGGGAACAGGGGAGGGCTGGTGCTGAGGAGAAAGACTGGAAAACAACCCAGTCAGTGGAACATTCAGAAAATACTTATCGAATGTTCGCCATGTTATCTGGTCACAGTTCATGGCTCCCGAAAACAATTATAATAACATGAAAGATCACTGATGACAGACCAGTAAAACAGGTAAAATAATAAAGTATGAAATATTGTAAGAATTACCAAAATGTGACCCAAGGACATGAAGTGAGTGTGTGCTGTTGGAAAAATGCACCTGTGAACTTGCTGAAAAGGGATGTCACCAACCTTGAATTTGTAAAAAATGTAATATCTGCAAAGTATCATAAAGTGAAGAATAAAATGAGGTAATCCTTTCTTGATAAATGGGTCAAATCATGAAAAATATAACATGTGTAATGGTTCATTTTAGGTGTCAACTGGATTGCATTAAGTAGTACCTCGACTGCTGGTAAAGCATTTTGTGGTGTATCTGAGGATAATCCTGGAAGATACTAGGATTTCAATCAGTGATTAAGGAAGTGCCACCACTATGGGCAGGCACAATCCTACTGGCTGAGGGCCCAGATAGAAGAAAGCAGAGGAAAGGTGAATTTGGTCTCTTTTATGGAGCTGGGACACCACTTTTTTTCTCCCCTTTGACATCAGAGCCCCAATTTCCATGCTCTTTGAACTCTAGGACATTCACCAGTGGCTCCCCGGGCCTCAGGCTTTCAGCTTCAGGCTGAGAGATAAAATATTGGCTCTCAGGGCTTCATGTATGGACTGAGCCATGCTACTGGCTCCCTGGTTCTCCAGCTTGTAAATGGCATATGGTGGTACTTCTCAGCCTCTATAATTACATGAGCTAATGCTCCTGATAAATCCCCTCACATACACATACATACACACACACACACACAAATTGATTCTGTTTTTCAGAACCCTAATAGATTTTGGTAACAGGAGTAGTTCTAGAGGAACAGGAATCTAAGTATAAGTTTTCTGAGCTGGTTGATTGGTTGTGGGGTTTCTAGATTGACTCCCTGAGATTAGACTTGAAAATATTGAGGACTATTTTCAGTAATATAGAGAACAATGAGAGTCCATGGCAATTATTTATAGAGATGTACAAGACATCTGCAATCACACTCTACTCAGTGACCCACAGGTAGCGAGGAAATTGGTGACTCTGCATATGACACTTTTGAACATTAGTGGAAAACTAAAGAATATAATTAATTTGTTGGTGGCACCTAATATTGCCAGATAGTGTTAAGGAAAGAAAAGGATGAACTCGTGGGTGAAATTCCAGGATCAAGCAATGCATGGGTGTGTTGGGAAGGAGAATTTTATGTCCTGTAGCCACAGGGCTAAAATTGCTGAAAATCAAACACAAGTGACACAAGAAGCACCACAAAAGGAGAAAAAAGATAAGTTGGACTTCATAAAAATTGAAACATTTTTGCATCAAAAGAAACTACAAGGAGAATCAGAAGGCAAACTACAGAATGAGGAAAATATTTCCAAGTCCTATTTCTGATTAAGCCGAATTCGACGGAATTACATAAAATAGTTTATTGGATTACATACATGGGAAGGCCAAGACATTAGACTTCATTCCAAGTTGTCTTTAAAAAAGTCCTTTTTTCTTGTATCTCTGCATTTTATAGCTTGCTATATTTTTGTCCCAGCATTTACATTGATGGAAAATATGACCATGGGACAGTTCAAGACTCAAGGTCATTAATACATGAGAGTTCTCTAGACCTTCTGACATTCACTGAGTCGAGGGACTGAAAAGAACATTGACAGACACTGTTATGCTTTTATCTGCCTTTGGACCATCACGTGTCCAAAGATATAAGAAACTGGTTGTCTACCCTGGGTCAAAACTGCAATCCAGTGTTGCTGAACTTTAAGGTCAGGTAACTACTGCCTTTCCCAGTGAAAAGGAGCATTTCCACAAAGCAACATACAGGGGTCAGGAAAAAGTAACTTAAGTCAACTGGGAGACCCCATTAAAAAATGGTATTTATTAGTACATATAATAGAGGCAAGATGTTAGAATTGTCTTTAGAAGACAGGTTTATCTAACAATTCCATATGTAAAACACTTTGCAAACACCAGTATCTGAATCATTGCACCACTTTCCTGATGGAGGTTTAATATCCCAGGCCTACATTTACCTGGGAATATGGCTATAGGTGGGGACATCGATTTGTGATGGTGGTAAAACCACCACTTCTAAGTATTCCTTATTCTGTTCCAAGTGTGTTATTGGCCCTTCAATTTCCCACAGTGGAGTCGAGTTTCAGATGTAGCTTTTAATAAGAACTTAAAGATAGTTTGGAGAATCACAAAGTAAGAACAAATCAGAAAAAGAACTTAAAACTACCCAATGTGGCCATGCTCAGAGCTCAGTTTCACTCACTTCACAAATATTGACTGAGCACTGACTATGCATTAGGTGAGTGCCAAAGTAATTGTGGGTGAGCAATTGAATTGGGCAGCCTGTCTTGACACCACTGCACTGAGTGCTTGAGGACGTGTTACAACAGATGGTTGGGGTTCGTGTGTGTCATCCCATTCGAGTGGGGATTAAGAGAAGGCAGGCTGCCTTGCTGGAGCTGTGTGGTCTTCAAGTGAGAGTTGCAGGCAATAGAACTCCTTTCCTTTTTGAGAAAAAGGAGGAATTCATTTTCAGCAGCCATAAGAAAAGCAGGTGTTTTGTTTTTGTTTTTCCCAGGGTGGCTGGCAAAATGGCTGAATAGTAACAGCTCCAGTCTGGAGCTCCCAGTGAGAACACACAAGGCGGGTGATTTCCACATTCCCAACTGAGATATGTGGCTCATCTCATCGGGACTGGTTAGAGAGAGGATGCAGCCCACAGAGAGCAAGCCGAAGCGGGGTGGGATGTCACCTCACCAGGGAAGTGCAAGGAATCTGGGAACTCCCTCCCCTAGCCAAGGGAAGCTGGGAGGGACTGTACTGTGAAGAATGGTACATTCTGGCCCAGATACTACACTTTTCCCATGGTCTTTGCAACCCACAGACCAGGAGATTCTCTTGGGTGCCTACCACACTAGGACCCTGGGTTTCAAGGACAACCCTGGGCAGCCAACTGGGCAGACATCAAACTAGCTGCAATTTTTTTCGTATTTCGGTGGTGCCTACAACACCAGCGAGACTGAACCAGTTCACTCCTCTGGAAAGAGGGCTGAAGCCAGGAAGCCAAACGGTCTAGCTCAGCAGATCCCACCCCCTGCCAAGAGCCCAGCAAGCCAAGATCCAATGGCTTGAAATTCTCACTGCCAGCACAGCAGTCTGAAGTCAACCTGGGAAGCTCTGGTGGAAGGAGGGGCATCCATCATTACTGAGGCTTGAGTAGGCGCTTAACCCCTCACAGTGTAAACAAAGCCACCGGGAAGTTTGAACTGGACAGAGCCCACCACAGCTCAGCAAAGCCACTATAGCCAGACTGCCTCTCTAAGATTGCTCCTCTCTGGGTAGAGCATCTCTGAAAGGCAGCAGCCCATCAAGGACTCATAGATAAAACTCCCATCTCCCCCCTGGGGACAGAGGACCTGGGGAAAGGGGCAGTTGTGAGCACAGTTTCAGCAGACTTAAAAATTCCTGCCTGGTGGCTCTGAAGAGAGCAGATCTCCCAGCACAGCACTTGAGCTCTAAGGGTCAGACTGCCTCCTCAAGTGCATCCCTGACTCCTGTGCCTCCTGACTGGGAGACACCTCCCAGCAGAGGCCAACAGACATGTCATATAGGAAGAGCTCTGGCTGGCATCTGGTGGGTGCCCCTCTGGGACGAAGCTTCCAGAAGAAGGAACAGGCAGCAATCTTTGCTGTTCTGTAGCCTCTGCTGGTGAAACCCAGGCAAACAGGGTCTGGAGTAGACCCTCCAGCAGACCTGCAGCAGAGCATTCTAACTGTTAGAAGGAAAACTAACAAACAGAAAGGAATAGCATCAACATCAACAAAAAGGACACCCACACAAAAACCCTATCCAAAAGTCACCAGCATCAAGGACCAAAGACAGATAAATCCACAAAGATGAGAAACGAAAAAACAGAGCAAAAGGACTGAAAATTTCATAAACCAGAATGCCTCTTCTCCTCCAAAGGAACACAACTCCATGTCAGCAAGTGAGCAAAACTGGATGGAGAATGAGTTTCAGGAATTAACAGAAGTAGGTGTCAGAAGGTGGTTAATAGAAAACTCCTCCAAGCTAAAGGAACATGTTCTAATCCAACACAAGGAAGCTAAGAATCTTGGAAAAAAAAGTTAGAGTAATTGCTAACTAGAACAGCTTAGAGAAGAACATAAATGACCTCATGGAGCTGAAATACAGCATGAGAACTTCCTGAAGCATATACAAGTATCAATAGCTGAATTGATCAAGCAGAGGAAAGGAGATCAGAGATTAAAGATCAGCTTCCGTGTGAAAACAAGATTAGAGAAAAAATGAAAAGGAACAAACAGAGCCTCCAAGAAATATGGGATTATGTGAAAGACCAAACCTGCGTTTGATTGGTATGCCTGAAAGTGACTGGCAGAATGGAAACAAGTTAGAAAACATTCTTCAGGATATTATCCAGGAGAAAGTCACCAGCCTAGCAAGACAGGCCAACATTCAAATTCAGGAAATACAGAGAACACCACAAAGAAACTCCTGGAGAAGAACAACCCCGAGACATAATCATCAGATTCATCAAGGTTGAAACTAAAGAAAAAATGTTAAGGGCAGTCATAGAGAAAGGCCAGGTTAACCACAAAGGGAAGCTCATCAAAGTAACAGTGGATCTCTCTGCAGAAATCCTACAAGCCAGAAGAGAGTGGGGGCCAATATTCAACATTCTTAAAGCAAAGAATTTTCAATCCAGAATTTCATATCCAGCCAAACTAAGCTTCATAAGTTAAGAAGAAATAAAATTGTTTACAGAGAAGCAAATGCTGAGAGATTTTGTCACTGCCATGCCTGCCTTACAAGAGCTCCTGAAGGAAACACTAAATGTGGAAAGGAAAAACCAGTACACCAGTCACTACAGAAACATACCAGATTGTAAAGACCACCAATACTATGAAGAAACTGCATCAACTAACAGGCAAAATAACCAGCTAGCATCATAATGACTGGATCAAATTCACACGTAATAATATTAACCTTAAATGTAAACAGGCTAAATGCCCCAATTGAAAGACACAGAGTGGCAAATTGGATAAAGAGTCAAGACCTATCAGTGTGCTGTATTCAGAAGACCCATCTCAAGTGCAAAGACACACACAGGCTCAAAATAAAGAGATGGAAGAATATTTACCAAGCAAAAGTGAAGAAAAAAAAAAAAGCAGGGGTTGCAATCATAGCCTCTAATAAGAGACTTTAAACCAATAAAAGTCAAAAAAAAGACAAATAAAGGCATTACATAGTGTTAAAGGGATCAATGCAACAAGAACTAACTATCCTAAATATATAGGCACCCAATACAGGAGCACCCAGATCCATAAAACAAGCTCTTAGGGACCATCAAAGAGACTTAGACTCACACACAATAATAGTGGGAGACTTTAACACCCCACTGTCAATATTAGACAGATCAATGAGACAGAAAATTAACAAGGATATTCAGGACTTGAACTCAGTTCTGGACCAAGCAGACCTAATAGACATCTACCGAACTCTCTACCCCAAATCAACAGAATATACATTCTTCTCAGCACATCATATTTATTCTAAAATCGACCACATAATTGGAAATAAAAGACTCCTCAGTAAATGCAAAAGAATGGAAATCATGACAGTCTTTCAGACCACAGTGCAATCAAATTACAACTCAGGACTAAGAAACTCCCTCAAAACTGCACAACTACATGGAAACTAAACAACCTGTTCCTGAGTGACTACTGGGTAAATAACTAAATCAAGGCTAAAATAAATTAAGTTCTTTGAAACGTATGAGAATGAAGATACAATGTACCAGAATCTCTGGGACACAGCTAAAAGCAATCTTTAGAGGCAGATTTATAGCACTCAATGACCACAGAAGAAAGGAGGAAAGATCTAAAATTGACACCCTAACATCACAATTCGAAGAACTAGAGAAGAGCAAAGAAATTTAAAAGCTAGCGGAAGACAAGAAATAAGATTAGAGCAGAACTGACAGAGACGGAGACAAGAAAACTACCCCCCCATCCACAAAAAAAAAAAAAAAAAAAAAAAAAAAAAACACGCAGAAAACAAAAAAAAAATGAAACCAGGAGCTGGTTTTTTGAAAAGATCAACAAATAGACAACTAGCCAAACTAATAAAGAAGAATCAAAGAGATACAATAAAAAATGATACAGGGGATATCACCACTGATCCCACAGAAATACAAACTACCATCAGAGAATACTACAAACACCTCTATGCAAACTAGAAAATCTAGAAGAAATGAATAAATTTCTGGACATATATACCCTTCCAAGACCAAACAAGAAAAAAATTGAACCCCTGAATAGACCAATAAGTTCTGAAATTGAGGCAGTAATAGCCTACCAACCAAAAAAAGACCAGGACAAGACAGACTCACAGCCAAGTTCTACCCGAGGAACAAAGAGGAACTGGCACCATTCCTTCTGAAACTATTCCAAACAGCAGAGAAAGAGGGACTCCTCCCTGATTCATTTTAGGAGGCCAGCATCATCCTGATACCAAAACCTGGCAGAGACGTGACAAAAAATTCAGGCCAATATCCCTGATGAACATCAATGCAAAAATCCTCAATAAAACACTGGCAAACCAAATTCAGCAGCACATCAAAAAGCTTATCCACCAGGGTCAAGTTGGCTTCATCCCTGAAATACCAGACTGGTTTAACATATGCAAATCAACATAATCCATCAAATAAACAACCAATGACAAATACCACATTTTCATCTCAAATAGATGCAGAAAAGGCCTTCAATAAAATTCAACAGTACTTCATGCTAAAAACTCTCACTAAACTAGGTACTGATGGAATATCTCAAAATAATAAGAGCTATTTATGACAAACCCACAGCCAATATCACACCGAATGGGCAAAAGCTGGAAGCATTCCTTTTGAAAACTGGCACAAGACAAGGATCCCTTCTCTCACCACTCCTGTTCAACATAGTATTGGAAGTTCTGGCCAGGGCAATCAGGCAAGAGAAAGCAGTAAAGGATATTCAAATAGGAAGAGGGGAAGTCAAATTATCTGTTTGCTGCTGACATGATTTTACATTTAAGAAAAGCCCATTGTCTCAGCCCAAAATCTCCTTAAGCTGATAAGCAACTTCAGCAAAGTCTCAGGATGCAAAATCAATGTGCAAAAATCACATGCATTCTTATATACCAATAATAGGCAGAGCCAAATCATGAGTGAACTCCCATTCATAATTGATACAAAGAATAAAATACACAGGAATACATTTAAAAGGGATGTGAGAGACCTCTTCAAGGAGAACTACAAACCACCGCTCAACAAAATGAGAGAACACAAACAAATGGAAAAACATTCCATGCTCATGGATAGGAAGAATCAGTATCATGAAAATGTCCATACTGTGCAAAGTAATTTATAGATTCAGTGCTATCCCCATCAAGCTACCATTTACTTTCTTCACAGAATGAGAAAAAACTACTTTAAATTTCATATGAATCCAAAAAAGATCCTATATAGCCAAGACAATCCTAAGCAAAAAGAACAAAGCTGGAGGCATCACACTACCTGACTTCAAACTATACAAGGCTACAGTACCTAAAACAGCATGGTACTGGTATCAAAACATATATAGACCAAAGGAACAGAACAGAGGCCTGAGAAATAACACCACACATCTACAACCATCTGATCTTTGACAAACCTAACAAAAACAAGTGGGGAAAGGAATTCCTATTTAATAAATAGTGTTGGGAAAACTGGCTATACACAGAAAAAAACTGGACCCCTTCTTTACACCTTATACAAAAATTAACTCAAGATGGATTAAAGTCTTAAACATAAGACCTAAAACCATAAAAACTCTAGAAGAAAACCTAGGCAATACTGTTCAGGAGAGGCATAGGAAAACACTTCAAGACTAAAACACCAAAAGCAATGGCAACAAAAGCCAAAATTGACGAATAAGATCTAATTAAACTAAAGAGCTTCAGCACAGCCAGAGAAACTATCAGAGTGAACAAGCGACCTGCAGAATGGGAGAAAATTTCTGTGATCTACCCATCTGACAAAGGGTTAATACCCAGAATCTACAAGGAACTTAAATTTACAAGAAAACAAAAGTTGTCAAAAAGTGGACAAAGGATATGAACAGACTTTTCTCAAAAGACTATATTTATGCACTCAAATATAAAAAAAAGTGCAACATTACTCATTAGAGATATGCAAATCAAAACCACAATGAGATACTATCTCATGCCAGTTAGAATGGCAATCATTAAAGTCAGGAAACAACAGATGGAGAGGATGTGGAGAAATAGAAATGCTTTTACACTGTTGGTGGGAGTGTAAATTAGTTCAACCATTGTGGAGGACAGTGTGAAAATTCATTGAGGACCTAGAACCAGAAATACCATTTGACCCAGCAATCCCATTACTGAGTATATACCTGAAGGATTATAAGTCATTCTAAGACGCATGCACAGATATGTTTACTGTGGCACTATTCACAATAGCAAAGACTTGGAACCAACCCAAATGTCCATCAGTGATAGACTGGATAAAGAATGTTTCACATAGACATCATGGAATACTATGCAGCCATAAAAAGGATGAGTTCGTGTCCTTTGTAGGGACATGGATGAAGGTGGAAACCATCATTCTGAGCAAACATTGCAAGGACAGGAAAACCAACCACCACGTTCTCACTCATAGGGGAATTGAACAATGAGAACACAAGGACACAGGGTGGGGAACATCACACACCAGGACCTGTTGTGGGGTGGGGGCTGGGGAAGGGATAGCATTAGGAGAAATACGTAATGTAGATGGATTGATGGGTGCAACAAACCACCATGGCACTTGTGTACCTATGTAACAAACCTGCACGTTTGGAACACATATCCCAGAACTTAAATTTTAAAAAATGTGGTTTTCCCATTGTTGGAATTTGCTGTGATACTAGAATACATTCTTAATTATATTATGTATCATTTTAATGGGCATTTCTCACTATGTATTTTGCTAGTGACTTCCTACTTGCTGTTTATTTTGTTTGTTTTAGACTAGAAATTACATTAGACAAAAAGTAAATTCAAGTGATTTTCTTATTCAAGTATAAAATGGTTTGTAAAGCAGCAGAAACACACAACATCAAAAGCTCATTTAGCCCAGGAACTGCTAACTAATATACAGTGCAGTGGTGGTTCAAGAAGTTTTGCAAAGACAAGAGTCTTGAAGATGTAGCGGCCGGCCATCGGAAGCTGACAACTACCAATTGAGAACAATCAGAGCTGATCCTCTTACAAGAAGTTGCCAAAGACTCAACATCGACCATTCTACAGATGTCTAGCATTTGAAGCAAACTGGAAAGGTGAAATAAGTGGTACCTCATGAGCTGAGCAAAAAATCAAAAGAAACATGATTTTGAAGTTTTGTTTTCTCTTATCCTATGCAACAACAATGAACCATTTCATGATTTGATTGTGACATGCAACAAAAAGTGAGTTTTATAAGACAACTGATGAGGACCAGCTCAACGGTTGGACCGAGAAGCTCCAAAGCACTTCCCAAAGCCAAATTTGCACCAAAAAAGGTCGTGGTCACTGTTTGGTAGTCTGCTGCTGGTCTAATCCACTAAAGCTTTCTGAATCCCAGCAAAACCATCACATCTGAGAAGTATGCTCAGCAGATCTATCAGATGTGCTGAAAACTGCAATGCCTACAGCAGGCACTGGTCAACAGAAATGGCCCATTTTTTCTCCACAACGCCCAATCACATGTCACACAACCAACTCTTCAAAAATGGAATTGTGCTACAAAGCTTTTACTCATTCGCTATATTCACCTGACCTCTCGCCAACCAACTAGCACTTTTTGAAGCGTCTTGACAACTTTTTGCAGAAAAAATGCTTCCACAACCAGCTTGATACAGAAAATGCTTTCCAAGAGTTCACAGAATCCTGAAGCATGGATTTCTATGTTACAGGAACAAATATATTTCTCATTGGCAAAAATGTGTTGGTTGTAATCATTCCTATTTTGATTATCAAAGATGTGTTCAATACTAGGGAGTTTTTCTCGGTGTGGTAGTTAGAGTTGGAAGAATCAGAAACTAGTTATGAAAACACACTATGAAATAAGTGAATAAATCAAATAATTACTAATAATGACAATTCTTAAACTGAAACAAAGGGTTGAGAAGGAGACAGATAATGGGGACTGGGAAGCTACATTGAATAGAGTGACACAGGGATGAAGACCTCACTATGATGAGACTGAAGCTAAGAACCAAATGATGAGATAGAGGGGGTGACATGGTGCTCTAGGGAACCTCTGCTCAGACAGGTACAATTCTTGGTGTGACTCAAGTACTTTCCTAAAGGAGAACTTGGCAAGGACATGGTCATATTGTGGGGGGAGGGGGTGTGAGTCTCAGGAGACCCCATTTGGAGCCAGTGCCTCTGCTGGACTTCTCCCAGGACCTGGGAGAAGTAATCCAGAGCCAGGAGATGAGACTTAGCAGTGTGACTTAGATTTGCCCATGCTCTTAACCATGACACCTGCTTCTGGTTCCAGAAATGTAGTGTCACACTTAAGTGTGCTCCCCCTCTACACATCACACCTAAAAACAGTAAATGTCTGAAATGTTGAGAAAATAAAGTAGGTTTCTAGGGACCTAGACCCCAGGACTCAGGAGATGACTGGGCAGTGAGTCCTCTGGATCTTTTTGCCTCCTGTGTATCCTGGACTGGAAACTAAGGAGGCTCATCACCTAGGAACACCAGTGGGCACAGTCAGCAAAACAAAACAAAGGTGGAAAAACAGGATGAGGTGGCTCTCCCTGGACAGGAGAGTCATCAAACATGGGTAATGAAAAATGTAAGATGGTGCAGCCACATTGAAAAACAGTGAGGCAGTTTAACAAGTTAAACATACACTTATCCTAGGTCCCAGATGTTCCATTCCTAGACTACCACCCAGAAGAAAACCGTAGGTTCACAGAGACTCCTACACAAGTGTTCATTGTACCATTGCTACTCATAATAGCCAAAAACTAGAAACAATCTAAACTCCATTCACTGGTGGATAGAGAAACAAAATGTGGTAACATCCATACAATGGAATAAATACTTCTCAATAAGAAGGAGCAAACTATTGGTACAGGCAGGAACAAAACAACCACAAATATTTTATCAAGTGAAAGTCAAATATTTAAAAAATTGTTTGACTGGATTTTTATAAGATTTCTGGAAGAGGTGAAGCTTTATAGACAGAAAGTAGGTTAGAGGTTACTTAGAGCTGGTGTTGGGAGCAGGGATTGCCTGCAGATGGGCAGAGAATTTTTTTGGGGTGATGAAAATGTTTCAAAACGAGATTGTGGTTATAGGGCCAAAAAGGGAAATCTTACCTCTTTATCCTTTGACGTTTCACTAAAAATGAACAACAACAAAAAAAAAACACATGAGAGAAAAGGCATAGAAATTTATTTTTATGTGTATAGCACGGAAGAATTGCAGAAGAATCATGACCCAATAACCCAGGTGAGGTCCAGGTGCTTATACACCTCACTTCACGGGAGAAAGGGAGCTGGGGAAATAGGTGGTATGGGAGTCAATGGTTCTCAGGAGAGATGAATGGACCTGGGAGGCAAAGATCATCCTGTAGTCTATTTACTTTGGATGTTGGGAGCACAGAACAAATAACAATTTAGGACTAAGTTGGTTTAGGCTGTAGATGTTGGTGTTTAAGTTTCAGTCTCTTCCTCTGTTACATGAGTTCTAATCTCCTTTGTTAATGAAATTTCAGGGGAGAGATGGAAAGCAATCGGGTTCCCCTTTGTGAGTCTAGTTTCTAGGTAGATAAGGAAACTTCAGAAGAGAGCCTAATCCTGCACCTTCTTGGGAGACAAAGGAAGGAGAGGTGGGAGGAGGAGAGGGGTATGGTAGGGGAGACCCTGAGGCTGCTGAGTTCAGCCTGTCAAAGCACCCTACCTTGGGGTATCATTTTCCACTTTGTATGATTTTCTGAGCCTCAACATAGGGATGATTGCAGAACTCTAGACATTTGCTAAAACTCATTGAACTGTATGTTAAAACTTGGTGAGTTTCATGATATGTAAATTACTTCAGTAAAGGTGCTGGCAAACAGCAGTAAGTATTCTTGTTGTTATACTGTTCCAATAGCCTCAGCATTTGTCTAACTTCCTGCGGCATGAAGACCAGGAATGCAGATAATTTTAAGCATGAGGAGCTGCATGGCAGATTTCATTCGGTCTCGGGGGTGGGAGGGTGGCGGGTACCCTGGGGCTGAGAGAAGGATCTGCTCATGTCTTGAGTGGGTGTCCCAATTACTCCCAACTGCTCTCTTGGATGCTGGGTGTCTCCTCTTTTACTACAGTTCACACACTTAGAACACCCAAGGCTAGGAGAGGAGAAAACTAGGGATGCTGACTGCAGTGAGCTTTTCAGTATTAAAGGGCAGCTGTGTTCTCTGAAGTTGGAGTGTCTTCAGCCGTGGCTTATCCCCCCTTCAGCAAGCACAGGTCCCATGGCATGGATTCTGAGGAAGACCTTGGTGAAGAATGCACACTCCCTAGCTCAGGCCAAACTCTGCAACCTTAGCAAAGCTGGATATTCAATCTGTTGCACTCTTCTCATCATGTGTTACAACCTACAAATGGCAGAGCTGTTGGCAATCAAACACCTGAGGTTTTTCCCTGGTGTAATCCATGCCCCAGACAGACAGGAAATTCTCCCTTGGTCTTCTAGGCCAGTTTGGGAAGGTGTTTACCCCTGGGACCAGGGGCTTCAAAATTCAGCAATAATTACTGATATAATTTCGATATTTGTGCATTCCAAATCCCATGCAGAAATGTAATCCCCAGTGCTGGAGGCAGGGCCTGGTGGAAGGTGATTGGATCATGGATGGGATCCCTCATTAATGGCTCAGCACCATCCCCTTGTGATTAGTTCTCGCTGTGAGTTCATGGGCAATCTGGCTATGTAAAATGTGGCACATGCCCCCTCACTCTGTCTGGCTCCCACTCTTGTGGTATGAAACATGGGCTCCCCCATTACCTTCCGCTGTCACTGTAAGCTCCCTGTGGCCCTCCCCCAGAAGCAGATGCCAGCACCATGCTTCATGTCCAGCCTGCAGACCATGGGCCAATTGAACCCCTTTTTTTTTTTAAATCAATAACCCAAGTCTCAGGTATTCTTTCATCATGATGCAATTGCCCTAACTATATCACTGCCATGTCCCAGTTTCAAAAACGGCTCTTTAGTCCCAGCCCAGGGAAACATGTGAAGATATAGCCTCACAAAGTCAATGTGGAACTCTTATTCACATGCCTGACTTTAAAAAAACAGTGTAAAAAGTAAAGTTTCCTCTTCAAAGTTTTCCTTGTGAAACAATTCATAAACGTTAGAAATGATAGTTTCTTTTAAAGACTAACTTCCTTCAAGCCTCCTTGCTTTATGCTAATAACTTTAAGCCCTATGCTATACAGCTGTTAGACACGCTCACAGGCATATATACATCCTAGGTCCTTGTATCTTAACCAAGATATGTGTGTGGGACATGCTCATAGGCATGTCCAAGCTCACAGCCTATGCCCCTTCCTTGTTTGGGAATATCATTACTTTTCTATCTATTTTAAAAGTTTGAAATTAGCCAATCAGGTTTTAATTCAGATTGTGAGGTCTGGTTCCAGCCAGTGGAGAAAGGATACAGCAATAGGGACCTCATGCATAAGGAATAAATATTCTCATGTCTCTTTATTCTATGTGTGCCCTCACCATTGTT
>NW_012117433.1:0-315 GCF_000951035.1 Colobus angolensis palliatus | reverse complement strand
TTTGCTTGGGATGCAGGACCTGGGAGAGGTGGCCCAGAGCAGCATGAAGGCCTTGACTGGGGTGGGGAAGGCCTGGGAGTGAGGGGCAGTGAGCAACCTCAGAACACTATTATGAGAATGACCCTGCTGCTATGGCCTCCCTTTGCCCCATGCAATGGATAGAATCTTTCCATCCCCATCAAAGCCATATATGAAGCCTTAACCCCCAAGGTAATGCTATTTGGTGGTGGGTCCTGTGGATGTGATTGGGTCCTGAGGGTGGAACCCTCATGAATGGGACTAAAGTCCCTCTTAGTCCATTTATTGTTGCTATAA
>NW_012117432.1:8386-8666 GCF_000951035.1 Colobus angolensis palliatus | reverse complement strand
TTGAGACGGAGTCTCGCTCTTGTTGCCCAGGCTGGAGTGCAGTGGCGCGATCTCGGCTCCTTGCAACCTCTGCCTCCCGGGTTCAAGCGATTCTCTTGCCTCAGCCTCCTGAGTAGCTGGGATTACAGGCGTCCACCACCACAGCCGGTAATTTTCGTCTTTTTTTAGTAGAGACAAGGTTTCACTGTTGGGGCCAGGCTGGTCTTGAACTCCTGACCTCAAGTGATCCGCCTGCCTCGGCCTCTCAAAGTGCTGGGATTAGAGGCGTGAGCCACCATGC
>NW_012117432.1:0-1567 GCF_000951035.1 Colobus angolensis palliatus | reverse complement strand
CCTCCCAGGTTCACGCCATTCTCCTGCCTCAGCCTCCTGAGTAGCTGAGACTACAGGCGCCCGCCACCACGCCCAGCCAATATTTTGTATTTTTTAGTAGAGATGGGGTTTCACTGTGTTTGCCAGTATGGTCTCGATCTCCCGACCTCATGATCCGCCTGCCTTGGCCTCCCAAAGTGCTGGGATTGCAGGCGTGAAGAACTTCCTTCTATATGACCTAAAAGCTTCCCTTCCAAACATGGGAGGGGGTCTCACCACCTCTAGTTCAAGAAGCCCCTGTATTTCCCACTTGTGTCACCTGCACTGACTGTGACCTTTATGGAACCTCATTCAGTTATCTCAGTCGTGTACCCACTTGACATTTATCTGGGCCTGGCACTGTCCTAGGTGTTGGGGATATGGCACAGTGTGACCTCCCCAGGGAGATGCAGGGTGATGTGATCAGAATTCCAGGAAACAAGTGACTATGGATTAGGTGGTCGGATGAGGTCTTTTTTTTTGTTTGTTTATTTTTTGTTTTGTTTTGAGACAGAGTCTCACTTTGTAGCTGGGGTGCAGTGGCGCTATCTTGGCTCACTGCAACCTCCACCTCCCGGTTCAAGCCATTCTCCTGCCTCAGCTTCCCAAGTAGCTAGGATTACAGGCATCTGCTACCATGCCTGGCTAAATTTTGTACTTTTAGTAGAGATATGGTTTCCCCAGGTTGGCCAGGCTGCTCTTGAACTCCTGATCTCAGGGGATCCACCTGCCTCAACCTCGCAAACCTCTGGGATTACAGGTGTGAGGCACCGCACCTGACCGGATGAGGTCTTTAATGGATATGATATGTAGGTCAAGACCTGTGACAAGGGGCTGGGTGCAATGGCTCGCGCCTGTGATCCCAGCACTTTGGGAAGCCCTAGGTGGGTGGATCACCTCAGGCCAGGAGTTCCAGACTGGCCTGACCAACACAGTGAAACCCTGTCTCTACTAAAAATACAAAAAAATTAGCTAGGCTTGGTGGCGGGTACCTGTAATCCCCGCTACTCAGGAGGCTGAGGCATGAGAACCACTTAAACCCGGGAGGCAGAGGTAGTGAGCCAAGATCATGCCACCCCACTCCAGCCTGGGTGATACAGTGAGACTCTGTCTCACAAAAAAAAAAAAAAAAAAAAAAAAAAAACCTGTAACAAAGAGCTCGCAAACCTGAGGAACAACAGGTGCAGGCCAGCTGCACTTGGCCTTTGAAGACAGCCAGGAAGCCAGTGTGGCTGGAACAGAGTGAGCGAGAGAGAGAGGGATAAGAGTTGGGCTTGCAGAGGCAGGCAGGGGCCCCACAGTCCTTGGGAAGGGGTTTGACTTGATTCTAAAAACAATATGAATCGTGGGAGGGGTTTAAGCAGGAGAGTGACATGTTTGTTCATATTTTAAAAGATCCCAGCCAGGCACAGTGGCTCACGCCTATAATTGCCAGCACTTTGGGAGGCTGCAAGAGATCGAGACTGAGGTCAAGAGATCAAGACCGGCCGGGCGCGGTGGCTCAAGCCTGTAATCCCAGCACTTTGGGAGGCCGAGACGGGCAGATCAC
>NW_012117431.1:6477-8375 GCF_000951035.1 Colobus angolensis palliatus | reverse complement strand
GCCAGGATGGTCTTGATCTCCTGACCTCGTGATCCGCCCGTCTCGGCCTCCCAAAGTGCTGGGATTACAGGCTTGAGCCACCGCGCCCGGCCAGGACACAGATTAAACTCAGCAAAGGAAAGAGGTGCACAAGGCAGGGTGTCGGAGGGACCAGGCGTGTCTTCCAGTTGTGCTCTCCCAGTAGAGTTACTGGGATGGCCCTCCTTTCTCCTGGCGTTGATGCGTGGCCGCACATGTGCAGCATTGCCAACCCGAGGCTCTCACCCAAGCTTTGGGGTCCAGGGTTTTTCTTGGGTGTCAGTCCTGTAGGCATGGAGCACCCTGTGACTGGCCGTAGTGACTCCATCATCCCCAGGCCCCTCAGCAACCCCCAGAGGTCAAACTGATACTGCATGGCCCAGGGCCTCACCATAAACCATGTTAGTGTCAACTGTCTGGTGTGCTTCAAAGTCTCAGGTACAGACACCTTTTTTTTTTTTTTTTTTTTGAGACAGTCTCACTCTGTCACCCAGGCTGGAGTAGTGCAGTGGCACAGTCATGGCTCATGGCAGCCTCAACCTCCTGGACTCAAGTGAGCCTCCCACCTTAGCCTCCCAAGTGGCCGGAACTGTAGGCACGCACCACCTATTTTTGTTATTTTTTTGTAGAGATGGGGTCTCGCCATGTTGCCCAGGCTGGAACAGAGACACTGTTATCAGGCAGGATATTCTAGGGGCTTCGACTTCCAGGAGCCAGGCAAGAGCCAGACCTTTCTTTGTACAAAGTGAATCGCTCACTGCATGCCCCCAACTGCCCTCTGCCTTTCACAGTCCCCAGCTGCCTCCCCAGCCTCTTCGTGGAAAGGGGTGGCTGTGTGGACATCAGGCTCCAGCCCTGAAGCAGAGGCCAGGCCAAGAGAGCATGGCTTGGCCCTCCTCTGGGACTGCCTCTTACCAATGCGGTGTCTGTCTTTTCTCTCTCAGTCGCTTCCCTCTGTCACTGTTCTGTTTCTGCCTCTTGACCTCTTTCCTTATTTCTGTCTCTCAAGCTTATGGGAGCAAGAGGTGGAATAATAAAAATGCAGTGGGCCGGGCGCGGTGGCTCACACCTGTAATCACAGCGCTTTAGGAGGCCAAGGCAGGCGGATCACAAGGTCAGGAGTTCAAGACCAGCCTGGTCAACATGGTGAAACCCCGTCTCTACTAAAAATACAAAAAATTAGCCAGGAGTGGTGGCAGATGCCTGTAATCCCAGCTACTCAGGAGGCTGAGGTGGGACAATCGCTTGAACCCGGGAGGTGGAGCTTGCAGTGTGCCAAGGTTGCGCCACTGCACTCCAGCCTGGGCAACAGGGCGAAACTCCATCTCAAAAAAAAAAAATAATAATGAATCACAGTGGTTCACGCCTGTAATCCCAACACTTTGTGACGCTGAGGAGGGAGGATCACTTGAGGCCAGGAGTTGGAGACCAGCCTGGGCAACATAGTGAAACTCCGTCTCTACAAAAAATACAACCAAACAAAACTAGGCAGGCGTGGTGGTGGCTCATGCCTAGAGTTGCAGCTACTCAGGAGGCTGAGGCGGGAAGATGACTTGAACCCAGCAGTGTGAGTTATAGTGAGCTGTGATGGCATCACTGCACTCCATTCTGGGTGACAGAGTTGAGACCTTGTCTCTCTTAGTTTTTGTTTATTTGTTTATTTTGAGATGGAGTCTCGCTCTGTCACCCAGGCTGGAGTGCAGTGGCGCAATCTTGGCTCACTGCAACCTCTACCTCCCAGGTTCAAGTGATTCTCCTGCCTCAGCCTCCTGAGTAGCTGGGATCACAGGCGCCTGCCACCACGCCTGGCTAATTTTTGTATTTTTAGTAGAGATGGGGTTTCACCATGTTGGCCAGGCTGGTCTTGAACTCCTGACCTC
>NW_012117431.1:0-1902 GCF_000951035.1 Colobus angolensis palliatus | reverse complement strand
GGATGGTCTCGATCTCCTGACCTCGTGATCCACCCGTCTCGGCCTCCCAAAGTGCTGGGATTACAGGCTTGAGCCACCGCGCCCGGCCCATATTTTCTTTTGAAGAGACTGGGTCTCGGTCTGTCGCCCAGGCTGGAGTGCAGTGGCAAGTTCACAGCTCACTGCAGCCTCAAACTCCTGGGCTCTCGATCCTCCTACCTTGGCCTCCTGAGCCGCCACGCCCAGTTCTCACACTGTACTATTTTCCCCATGGTTTAACGTTGTCTTGTGCCAGGCCTTGGAGCCTCGCAGAATGGGAAGGTCTCTGCCTCAGGGCTCACCCAGCCTAGTTTCTCCTCTTTCATGGGACGCTTCATCGACTCTCCTGTCTGGATCTCATGTTTTAGGGACTATCTGGATTTATCCCCATCTCTGTTTCAGATTGGGGTCTCTGGTGTGGGGGGCCCTGGCATGCCAAGGGGCCTCAAGAGCCACTTCCAGCCACATGCAGTGTCTCAGGGCCCATCCCGACAGGTTCAGGGCATGGCTCCCGTGTCCTCCTGCATCTGGGACCCTGTCTGCCTTCAGTTTCTGGGGGGAGTCTTGGGATTGGGGCTTGGCCTCCGCAAGCTCAGGGGTCTCGGCCGCGGCTTTCTCCCAGGTCTACTTCCCATACCTGCTTATCAGCAAGAAGCGCTACGCGGGCCTGCTCTTCTCCTCCCGGCCCGACGCCCATGACCGCATGGACTGCAAGGGCCTGGAGGCCGTGCGCAGGGACAACTGCCCCCTTGTGGCCAACCTGGTCACTGCCTCACTGCGCCGCCTGCTCATTGACCGGTGGGTGGGGCCTCCTCCCTCAGACTTAGGAGTCCGGGCCCCAGTCCCCTCCTCCCTCAGACCCAGGAATCTGGGCCCCACCCCTCCCTCTTCCCTCAGACCCAGGAGTCCAGGCCCCCGGCCCCTCCTGCCTCAGACCCAGGAGTCCAGGCCCCCGGCCCCTCCTCCCTCAGGCCCAGGAGTCTGGGCCCCCAGCCCCTCCTCCCTCAGACCCAGGAGCCCTGGCTCCCAGCCCCTCCTCCCTCAGACCCATGGGTCCAGGCCCCCAGCCCCCTCCTCCTCAGATCCAGGGGTCCGGGCCCCCAGTTCCCTCCTCTCTTAGATACAAGAGTCCAGACCCCAGGCCCTCCTCCCTCATACCCAGAAGTCTAGGCCCCCAGCCTCTCCTCCCTCAAACTCAGGAGTCCAGGCCCCCAGCCCCTCCTCCCTCAGACCCAGGAGTCCAGGCCCCCAGCCCCTCCTCCCTCAGACCCAGGAGTCCAGGCCCCCAGCCCCTCCTCCCTCAGACCCACGGGTCCAGGCCCCCAGCCCCTCCTCCCTCAGATCCAGGGGTCTGGGTCCCCAGCCCCCTCCTCTCTTAGATACAAGAGTCCAGACCCCCAGCCCCTCCTCCCCTGGGAACACAGGTGTCAGGCCCAGCTCTTCCTCAGTGGTGAGGCAGTGGAAAGAGTCGGCTTGGGCAGCTGTGGGTTCAGGCCCTGCCTCTGCCACTCTACAGCCTGTGGTCGGAAGGGCCCCTCTTTGCCCTGAGCCTCAGCCCTAAGCGCTCGCTCATCTTGGTCCCTAGTCCTGAGACCTGTGGAGGCACCAGCCTGGCCCTCAGTGCCCTTTGGTGACACTGTGTGGCTTGCTGTCCCACAGAGACCCCGAGGGTGCGGTGGCCCATGCACAGGACGTCATCTCGGACCTGCTGTGCAACCGCATCGACATCTCCCAGCTGGTCATCACCAAGGAGCTGACCCGCGCGGCCTCCGACTACGCCGGCAAGCAGGCCCACGTGGAGCTGGCCGAGAGGTCCTGCCACGGGGCGGGCAGCCCGGCTAGAAATAGCCCCCACCTTCCTGCCAGCTGGGCCCACTTCCTACG
>NW_012117430.1:6464-6808 GCF_000951035.1 Colobus angolensis palliatus | reverse complement strand
GTCTTG
This sequence comes from Colobus angolensis palliatus, assembly GCF_000951035.1. Lineage (NCBI taxonomy): Eukaryota > Metazoa > Chordata > Mammalia > Primates > Cercopithecidae > Colobus > Colobus angolensis. Next base: position 6,802 of record NW_012117430.1, on the reverse strand, counting down.
AACTCCTGGACTAAAGCAATCCACCTGTCTCAGCCTCCCAAAGTGCTAAGATTACAGGCATGAGCCTCGGCGCCTGGTCTCACTCATGTTTATCATGGCTTAATGCATTAAAGTCTTTGCCACCTTCATTCTTTTTTTTAATCCAGAAACATTTTAATCTGTTAAAAAACAAAACAAAGGCCAGGCACGGTGGCTCATGCCTGTAATCCCAGCACTTTGGGAGGCAGAGGCGGGCGGATCACAAGGTCAGGAGATCGAGACCATCCTGGCGAACCCAGTGAAACCGCCGTCTCTACTAAAAAATACGAAAAAATACTAGCCGGGCGAGGTGGCGGGCG
>NW_012117430.1:0-1354 GCF_000951035.1 Colobus angolensis palliatus | reverse complement strand
CCATGTTAGCCAGGATGGTCTCGATCTCCTGACCTCATGATCCACCCGTCTTGGCCTCCCAAAGTGCTGGGATTACAGGCTTGAGCCACCGTGCCTGGCCTCTTTTCTGTTTTTCATATCCAAAACTTGTACATGCTATTTTAGGGGCACCGCAGATTAGATTCCAACACTTGGTGAACAGAATTCACAAGCTGTGACAAAACTGACAAAACTCTGTCATCTTTGGGGTGCAGTTTTGTTTATATACACTGTATGTGTATATTTATTTTAGATTTGGCTGTAGTGGACTGGCCGTGGTTCAAGTGCCACTTTCATTCTAAGGCAAGGATATGCTGTGATGAAATCTTGGAAGTACAGCTAGAGTCATCATTCTATCTGTTTGAAAAAGGGTATTTGGGCCAGGCACAGTGGCTCACACCTGTAATCCTAGCACTTTGGGAGGCCGAGGCGGGCGGGTCACGAGGTCAGGAGATCGAGACCATCCTGGCTAACACGGTGAAACCCCGTCTCTACTAAAAATACAAAAAATTAGCCGGGCGTGGTGGCGGGCGCCTGTAGTCCCAGCTACTCGGGAGGCTGAGGCAGGAGAATGGTGTGAACCTGGGAGGCAGAGCTTGCAGTGAGCCGAGATCGCGCCACTGCACTCCAGTCTGGGTGACAGACCGAGACTCCGTCTCATAAAAAAGAATAAAAGAAAAAATGTATTTGAAGTACATCCATGAAGAAAGAGACCTAATTTTAGAAGACCTTTATGCTGGGTGAAAGTTTTTCTCCACTGTATTATGGACCATATGATGGCAACTAGTTTTGTTTTTTGTTTTGTTTTGTTTTGAGATGGAGTCTGTCTCTGTTACCTAGGCTGGAATGCAGTGGCGTGATCTTGGCTCACTGCAACCTCCGCCTCCTAGGTTCAAGCAGTTCTCCTGCCTCAGCCTCCCGAGTAGCTGGGATTACAGGTTTGTACCACCACACCCAGCTAATTTTTGTATTTTTGGTAGAAGTGGGGTTTCACCGTGTTGGCCAGGCTGGTCTCGAATTCCTGACCTCAGATGATCTGCCCGCCTTGGCATCCCAAAGTGCTGGGATTACAGGCCTGAGCCATCGCACCCGGCTGACAACTAGTTTTTTTGTTAATTTGATTTTTTTTTAATTCAAATCTACAGAAAAGTTGGAAGAATATTACAGTGAATTTTTATGTACTCTTGCCTTAGATTTGCACATTGTTCACTCTTTACCACGTTACTTCATTTCTTTCTCCTATATATTGTGTAACTATTATTTTTGCATTGTGTTTACACACTCTTATTTGTTTTTTCTGAACCCTTGAGAGATGTTACTTTTTTTTTTTTTTTTT
>NW_012117429.1:5545-7396 GCF_000951035.1 Colobus angolensis palliatus | reverse complement strand
TGTATATTTAACAACACTGTCTATACATCAGTCCAGTGGAGTAGATTCTGCATTTTACAGATTGGAAAACTGAGGCATAGTTTAAATAACTTGTCCAAAGTATCATAGCTAAGAGGTGGTGAAGCTCGGACTTGAATTCAGGAAGTCTGTCTTCAAAGTCATTATACTTAATTAGCATATAGATACTGCTTCATGACTGATTAGAATTCCCTATTTGCGGGATATTAAGTGATTTCTGACTTTTTATTCCTGCTCGCATATTGTTAGGCTTCCTTCCAGCAAAACCTTTGTACATCTCCTTTATTACTTACTTGGGAAGGATAAATTCCTAGTGAACCCAATTTTCTTGATTCTCAATTCAGTGCTGTTTCAACTCAGTCATGCTGCATGCCTGTTGAATGTGGGTGCTAACTAACGAAGTCTAAGATGATGAGCAGAGAGACCACAAGAACGCGGATCAGTTATATATGATCTTGCTTCTATTACAAAGCAAAAAAACAAAAAACAAAAAACTAGGAGAGGCAATATTGAAAAGAGCTGTGTTTCTGTGACTTTCAAACACATGAAAAGCTGGGGGAGGTTGTAGTTAATTCTGGTCCTTTAAAATCCATGTCTCTCTGGTCTTCATGGCTGACAACTGCTTTGGCTGTCCTTACCTTGGGATTTGCCGCCTCTTGACCCCCAACCCCATCCACCAATAACAGTCCACAGGAACTTGCAGTGTTCCTTAAGACAAATCCATAAATCAGCAAGTAAGTGGCAAATTTATCAGGCACCCCCAGCTGGTGAAGAGGCATCTTTGTGACATTAGATCAGAGGCATGTCATCATTTCTTTCTAGAATGGTGTTTGACTGTGATTCCATTGATTTAATCATCTCAAGTCTTTGATTTGCACATATTGAAAAATTCACTCATGGAGACAGCTAGACGTTTCCCGAAAATGTTCCTTCTATGCCTGGCTTAAATTTCCTCTAAGGAAGTCCTCATCACTTGAACTCATTCAGCTTCTCAAGCCTAAACCACAGTCATTTGAGCTGTTAGACATACAATATAGACCAAGACGTGTCTTTTATACACAATTCAGCAAATTATATCAAGTGCCCATTTATGCCAAGCACCATGTTCAATGCAAGGGAAAGGGAAAGGAAAACACTGCCTGCTGCACAATCTTGGGGGGAGACCAATCGGCAATGGAGTTGAGTCGGTCTGTCTTCAAAATGGAGACTGAGGCCAGGCGCAGTGGTTCACACCTGTAATCCCAGCACTTTGGGAGACCAAGGCAGGTGGATAACCTGAGGTCAGGAGTTGGAGACCAGCCTGGCCAACGTAGTGACATCCCACATCTACTAAAAACACAAAAATTAGCCGGGTGTGGTGGTGGGCACCTGTAATCCCAGCTACTGGGGAGGCTGAGGCAGCAGAATCACTTGAACCCGGGAGGCGGAGCTTGCAGTGAGCCTCCATTGCACTCCAGCCTGGGTGACAGAGAGAGACTCCATCTCAAAAACAAGCAAAATGGAGACTGAATGGAGGGTCTGTGGGAATGTTAAAAGGCTCACAAAGGAGAAAACGTGTTCAAGCTTATGTTTTGGGGCTTCCAGCGAGCTGGAGATGTTTCCTACTGTGAGCAGCCACGGCACACTGCTTCCCATTCTACCATATCCTGTCAGGTTAAACTGCCAGTTTTAGATCCTATTTTTATTTCCCCTGTTATAAGCTTCTTGACGGTAGGTGCCAGACTTTTATTTATCTTTGTTTCATAAATGCTTTGCTGTACTGCCTACCACCTAGTATGTGAGTACTAAATGCAGTCACGCATCACTTAACGGGACATGTCCTGAGAAACGTGC
>NW_012117429.1:0-305 GCF_000951035.1 Colobus angolensis palliatus | reverse complement strand
TTAAGACTTTGGGGGACTGTTAGGAAGGCATGATTGGTTTTGAAATGTGAGGATATGATATTTGGAGGGGCCAGGGGCAGAATGATATGGTTTGGCTCCAGGTCCCCACCCAAATCTCATCTTGAAGTGTACTCCCATAATCCCCATGTGTTGTGGGTGGGGCCTGGTGGGAGATCATTTGAATCACAGGGGGCAGTTTCCCCCATACTCTTCTCATGGTAGTGAATAAGTCTCACAAGATCTGATGGTTTTATTGGGGGTTTCCACTTTTTCATCTTCATTTTCTCTTGCTGGTACCATGTAAG
>NW_012117428.1:0-6145 GCF_000951035.1 Colobus angolensis palliatus | reverse complement strand
GTTTCACCGTGTTAGCCAGGATGGTCTCGATCTCCTGACCTCGTGATCCGCCCGTCTCGGCCTCCCAAAGTGCTGGGATTACAGGCTGGAGCCACCGCGCCCGGCAAGAATTCTTTCTTAAATTGCATTTGGTGTTCATATTTCCCCCCGCCATTTCGTAAAGGCACTCTAGGCTTCTTAGGTCACGCATGTCAAAACGCTTCCAGCCTCTATGCATCACCTAGTTCCAAGGCCTCTTCCAATCTTCTGGATGTTCCTTATTGCATCATCCCAGTGCTTGGCAGCAGAATCTCTAGTAGTTTGCTAGGGCTAGTCTGACAAAGTACCACAAACATGGCATAAACAGCAGAAATTTATTGTTCACGATTCGGCAGCTGGTAGTCCAAATCAAAGCCTCAGCCGGGGTGGTTCCTTCTGAGTAGTAAAAGGGAAGGATCTATTCCAAGGATGTTACCTTGCCTTGTAAATGGCACACTTCTCCCCATGCCACTTCACATTTTCTTCCCTGGACGCATGTTCCTGTGTCTGAATTTCTCCTTTTGGTGTGCAAAATGCATGCTAGTTATTTTGGTTAGAGCACACCCTAATGAATGTAATTGAACTTGAGTACCCCAGTAAAGGACCTATCTGCAAGTAGGAGAGAGATGAGGGTTCTGGAGTCTAATAGATGTACTGGTGATGGAGGGATCTTAGGTTGCACACTCCTTATGGGAATCTAATGCCTGCTGATCTGTCACTGTCCCCCATTACCCCCATATGGGACTGTCTAGTTGCAAGAAAACAAGCTCAGGGCTCCCACTGATTCTCAATTATGGTAAGTCATAAAGTTATTTCATTACACATTACAATATAATAATAATAGAAATAAAGTGCACAACAATAAGTGTAATGCACTTGAGTCATCCCAAAACCATCCCCCAAATGCCATTCCGTGGAAAAATTGTCTTCCCTGAAACCAGTCACTGGTGCCAGAAAGGTTGGGGACCACTGGTCTAGCTAGTGTGTGCTGGCAAACTGCAATCCCATGAGTCATTTGTTATCTTAGTCTACGTCTGGGAACAGGGACAACATCTGAAATTGCTTCTTCTCTGAAGAGGGTATGGCATCCAGTCACTATTGAACTTCAGCACACTATTGAGAATTCTAATTGTCAATGGCCAATAGATTGATCCTCTAAATTAACCTGCTAAAATATATTAAAAGGATTTTAGAGATTTCTCATTCTAACCGATTGATAAAAAGGTTAACTATATAAAAAGACACATCATGGTGTGACAGCTAGCCTTAAAACTTGGCTTGACAAAAGTGAAGAGCAAAAAACCTGTACAAAACAAAGATAACCTCCTGTGTCTGCTCAAACTGCCCCATGTGGGAATAACAACAAAGGACACTCCACCTTGTGCCCTTCGAGTTCAAATTCTGCACTTTCACCTCAACGCCGTGGGTTGCATTGCTAGTCAGGAAACCAGCCCCTCTTGGTTGAATATTGGTGTGACTTTTGAGGAGTATCTATTTCTTATGGACCCTTTTCCCTTCCTTGGATTGTTTTGGATTTCCTGTCTTCCTTCACCTATGATGGGGACACATGAAGCCCTGTGGCCTTCTTGTGGAGACAGCTGACAATCTAAGACCCTAGAAAATTTGGTAGGACAAATATGTGGGTTGTATCCTGTGAAAGGCTAGCAAAACTGTCTTTTCTCTTTGAACTGTCTCTGGGGTATGGGGAAGTTCTGGACCTTGTGAAATCTACTTTCTACCTCGCTGGAGACACCTCATGCATCCTTGGTTGTGTCATAATCTTGGTGAAACTTAACTGAAAAGGTACCTTTACTTTACAGTAAACAAAACCATCAAGAAAAGGTACTTTTACTTTACAGAAAACAAAACAATCAAGAAAAGGCCAAAACCCAGAAATATCAGCTGCTTGTCTTCTGCTGCTGCTTATCAGCCGTAGTGGCATCGGTCGCTTTGGGCTCCTTGGTCCTCAAGACGTCATCGGAGGTCCTCTCAGAGGAAGGCTCAACCATCTAGGGGGCAACTGCCAGTGGATGTGAAGAACAGACAATGACAGTTTACCACCAGTGGGAGGGCCATTTGTAGTCACCGTATGGCTGAAGTCACGGGTCACCAACTCCACATCTGACTGAATGAAGTGCCATGCAGGGAGACTATCAGCAATCCTCCCGGCCTCAGAGGCGATTTGATGGTCCCATTGCTTGGCAATCACAGTGGGTGTCCTTCGACCCGCTCCCTGTGCTCAACCCTGCCCACTCTCAACTAGGGCGAGCTCTGCATTCCACGCATTCTTTCACTCCTGTTCTGCAACCACTCCAATTCCAAACAAGCTGGGTTGTACTAGGAATCCTCTCTAAATCATATTCTTGGTCTGTTTATTCCTTATTTCTTCCTCCAGGAGCCCAGTCTCTCTTGGGAGAGCTGCGGATCCTGGCTCAGTATGGTGTGTAGGGTTGCCCAAGACTTGATGTGTGAGGTTTCTTTCCTTTTCATAGGTAGAGTGAGCACATAATTTCTTGTCGAATAAATTGTGGGTCAGGTTTCAGAGTAAATGGGGCACTGTGAATCCTTGGGCTGGGGCAATAGGCAAAATCAGGATGTGCGACCCCCCTTCTAGGGGAAAGATCTGGGGATAGAATAAGAACATCCCTTGGGGTTTGGAACACAAAGGTTAGTGGGCAATGAGACCGATTTACTTTTAATAGCATCTTTTTCATGATTTCCTTTCTTTGAAGTCCTAGTGCCTTTGTTTCCTGGAGACAACTGGTATGGCTAGGCTGCATTAACACGGGAAAGAGACACAACACTGTGAGAGCATCTGTTTGGGTCTCAGAACTCATGTGAGCTAGTGGCACCGAACTCGACAGCAAGAGTCATTGAGGGCACGGGTTTGGGAGTCAGAGGAGACCTGGGCTCAGACTCCAGTTGTGCCTCTTACTGGCTGTACTGCCTTGGGCAAGTGGCTTGACCTCTCTGAGCCTCAGTTTCCTCCTCTGTGGAATACGGGTCTAGAAAGTGGTTGTGAAGATACAGGGTGATGATGCAGACGGGGTGCCAGACACATAGTCAGCAACCAATGAATGTCGGCTGTACCTGGTCCCAATTCCGAGATTCACGCCCTACGGAAATCGCAGGCGGTGGGGGTGGGATCCAGTGCCACACAGCTGTATGAACACGCTCTCCTGGCTATCTGGACCCCATCTGTTTGCTTCGGGCTGACAGTGAGATAAGGGAGGATGACTTTTCTCTCCTGAGCCACGTGTTAGTAAAGCTGTACGGATAATGTTGCTCTGAGTCCTGAAGGGAAGTTGCTGGGTAGCAACTTTACAGTGCTCCAGCCTCGGGGCACTACCCACTCGGGGCTTTGTGTCAAGCAATTCCCCCTCACTGCCATGGAACCTGGCTTCCCATACCACCTCCTTGCCCCCACCCACCATCTCCCTATCTGAATTCTATTCACTTTTCAGGTCTTGGCTCAAATCCTGCCTCCCCTGTGAAGATGTTCTGAGTCTCAGGATCTCCAACTGTGACATGGGCATACTGTTTGCAGCATCCCCACAGATGGATTGTGGTGAGGAAGGAAAGAGAGAGTCGATGTAGCATGCTAGGTGCAGTATCTGGTGCAGGCTTGTGGTGAGTTCCTTGCCTCTTCCTCTACCTCCCCTCTGAACCCCCAGCATGCAGGCATGGCGGCCTTGATCACATGCTGCCTTCTCTTGATAGTCATTGGGGATCATGCTTGTGCTAGTTTTCTCCTCAGTTGCAGTGTCACAGACAAATGGAGTGGGGGGGCCATATCTCATCCTTCCTCACCTTCCAGAATCCAAAGCTACAATAAAGGCCATCATCACCATTTTTCACTGGCCACTTTAGGGGACCATGTGGCAGGCACTCAGCTATGTGTGTAATGCACGTAAGTGTAGTCCTCACTCTTTCACCTCCTAGCTCTCTTCCAGGATGTGCAGGCATTGATTCTCCTTTAATTATACCAGATTGGGTCAACCGCTACCAAGGTCGCAACATGAGTAAGTGGCCTTGCCAGGCCTCAAGTCCTATGATAGGTTAAGTTTCTAGTGAACGCCTGTGAATGGGTGGTTGGCAAGAGGGACACACGTAGAACCCAGAATAGGAGTGCCTGCCCCATTACTTTTACATGGCATAGGCAGGCTTGCTTGAGAGAAAGATGTAGGCAACAAAGACATAGGACTCAGTGGGTCCTCGAGCTTAGGTAAGGGGATATAGTCACTCCAGGACACGGAGAGAAACGGAGAGGGGATTGGTCAAGCTAAACCTCAAGGCAGTCGCCCCAGGGAATTCCACAGTGGCTCCAGGATCCCTAAAACAGTAGCAGATGACCCACCCACTAGCCATCCTCGAGGTGAACCGTAGAACAAGCCCGGGCCAAGTGAGCCTCCCTGGAAGAGGTTTGTTAGCCTAGAAGATGTTGAATCCCTTGGGAGTCCATGGTGGGCATTTCACTCCCACAGATCCTTTGGAGAGCAGCAGGCTACAAGATCGTGCGTGGACCTCTGATGCAATGAGGAGACAGGCTCCACTGTGCTTAAGTGTCCCTTACAAGTAGAAGCCAGAGGACCCTCACTCATTGCTATTCAGCCAATGCCTAAGGTCATTGGGGAAGGTCCCAGACACCTTGTACTGGTATGGCTGGTGCCTTGGAGGGGCTATCTGGAGGGCTGAGCTCAGCTGGGCCTCTGCACCTCTCCAAGACTCCTTAGAGCATATCACTGTGGTGTCTCCAGCAGGAGAGGCAGACTTCTTACCTGGCAGCTCAGAGCTCTCAGACAGCCAGGCATAGGCCACTCCAGTCCTCTGAAAGGATAGCTCTGGGTCAGACAAACCTCCACCATTCTCCATGCGTCAAAGCCATCACGGGCCTGTCGGGATCCCTTGGGAGAGGCAAACAGACGTGTCCAATGGGGCAATGGGAGGAGCATTCAGGAATAAGCAGCCTTCCTGGGATGCAGCCTATTCACACACACTTTTTGTGATGCTGCTAGGGAGCACACACAGAGCATGTGCATAAGAAGAGGTCCTTTACTCTCTGGGTCAAAGGGATAGCCTCTTGACTGGTTTTACATTGGACCTATCACTAGCAGGGTGACCTCTCCCATTTAGTGGATCCTCCTTCCTTATGCCACAGTGATTGCCCTTAAGTGGCATGAGGTTTCTAACCATTATAGACGCTCTTTCTCCCTTCTGGGGCCCTAGCCAAGCATAAACAGACACACAGAGGACAGCAAGGAGAATATGGGGAATCAGTACTTGTTAATAGGCGCTTGACTAGAACCTGGTCTCAATATCTGATCCTCCACATTTGGGGCCGTTGGGTGTTCCAAATTCCCTCATCGACCTCCTCTTTCAGGACTCCCCTAAAATCTGACTATCCATCCCACTCTATGGAGCCTACTTCAGCACATGTCTCAGCGTTCGGGAGAGGACAGGTTTCAGGCCACTGGAATTTAGGGAGTGAGAACAGCAGGAGCAACCTTATCCCTTTCTGTTTGAGAGCACTGAGCCCAAGCAGAATCTTTTCCATCCTTAGAAGGCAATGGAATTTGTCCCCACTAGATTTCCACAGTGCTTAGGGTCCATGAACTTCAGTAGTTTTTCAGATTTCTTACTTTTGGTATGACAAGCCCTATCCAGTACCAGTCCCACAACTGTCTTTCAGAAACAGATACCTTGTCTAGCTTCACAGGTGCAGTGGTGGAGAAACTTCCCATCTCAGCATGAGTCATACCTGGAGACTCACCCATTCCAGATAAAGAATATTATCAAGTGAGATATTGGAGAATTGACGTTGGAGTGAGTTAAGTCTTTGGGGATATTGTGATGAAATAAATGTATTTTCTATGTGAGGATGTTAATTTGTGCTGCTGAGTGGATGCAGAAGGTATACTAGCATGGATGGAGTGGTATCTCCCTAAAATGCCCAGGTAGCACTCCTGGCCCCCAGTGTTTTAGAATGTGACCTTATTTGGAGAGAGTCTCTACACAGGTCATCTGGTTATAGTGAAGTTGTGAGGGTTGACTCTATGCAACAGGATTTGTCTCCTTACAAAAAGGTGACAATTGGTATCCAGAACTGTGAGATAAAAATTACATCGTG
>NW_012117427.1:7614-7914 GCF_000951035.1 Colobus angolensis palliatus | reverse complement strand
TGATCAGGCTGGTCTCGAACTCCCGACCTCAGGTGATCCGCCTGCCTCGGCCTCCCAAATTCCTGGGATTACAGGCATGAGCCATCGCAGCTGGCTGCTACCTTACTTTTTAACTTTCCAGTTTTCTTGTATTTTTTTTTTTTTAGCCAGTGAGTTAGAAATTTTATCACCTTTTTTTTTCTGCTTTGCTAATTATGACCTTTTAACATGTAACAAACAGATTGAAAAATTAGTGTTTTTTTTGCATGTAGAAAACTAGTCAGTCTCTTAATTACTCCTGCCCATACTTCTTTCTTTCTT
>NW_012117427.1:0-1154 GCF_000951035.1 Colobus angolensis palliatus | reverse complement strand
TGCAAGCTCCGCCTCCCGGGTTCTTGCCATTCTCCTGCCTCAGCCTCCTGAGTAGCTGGGATTACAGGCACACACCACCACGCCCAGCTAAGTTTCGTATTTTTAGTAGAGACAGGATTTCACCGTGTTGGTCAGGCTGGTCTTGAGCTCCTTACCTCGTGATCTGCCTGCCTCAGCCTCCCAAAGTGCTGGGATTACAGGCATGAGCCAACGCACCCAGCCAACAACTGACTTTTATAAAATGGACTTGTGGAACATGACTAAGATAAGGTAGCATTTAAATTAGTGGAAGAGATAATGTCATAAGAAATGGAAAACAGCAGATAATCCAGACATTCATTTTTGGCTTTGGAATACTTACTTATTTATATATTTACTACTTTTTAAAAGCAAATTTACTTTCATGGATATTTGGGTTAGAATTCATTTATATTCTCAGAGCACACTTATGATAAGAGTATTTGGTTTCCTCTAGGAGTGGATTTATTGTCTTGATGATAATTCTGTTCCTAAACCAACAAGAAATGGAGCAGAGACTTTGTAATATCAAAATAAATTATTGTTTGATTTGTGGCAGTTTTGCAGGGCTAGTGATAAATCCAGAGAGCTTTGAATCGTAATATTTTACATCATGGTGCCTTACCGTCCCTTACCCCCCAGTTTCTTTGCAGGGTATAGTAGAAAATGCAGTAGCTTAGGAGCCGGGAAATCAAGGATTTTATCAAGTGAGCCTATTAACTAGTGGAATGAATTAACATTTACTGAGCTCCAGTCATGTGTCAGGCATTGTATACTTTATCTCATTGTTGTTTGTTAGGCTTCATTTTATTGATGATAACATAGGCCATGAGAAATAAACTAATTTGCCCAAGACTCTGCAAGTAGTAAGTTGATGGTGGAGATTCGAATCTTGGTCTGTCAGTCATTTTTTCCCCCCATTTCTAGCCTTTATTCGTCATCTGTAAAATGAAATCACAGTAGTTCAAAGTACACAGGTGTTGTGCTTCTAAAATCAAATAATGAGTTTTTACCAGTTAGTGCAGTTATTTTAAAAGGTATAAAAATCTTTTTTTTTTTTTTTGAGATGAAATCTTGCTCTGTCACCCAGGCTGGAGTGCAGTGGCACAATCCTGGTTCACTGCAACCTTCGCCTC
>NW_012117426.1:5526-6758 GCF_000951035.1 Colobus angolensis palliatus | reverse complement strand
CCCACCAACAGTGTAAAAGTTTCACATACATATTTTTAAATTTTCTTGTGTATTTTCACGAAAAAGCCTGCTAAGATCTTTAAGGGATTTGTACTAAATATGTAGAGGAATGGTGGGAGAGGATTGGATGTCTGAATAATAATGAGTCTTCTACTTCTTAAATGTAATATATTTCTTATTTTTCTTAAGTTTAAAAATTTTATTCAGCAGTATTTTATAATTTTCAGTGGAGACGTCTTGCATACTGTTACAATTAATTTTAGTATATTGATCTTAAATTCAGAAACCTTCTTGAGTTCATTTATTTATTTATTTATTGAGACAGAGTCTCATTCTGTCTCCCAGGGTGGAATGCAGTGGCGCCATCTTGGCTCACTGCAACTTCTGCCTCCTGGGTTCAAAGGATTCTCCTGCCTCAGTCTCCGGAGTAGCTGGGACTACAGGAACGCCACTGCGCCCAGCTAGTTTTTGTACTTTTTAGTGGAGACAGGGTTTCAGCGTGTTGTCCAGGTTGGTCTGGAACTCCTGACCTCAGGTGATCCACCTGCTTTCGCCTCCCAGAGTGCTGGGATTACAGGCATGAGCCACCGCGCTCAGCTACTTACTAATTTTAATAGAGATTACTTTATTCTTTTGGAATTTTTATCAGATAATCATGTTGTTTCTGCATGAAAATAGTCCTGTTTATTCTTTTCCAGTATTTATGCTTATTATTTCTCATTTTTGTATTATACATTTGCTAGGACCTCTAATAAAATATGCATAGAAGTAGTAATAGTGAAGATTGTTTTTCTGGTCTTTATGTTTTTCAATCCTGAATGTAACTGACTGACAACTATTATTATTATCTTTAATCAAATTGTCGAGGTTTTCTTCTATTTCTACATTACTGATAATTTTATTTTTTTAATTATAAATGAGTGGCTGAATTTTATCAAATTGTTTTGGGGCATCAATTTTTATGACCATATGAGGTTATCCTTTATTCTGTTAATGTGATGAATTATATTGATTAATTTTTCAGACGCTGTCAACTTGGTTATCATACATTTTATGTATTTGATTTTTAAAGATTTTCTTTATATTTTGCTCTATAGTTTTGTATTTTTTGTATCCTATTAGGTTTCATATCTTTAGTAAACTTGATATCAATTTTATTCTAGACTAATAGAAATATTTGTGAAGTGCTCCTTCTTTCTCTGGATCTGCATTATCTCATTCTTAAATGTTTG
>NW_012117426.1:0-1081 GCF_000951035.1 Colobus angolensis palliatus | reverse complement strand
AGACTTTAAAAAAAAAAAAAAAAAAAAAAAAAAAGAAAGGTAGGATTTATTAGGGAAGCTTATAAGTAAACATTTAGAAAAGTGTCTCCTTATCCTGTCACCTCATGGAGAAGCATGCAGGGGCCAAGTTACTGCTGCGTGCAGCATTGCAATGTGTCCTAGGAAAGCCATCTCATCCGCTAATGACTCTACTTTTTTTTATTAGGAAAACTTGAAAGCAAACTTAGAAGAAAGGATTAAATTACCAAGCTAGGCAATATGAATTTTGAAGTCAGCTTCTTTAGGAGAACATAACAAAGCCAACTGCTGGTGTTTATTGATACTGTGGACACGTGACATCAGGAAGCGCCCCTTTTCCTAAGGAAGAGCCATGAGCAGCAGCTAAAACATCATACTGCAACCCTCCTGGAGACTAGTGAACCATGCTGTTAGTGTCTCCCAAATGTTGTAGAATGTTTTTGTTGTTATCATGTAGAAAATTTAGAACTTTTCTTACATTTTCAGTTTCATTTGGTTTACTTTTGTATCCTTGAGTCAACACCAAATTGTTTTATTATGTAGTTCAATAGTAGGTCTTGCTACACAATAGCATAAATTCTCCATCTTTGTTCTGTTAGATTGCCTTTGTTTACTTTGCCTTTTGCATTTCCATATACTTGTTAGAATTAACTTGTCAATTTTCAGAAAAAAACTTCTTCTGGAATTCAGGTTGAGATTGTGTTGAATATATAGATGAATTTAAAGATACTTGACATATTTAGATTCCCTAATATTGAGGCATTCTTGCATTCCTACAATGAATAAGAGCTAATAAAATACCCAGATATGTAGGGAATCAGCAGGATAATTATGTATAACCACTTGTTGAGAATTTTGACAATATTTGATTAGTTGAAAATGGCCTACTAATTCTACTTCTTATAATCTAAGCTTGAAAAAGTCTTTGACATGTAACTATATATATTGCCTAATTTTTATAATAGCAATTAGTTAATAAAACTAAAATTTTTATTTGTAGAATGGTATGACAGGATACTACTCAATTTTTAATAAACCACACACAAAATACCAAGATGAAAAA
>NW_012117425.1:2995-3641 GCF_000951035.1 Colobus angolensis palliatus | reverse complement strand
GTCAAATGGTATTTCTAGTTCTAGATCCTTGAGGAATCACCACACTGTATTCCACAATGGTTGAACTAATTTACACTCCCACCAACAGTGTAAAAGCATTCCTAATTCTTCACATCTTCTCCAACATCTGTTGTTTCCTGTCTTTTTAATGATCGCCATTCTAACTGGTGTGAGATGGTATCTCATTGTGATTTTGATTTGCATTTCTCTGATGGCCAGTGATGATGAGCCTTTTTTCATGTGTCTGTTGGCTGCATAAATGTCTTCTTTTGAGAAGTGTCTGTTCATATCCTTTGCCCACTTTTTGATGGGGTTGTTTGTTTTTTTCTTGTAAATTTGTTTAAGTTCTTTGTAGATTCTGGATATTAGCCCTTTGTCAGATGGATAGATTGCAAAAATGTTCTCCCATTCTTTAGGTTGTCTGTTCACTCTGATGGTAGTTTCTTTTGCTGTGTGGAAGCTCTTTAGTTTAATTAGATCCCATTTGTCTATTTTGGCTTTTGTTGCAATTGCTTTTGGTGTTTTAGTCATGAAGTCCTTGCCCATGCCTATGTCCTGAGTGGTATTGCCTAGGTTTTCTTCTGGGGTTTTTATGGTGTTAGGTCTTACATTTAAGTCTTTAATCCATCTTGAGTTACTTTTTGTA
>NW_012117425.1:0-1487 GCF_000951035.1 Colobus angolensis palliatus | reverse complement strand
GTGTTAGCCAGGGTGGTCTCGATCTCCTGACCTCGTGATCTGCCCGTCTCAGCCTCCCAAAGTGCTGGGATTACAGGCTTGAGCCACCGCGCCCGGCCAAGCCCTTGGAATTTCATGAGTTTATTTTGTTATTCATAATGAAACCTTTTTGGTCACATCTGAGTTTACATTAATGAGGTAACTTGCCCCTAGATAATAGCCTCAGGATGGGGCTGGTCACCAGAAAGACCAAGTGATTATAAGGTTAGAACTTTCAGGCCTACCAACAGACCTCCTGGAAGGGGCTAGAGATTAAGCTCTTTGAAAACTCTTGCACAACAATAATAGTAGGATGACAGGAGGGTGGTGGACCCCAACTCCACGAGGACAGAGCTCCTGTTCTTGGGATCCTTCCAGACTACACCCCATGTATCCCTTCATCTAGCTGTTTATCTGTTCTGGTTAAAACAACAACAACAACAATAATAAACCAAACTTCATGTAGTGAGCCAAGAATGTGCCACTGCACTCCAGCCTGGGCCGCAGAATGAGACTCTGTCTCAAAAACAAAACAAAACAAAAACGTCAGCCAAATTAAATTTAAAGGAGTTTAATTGAGCAGTGAACGATTCACGAATCGGGCAGCCCCCAGAATCACAGCAGATTCACAGAGACTCCAGTGCAGCCACATGGTGGAAGAAGACTTATAGACAAAACAAACAAAAACAAAGGATATGACATACAGAAATCGGCAGTGAGGTACAGAAACAGCTAGATTGATTACAGGTTGGCATCTGCCTTATTGGAACACAGTTTGAACATTTAGCTATCTATGAATGAAGTATGGCTGCTGGGATTGGCCAAGACTCAGTTATTGTAACAGGCACATACTCCTAAATTAGGTTTTCTTTTTTTCTTTTTTTTTTTTTTTTTGAGATGGAGTCTCACTACGACACCCACAGTAGAGTGCAATGGAGCGATCTGGGCTCATTGCAACCTCTGCCTCCCAGGTTCAAGTAATTTTCCTGCCTCAGCCTCCTGAGAAGCTGGGAATACAGGTGCGTGCCACCACGCCTGGCTCATTTTTGTATTTTTAGTAGAGATGGGGTTTCACCATATTGGCCAGGCTGGTCTCAAACTCCTGACCTCAAGTGATCCGCCCACCTCCTAAAGTTCTGGGAGTACAGGCGTGAGCCACCACGCCGGCCACTCCTAAGTTAGGTTTTCAAATTTTGTCTGACTATTAAGCTAGGTTATGGTTCATCCACAAGGGCTCAAATGTAGAAGTATGGAATCTTTCTCAGGCCATTTTAGTTTGCTTTAGCAGTACCCTTTATGATAAACCATAAATGTAAATAGAGTGTTTTTCTGAGTTCTGTGCCCCATTTTAGAAAATTACTGCACATGGGCCGGGTGCGGTGACTCAAGCCTATAATCCCAGCACTTTGGGAGGCCGAGACGGGTGGATCACGAGGTCAGGAGATCGAGACCATCCTGGCTAACACCGT
>NW_012117424.1:6991-7676 GCF_000951035.1 Colobus angolensis palliatus | reverse complement strand
AAATTGGATAAAGAGTCAAGACCCATCAGTGCACTGTATTTAGGAAACGTGAATTGTCACGTGCAAAGACACACATTGGACCAAAATAAAGGGATGGAGGAAGATCTACCAAGTAAATGGAAAGCAAAAAACAGCAGAGATTGCAATCCTAGTCTCTGATAAAACAGACTTTAAACCAACAAAGATCAAAAGAGACAAGAAAGGGCATTACATAATGGTAAAGGGATCAATGTAACAAGAAGAGCTAACTATGCTAAATATATATGCACCCAATACAGGAGCACCCAGATTCATAAAGAACGTACTTAGAGACCTACAAAGAGACTTAGAATCCCACACAATAATAGTGGGAGAATTTAACACCCCACTGTCAATATTAGACAGATCAATGAGACAGAAAATTAACAAGGATATCCAGGATTTGAACTCAGCTCTGGGCCAAGCAGACCTCATGGATGTCTACAGAACTCTCCACCCCAAATCAACAGAACATACCATTCTTCTCAGCACCACATCACACTTATTCTAAAATTGACCATAATTGGAAGTAAAACACTCCTCAGCAAATGTAAAAGAACAGAAATCACACAAAAAAACTATCTCTCAGACCACAGTGCAATCAAATTAGAACTCAGAATTAAGAAACACACTCAAAACTGCACAATTACATGGAAAACTGAACAAC
>NW_012117424.1:0-1416 GCF_000951035.1 Colobus angolensis palliatus | reverse complement strand
AGACAGGGATGCCCTCTCACTACTCCTACTCAACACAGCATTGGAAGTTCTAACCAGGGCAATCAGGCAGGAGAAAGAAATAAAGAGTATTCAATTAGGAAAACAGGAAGTCAAATTGTCCCTGTTTGCAGATGACATGATTGTATATTTAGAAAACCCCATCATCTCAGCCCAAAATCTCCTTAAGCTGATTTGCAACTTCAGCAAAGTCTCAGGATACAAATTCAATGTGCAAAAATCACAAGCATTCCTATACACCAATAACAGGCAAATAGAGAGCCAAATCATGAGTGAACTCCCACTCACAACTGCTTCAAAGAGAATAAAATACCTAGTAATTCAATTTACAAGGGATGGGAAGGACTTCTTCAAGAACTACAAACCACTGCTCAACGAAATAAAAGAGGACACAAACAAATGGAAGAACATTCCATGCTCATGGACAGGAAGAATCAATATCATGAAAATGGCCATATTGCCCAAGGTAATTTATAGATTCAATGCCATCCCCATCAAGCTACCAATGAGTTTCTTCACAGAATTGGAAAAAACTACTTTAAAGTTCATATAGAACCAAAAAATAGCCTGCATAACCAAGAAAATCCTAAGCCAAAGAACAAAGCTGGAGGCATCACACTACCTGACTACAAACTATACTACAAGGCTACAGTAACCAAAACAGCATGGTACTGGTACCAAAACAGACATATAGACCGATGGAACAGAACAGAGCCCTCAGAAATAATACCATACATCTACAACCATCGAATCTTTGACAAACCTGACAAAAACAAGCAATGGGAAAGGATTCCCTATTTAATAAATGCTGCTGGAAAAACTGGCTAGCCATATATAGAAAGCTGAAACTGGATCCCTTCCTTACACCTTATACAAAAATTAATTCAAGATGGCTTAGAGACTTAAATGTTAGACCTAAAACCATAAAAACCCTGGAAGAAATCCTAGGCAATGCCATTCAGGACATAGGCATGGGCAAGGACTTCATGTCTGAAACACCAAAAGCAATGGAAACAAAAGCCAAAATTGAAAATGGAATCTGATTAACCTAAAGAGC
Organism: Colobus angolensis palliatus; assembly: GCF_000951035.1. Classification (NCBI taxonomy): domain Eukaryota; kingdom Metazoa; phylum Chordata; class Mammalia; order Primates; family Cercopithecidae; genus Colobus; species Colobus angolensis. The sequence goes on along the minus strand of NW_012117424.1, from coordinate 341 downwards.
TTCTGCACAGCAAAAGAAACTACCATCAGAGTGAATAGGCAATCTACAGAATGGGAGGAAAATTTTGCAATCTACTCATCTGACAAAGGGCTAATATCCAGAATCTACAAAGAACTCAACAAACTTACAAGAAAAAATGAAACAACCCCATCAAAAAGTGGGCGAAAGATATAAAAACACACTTCTCAAAAGACGAAATTTATGCAGGCAACAGACCCATGAAAAAATGCTCATCATCACTGGCCATCGGAGAAATGCAAATCAAAACCACAATAAGATACCATCTCACACCAGTTAGAATGGCAATCATTAAAAAGTCAGGAAACAACAGGTGCTGGAGA
>NW_012117423.1:5311-6829 GCF_000951035.1 Colobus angolensis palliatus | reverse complement strand
GAGATGGGATTTCACCATGACTGGTCTTGAACTCCTGACCTCAAGTGATCCACCTGCCTTGGCCTCCCAAAATGCTGGGATTACAGGTGTGAGCCACTGCACCCGGCTAGTAATTTTAAATTGAAAGATAAGTAGATATAATCATCCTGTCCAAAATCAGGCAGAAGATGCTTTATTAAGACATTGACTGGCTGGGCATGGTGGCTCATGCCTATAATCTCAGCACTTTGGGAGGCCGAGGTGGGACGATCACCTGAGACCAGGAGTTCGAGAACAGTTCTGGGCAACATGGCAAAACCCCCATCCCCACAAAAACATTTAAAAAGTAGAACAATAAATAAATAAAAGAAACTGATTAGACACCATAGAAAAAGAAAACAATCACAAATTTGAAATGCTTTTCTTTTCTTTTTTTTTTTTTTTTGAGATGGAGTCTCACTCTGTTGCCCAGGCTGGAGTGCAGTGGTACAATCTCAGCTCACTGGAACCTCTGCCTCCTGGGTTCAAGCCATTCTCCTGTCTCAGCCTCCCGAGTAACTGGGATTACAGGCACCCGCCACCACGCCCAGCTAATTTTTATATATTTTAGTAGAGACAGAGTTTCAACATGTTGGCCAGGCTGGTCTGGAACTCCTGACCTCAAGTGATCCGCCTGCCTTGGACTCCCAAAGTGCTGGGATTACAGGTGTGAGCCACAGTGCCCGGCCTGAAATGTTTCTTATATTCCAGTAATTGAATAAAATAGGAACCGGATTGGATTTCCTCTTTTTCCCCTTTACACAGAAGGAGTGACGTCAAAGAGTGGTTTACCTAATGTCTCTCTGTTGCTCGCTGTCATCATGATGTGGTGACTGTTATCATGTAGGTAGCACTAGTTCCCTTGATATTTGCCCACTGGTCATGTTTCCAGACAAGAATGCTATTGCTGTCCAACGCCTCATTAAAGGTATAGATGGGGCAGAGGACTAGAAATTGAGGAGCAAATATCTCAAATGTCCTTGGCAGATTAGCTGGGTCTTAGCCACATGCAGATGTGTGGTTCCAAGTGAAAGCAGATCTGAATATCCAGATTGGAGACCACTGGAAAGAAGGGGCCAGACATAGTCCAGCCAACCCCTGAGGTTAGAAACAACCAGCATGCTCTCAAGTCCTGTCTCCCACTCTCTGCTTTGTAGACCCTTTCACTGGGGGTAGCTGATAGAGCACCATTTGCCCTCTCCTCCCAGGCCGCAGCAGAAAATGGTGGCATGCATTAACATATTATTTATCCAGTGCCAGCTGAAGGAAGGGGAAAACTAATCTGTAACTTATGCTTTACACTATAAGGAACTTAAAAAACATGGGAAGGACATGTACTTCCATGTACCACAGTTGTAGAGGATCTTTCCTTGTAGTTTTCAATTTTGCTTAACTGTCTATGTCAGAAAGCAAAATGGGCCGAGCACGGTGGCTCATGCTTGTAATCCCAGCACTTTGGGAGGCGAAGGCAGGCAGATCACTTGAGGTCAGGAGTTTGAG
>NW_012117423.1:0-1086 GCF_000951035.1 Colobus angolensis palliatus | reverse complement strand
TACCTTCCCACTTCAGCCTCCTGAGTAGCTGGGACTACAGGTGCATGCCACCACCCCTGGCTGACATTTTGTATTTTTAGTAGAGATGGGGTTTTACCATGTTGGCCAGGCTGGTCTTGAACTCCTGACCTCATGATCCACCCGCCTCGGCCTCCCAAAATGCTGCGATTACAAGTGTAAGCCATGGTGCCTGGCTAAGGCAGCATTTTTATATTCATGAATTCACATGGATTCCTTCTGAAAACAATAGTCTTTTGTAATATAAAAAATAATAAGGCCAGGCACAGTGGCTCACGCCTGTAATCCCAACACTTTGGGAGGCCAAGGCGGGTGGATCACATGAGGTCAGGAGTTTGAGACCAGCCTAGCCAACATGATGAAACCCTGTCTCTACTAAAAATACAAAAATTAGCTAGGAGTGGTGGTGGGTGCCTGTAATCCCAGCTACTCGGAAGGCTGAGGCAGCAGAATCGCTTGAACCCAGGAGGCGGAGGTTGCAGTGAGCCGAGAGTATGCCGTTGCACTCCAGCCTGGGTGACAGAGTGAGACTCCATCTCAAAAATAATAATAATAATAATAAATAATAGTGGGGAGAGAGTTGGAAAATTACCTATCAGGTACGGTGTTTACTATTTGGGTAGCGGCTATACTAGAAGCCCACTCCCAGTACAGAATATACTCATGTAACAGATAAGCACATGTACCCCCTGAATCTAAGATACAATAGAGGCAATATCAGGTTGGGCACAGTGGCTCACACCTGTAATCCCAGCACTTTGGAGGCCGAGACAGGCGGAACAATTGAGGACAGGAGTTTGAGACCAGCCTGGTCAACACGGCAAAACCCTGTCTCTACTGAAAATACAAAAATTAACTGGGTGTGGTGGAACACACCTGTAATCCCAGCTACTCGGGAGGCTGAGGCAGGAGAATCACTTGAACCTGGGAGGCAGAGGTTGCAGTGAGTGGAGATCACGCCACTGCACTCCAGCCTGGGTGACAGAGTGAGACTCCATCTCAAAAAAGAAGAAAAAAAGAAACAACATCAATTCCTCTGGACACCATTTATTTTTGAAAAAAAAAAAA
>NW_012117422.1:813167-815015 GCF_000951035.1 Colobus angolensis palliatus | reverse complement strand
AAGGCTCAGGACAAGGCCTCAGGTCCCGGGCCCAGCTCTGACAGGATGTGGAGTGGCCAGGACCAAGACAGCAAGCTACTCAGTTGCAGCCAGCTGGCTGCCAAGGCAGGCTTGAACTGGGCCAGGACACATGGGGTGCCTGGGACGCTGCTAGCCATGCACAGTGATCAGAGAGCGGCTGGGGTGTGTCCTGACCAGGATCCCCCCCGCCTTCCTGCTCACCCTACTCTGGCCTCCTTCACGTGCCGAGGCCTGTGGGCAGTGAAGAGGGCTGAACAGGACAACCCCTCATCAACCCCGATTTTGTTCCTTCCTGCTGAGCCGCCTTGTGCAAAGACGCAGCGTAGGGGCACGCAGCCGGCATAGGTGGCAATTGGGCCTGGGAGAGTTCGAACTCCAGAAACCAGAGCACAAGCCCCACAGAGGGAACAGCCAGCACCGTCTAGCTGGTTGTTGCCGTGCTGGAATGTGGGCCTAGTGTTGCCAGATCTTCTGATTTTTCAAAAGAAACTAGAATGCTGGATTCTTAAGTGAAATCTTCTGGTTTTTAAATGATAGCACCTAAATGAAACTTTCAAAAAGTATGGCAGGCCAGACAAAATGTGTCATGGACCTCTCTCTCACATGTCACTTTTGGCTGTGGGGCAGGGAGAGGGGTGAGTTACAAGCTGGTGAGGAATTGGGGTGGGGCTGGGATGACGAGTCCAGCGGGGAGGAGAAGCCAAAGGCATGAGGATTCCTGTACCATCTCCACCCCACCAAGGCTTCTGGGCAGCCCCCTGGAGGCCCCTCTGAGCAGTCTGACCACCTTCAGGCTCTGGGTGAGCTTCCTCTGGCCTCCCTGAGACACGGAGGAGGGAGAGCAGCTGAGGAGATTCACCCACAGGACCGGACGGAAGTAGGCAGGGCACTCAGCCGATGCCTCGGGTGATGGCTTGAGTGGGGAGGAAGAAGGAGGGGAGAAGTGGGAGGATCCCTGTGGTGTTCCCTCAGCACAGAGGGATTACAGTGGTCACCGCATGCCCAGGAGCAGTGAGAAGACACGGAACTGGGGAGTGCTCTTGGGGGAATCACTCAGAGGGAAGCCCAGAGCCCATGAGAGTGGGAGGCAAGGACCCTGCATGTAGGCCACTCCAAGGCATTTGGCTGCCAAAGATGCAAGGCAGAAGGCAGAGGAGACCATCAGGCCCCAGTAATGTGGGTTTGTTTTAACACCAGGACACCTGGAGTCCTGGAGAAGGAAGGGATTGTGGTCCCAGAGCTCAGGAAGGTAGAATCCACAGCTCTGGTTCAAAGACTTCTCCTCTGAGGATGATCAGGGCTGCTGTGTGCAGTTGTGTGGGTTGTGCACTGTGTAACCTGTGTATAAGCCAAGGGATTTAAGCAGAGATGGCTGGGGTAAAGCTTCAGGTTCAGGTGTTCAGCCCAGGGTCTTTGTGATCCTAAATTGACTTTGCCCATTGATTCAGCCATACCCCCTATTGCGATGGGCAGATGGGCCTCGACTCCAGTGCAAGGGTGGTGGAGAGGGGACTGTGCCAGTTCCCTGGACAATCCCAGCTGCCTCATCTTGGACTGACATGGACACCGGGCAGTAACACCAGCTCTTGGAGTTGCTGGGACCCAGTGTAATATCAAAGCTCCCTGCTCTGCACTCTCCTGTCACATAGGAAGACCTCAGAAAATGGAGTTCCTTCCTTTCCACCTGCACTGGGGGAGTGCAGTGAGCAGAAGAAAAGCGAAGGTCCCTTTGCCTTGTGAGATCAGCTGACACCTGGGCTTAGGTGCATCCCTATCCCTGCAGCCTGTTACTTCCCTTGATCGCCACCCCCACCTCCATCTTCAAGG
>NW_012117422.1:812482-813117 GCF_000951035.1 Colobus angolensis palliatus | reverse complement strand
TACAAGACATTTCACCACCTGCATGACCCAGCCTGGCGGAAGAGGGACCAGAAGCGCATCGCGGCTCAAAAACAGGTGCTGGCAGGGCTCCTCATTGGGGACGGATAGGATGATGGTGATGTGGGGAGCCAGCAGGCCCGAGCTTTCGCCAAGTTCTCCTTGGCCCAAATGGCCCCATCCTCCCCTGCTTGGCCCAGGTCATCGACAGGCATTCTGCTCTGCCTGCTGCTGTGGGCACCCTGGGCACTGTGGGTCAGTCCAGACCTCAGGGTCTGGTACTCATGCAGGCTGGCAGAGTGGGGTTGGGGAGCCACACCCGGGATGCAAGGATCCTGCCCTCAAACAGCCCCTTCTCTAGGATGCATATTCATCCAACAGGAGATCCCAGCTCTCCTGCTTCCTAGTGGGGCATAGCCCTGGGCAAGAGACTTCACTGCTTTGAGCTATGGGTTCTTCCTCTCCAGTGGGGACCACAGGGCTTCTGATGGCGAGGTTGTGTGGGGTCAGTGGGTAGCTGGTACTCATGCAGCCCTGAGTCCGTGCTCTTTCCTCCCTTCCTTCCCAGGAGCAGTTCAAGGTGGACAGGGAGGGAGGCCTGAACACTGTGAAGTACCAAGTGGCTTCCCGCACTGCCC
>NW_012117422.1:806059-806997 GCF_000951035.1 Colobus angolensis palliatus | reverse complement strand
AGTTCGAGATTCTCCTGCCTTAGCTTCCCGAGTAGCTGGGATTACAGGCCTGTGGGACCAGGCCCAGGTAATTCTTTGTGTTTTTTTAGTAGAGAGATGGTTTCACTATGTTCACAATGTGCCCACCTCAGCCTCGAAGAGTGCTGGAATTACAGGTGTGAGCCTGGCCAGGGGAGAACTTTTGAACACTTACCTGTGTTCTGTAACACAGATCCTTTGGGGGATAACACAGATCCTTTGGGGGATAACAAAGATCCTTTGGGGGACCCAGGGTGGACTGCAGGGTGGAGTCTGAGGAAGGAGAGAGCCCAGTCCAAGGAAGAGATGGTGAAGCCAGAATGAGGCAAGGGAGCGGAGTTGGGGATGCAGGCCTGCTAAGCCCCCAGAGCCAGTAGGAGCCCTCCCTAGCAGGATCAACCAGACGCCATCAGGCCTTCCCTTCATGGAGGGTCGACTCCACTGCAGACTGTTTCCCAAAAGGCCAAATGGAGGTACACATGGCCTTTTTGCCATCTCAGCCCTCGTGGCTTGAGAACATTTTTTACAAAACAAAAACAGAGAAAAGCAACTTTCGGTTCCAACATCAACATGTAAACAGCTTGTAAGTCATCATTCCCATCCTTTCAACAAGAAATAAAGTGCAACAGACTGAAAAGCAACTCCTTATCTTAGACCCATCAGAGAAATGAGGTTGCGGGGCAAACTGCCTTCCACAGTCTGGAGAGGCACACGGATCCTTAGCTAGAGAAGAAGCTGCTGGAGCCACACACTGGTTAGGAATATTTAAGTGGTAATGTTGACAAAGTCAGCATGTGGACTCCTGGTGAAGACTCGAGAAAAATCCCCTCCTGTCTCTGACAGGGGAAGGGAAAACTAACCATTTAAAGACACCCAGAGTGGGCCAGGCATGGTGGCTCACGTCTGTAATCCCAGCACTT
>NW_012117422.1:803522-804658 GCF_000951035.1 Colobus angolensis palliatus | reverse complement strand
GGAAAGAACGTGAATAGACACTCCACCAATGAAAATATACTGATGGCAGATAAGCATATGAAAAGATGTTCAACATTGCTTGCCACGAAATAATTACCCATTAAAACAACAGTGGAATACCACTACACACCTGTTAGAGTGGCTAAAATCCCCAAACACTGATAATACCAAATGCTGGTGAGGCTGTGGAACCACAGGAACCATTCTTACCATTGCTGGTGAGAATGCAAAATGGTACAGCCACTTCAAGTTTGGCAGTTCCATGCAAAGCTAAATATAGTCTGGCTGTATTTCAGCAATTTCATGCCTAGGTATTTACCCAACTGATTTGAAAACTTATATCCACACAAAAATCTGCACATGAATGTTTATAACAGCTTTATTCATAATCACTGGAAACTAGAAGTGACCAAGACGTCCTTCAGTAGGTGAGGGGATAAGCAAACTGTGGTATATTCCTACAGTAGAATATTATTTAACACTAAAAAGAAATGAGCCATCAAGCCACAAGACATAGAGGAACCTTAAATATATATTGCTAAGTGAAAGCAGCACGTCTCAAAAACTATATACTGTATGATTTTAATTACATATGACATTCTGGAAAAGGCAAAACTAGCGACAGTAAAAAGATCAGTGGTTTCCAGAGGTATTTGGAGACAGGAGAAAGGTATAATAGGTGAGGTAAGGGGATAATTTAGGGTCATTAAACTATTCTGTGTGATACTGTAATGGTGGATACATGGCACGATGAATTTGTCAAACTTCAGAGGCCCTTTAGCAAAGAGTGAACCTTTGTGTATGCAAATTTTAAAAAATAATTTACGGCTGGGTGTGGTGGCTCATGCCTGTAATTCCAACACTTTGGGAGGCCAAGGCGGGCGGATCACAAGGTTAGGAGATTGAGACAATCCTGGCCAACATGGTGAAACCCGGTCTCTACTAAAAATACAAAAATTAGCATGGCGTGGTGGCACGTGCCTGTAGTCTCAGCTATTTCGGAGGCTGAAGCAGGAGAATCACTTGAACCTGGGAGGCGGAGGTCACAGTGAACCAAGATCGCACCACTGCACTACAGCCTGGCAACAGAGAACACGACTCCATCTCCAAACAACAACAACAACAATAATAATAAT
>NW_012117422.1:794241-797122 GCF_000951035.1 Colobus angolensis palliatus | reverse complement strand
TGTCACACAGGCTGGAGTGCAGTGGTGCAATCTCAGCTCACTGCAACCTCTGCCTCCTGGGTTCAAGCGATTCTTCTGCCTCAGCCTCCTGAGTATATGGGACTATAGGCATGCACTGCCATGCCCAGCTAATTTTTGTATTTTTAGTAGAGACAGGATTTCACCATGTTTGCCAGGCTAGTTTCGAACTCCTGACCTCAGGTGATCTGACCATCTTGGCCCCCTAAAGTGTTAAAATTACAGGCGTGAGCCACAACACCCAGCCTACACTGGTTTTTTAAATGTTGAACCTATTTTGCATATATGAAATAAATCCTGTTAAATTGTGGTGTATTCACAGATAAACATTTATTCATAAATTCAATTTGCTAATATTTTGCTAATAGTTGCATCTATATCAGGGATCCCCAGCCCCCAGGCCTGGGACCAGTAACAGTGAGCCAGGCCACATAGCAGGAAGTGAGTGGCAGGTGAGCCAGTATTGCCACCTGAGCTCTGCCTCTAGTCAGATCAGCGACAGCGTTAGATTCTCATAGGAGTGTGAACCCTATTGCAAACAGCACATATGAGGGATCTAGGTTGCAAGCTCCTTATTAGAATCTAATTAATGCCTGATGATCTGAGGTGCAACAGTTTCACCCGGAAACCATCTGACCCACCCACCATGTCCTGTGGAAAAATTGTCTTCCATGAAACTGGTCCCTGTTGCCAAAAAGGTTGGAGACCACTGATCTATGTTCATGAGAGGTATTGGTCTATAGTTTTCCTTTCTTCCAACGTTTTTATCTAATTTTGATAGGAAATGCTAACTTTCTGAAATGAGTTAGGAAGTATTCCCTTCACTTTTTTTTTTTGAGACAGAGCTCTGTTGCCCAGGCTGGAGTGCAGTGGCGTGATCTCGGCTCACTGCAAGCTCCGCCTCCTGGGTTCACGCCATTCTCCTGCCTCAGCCTCTGGAGTAGCTGGGACTACACGCGCCCGCCACAGCGTCTGGCTACTTTTTTTGTATTTTTTAGTAGAGATGGGGTTTCACCGTGTTAGCCAGGATGATTTTGATCTCCTGACCTCGTGATCCACCAGCCTCAGCCTCCTAAAGTGCTGGGATTACAGGTGTGAGCCACCACGCCCAGCCTATTCCCTTCACTTCTATTTTTTGGAAGAGAATGTAGAGAATTGGTACCATTTCTTCCATAATGTTTGCGAGATTTGACAACAAAACCATTGGGTCTGGTGCTTTCTTGTTGGAAAGGTTGTTTATTGATTCAATTTCCGTTATAGATACAGGCCTATTCGGATCATCTGTTCTCCATGTGTGAATTTTGGTTGTTTGCCTTTCAAGGAATTGATCTATTTCACCTAAGCTTTGGATCTGTGGGTACAGAGTTGCTCATAATATTTTTTTTTTTTTTTTTTGAGACGGAGTCTTGCTCTGTCGCCCAGGCTGGAGTGCAGTGGAGCAATCTCAGCTCACTGCAAGCTCCGCCTCCTTCGGAGTTCACCCCATTCTCCTGTCTCAGCCTCCCAAGTAGCTGGGACTACAGGCGCCCGACACCACGCCTGGCTCATTTTTTTGCATTTTTAGTAGAGACAGAGTTTCACTGTGTTAGCCAGGATGGTCTCAATTTCCTGACCTCGTGATCCGCCCGCCTCAGCCTCCCAAAGTGCTGGGATTATAGGCATGAGCCACTGCGCCTGGCCGGGTCTTGTTTTTTTAATCTACTGACAGTCTTTGTGTTTTAGTTGATATATTTAGCACCATTCACATTTAAAATGATTATTGAGATAGTTGGATTACTATCTACAATGTCTGCAGCTGTTTTCTAGCAGGTGCACTTGTCCTTGTTTTTCTTCCCTTATTTTTCTGTCTTCTCTCGTTCAGTTGAGAATTTTACATGATTCCACTCTTTTTACTTTCTAGCATTATAATCATACTTCTTTCAAAACATTTTAATTCATTGACCTAGAGTTCACCGTACAGATTTGAAATTAATCTACATCCACTTTCAAATTGCACTTTACCGCTTCATGGGCAGTGCCAGTGTCTTCTAGCAGAGTATTCCCAGTTCCTCTCTCCTCACCCTTGTAAGAGTGCTATTCTTGATTTCACCTATCCTTTACTATGGACCCCAACACGATGTTGCTATTATTACTTTAACCAGGCAGTTACCTAAATATCAACTAAGAATAGGAAATGTAAAAGATTTTCTATTGCCTTCATGTACTCCTTTCCTGACGCTTCCTTTCTTTATGTGGATCTGAGTTTCTAACCTACATCTCTTCCGTTCTCCCTTAACAGCTGCTTTTAACATTTGTTGTAGGGCAGATCAGCTGGCAATAACTCTCATTGTTTTGCTTGTCTGAGAAAGTTTTTTGTTTTTTGTTTTGAAACAGGGTCTTGCACTGTCACCCAGGCTGCAGTGCAATGGTCAAACGTCGTTCACTGCAGCCTCGACCTCTCAAGTTCAAGGGATCGCCCTTCAGCCTCACAAGTAGCTGGGACTACAGGAGCGTGCTACCACACTCAGCTAATTTTTAACTTTTTGGTAAAGTTGGGGTCTCACTATGTCACCCAGGCTGGTCTCAAACTCCTGGGCTCAAGCGATCCTCCTGCCTTGGCCTCTCAAAGTGCTGAGATTACATGTGTGAGCCACCATGCCCGGCCCTCAGAAAGTTTTTGTTTCTCCTTCATTCTTTTTGTGAGAGCAAACATTTCTATAACATGGATATCACGATTTTTACACCATCATAAAACCCACCATTCTGTAACCTTTACATACACAGAAAAAAAGGAATTCAAAAGAAATTCTGCAACTGAGGCCAGGCACGGTGGCTCACACCTGTAGTCCCAGCACTTTGGAAGGCCGAGGCAGGTGGATCACCT
>NW_012117422.1:789445-789796 GCF_000951035.1 Colobus angolensis palliatus | reverse complement strand
GGCCCCTGCCCCGCTCACGCCCCTGCACAGCCCGCTCCTCTCCTGCATGCCACCTGCGTGCTGCCCCTGCCCCTCCTCTCCCGCACGGCGCTCGCCTGACGGGCAGAGACCAGAGCAGGGCTTGCAGCAGCTCAGATTGCCCAGGAGTCCCTGCCCAGAGGTGCCATGCCCACAGTGTCCCTCGGGTCCGCCAAGCCCTGGGCAGGCATGGGGCGACTGGGCTGAGCGCCGCACCCCGCCCCTGAGACCCGCCGGCCAGAGCCACCGTCCTTTCTGCAGCGATCCTGGTGCGCAAGGGTGACGGTATAGGCGACGTCCGGTGCTGCTGCAGCTGTGAAGCGCGAGGGTGGC
>NW_012117422.1:784750-789295 GCF_000951035.1 Colobus angolensis palliatus | reverse complement strand
AGGGGCCATGGCAGGTCTCCTGCAGGAGCAGGCACTGGCCGGCAGCGGGGTTGGTGCCCGGAACCCAGCTACAGTCGGAGGTCCCACTGTGGCTGCCCCTCGCGACAAAGCCGCCTCCTGAAACAAACAGGACAGCTGTTTCCCAGCGGGCATGGGCGGAGGGCCAGGGAACCCAGGAAGTCGCCACTGTCTTGGGACTGCTGTTTCTGCAGCAGATGGCCCAGTCCTGATTTCCTTTCTGCGCTCTACCTCCCTCATTTCTCCTCCAGTTCTGCTGCTGGAGTGGAGCGGTCTCTTAGGCAAGAATGCTTTGCTCTCCTGCATTTTTACCACTCTGGTCTTTAAACATCTAAAAGCCTGTCGTTTTTGGGGTGGAGCCCTTGGCGAGGCTGCTGTCGGCCTCAACCCACCAGGCACCCTGGGAGTTCCGTGCTGCTGCGGACACAGCACCTGAAGATGCAGCCTTCAGGGCCATGGGAGGCTCAGAGCCAACACTTACAGGTGCAGGTTTTGGTACTGGGTGTCAGAGGACAGGGGTGCTGCTGTATTGAGTACAGGGGTGGTGCAGGGTGGGTGGCCTGGGTGTCAAAAGGCATGGATGGTGCTGTGCTGAGGGCAGGGTTCAGGGTGGCGGGGCTAGGAGTCAGGGCAGGGGTGCTGCTGTGCTGAGGACAGCGGGTGCAGGGCCAGGGGCCCAGTTTCAGGGGTCAGGGTGGGGGAATGGGTGTTGGGGTCAGGGGTGCTGCTTCATTGAGGACAGGGTGCAGGGTGGGGGCTTGGTTTCATGGGACAGGAGCGCTGCTGTGCTGAGGATGGGGTGCAGGTTGACAGGCAGGGTGTCCGGGGACAGGAGTACCACTGTGTTGAGCACAGGGAGTGCCTCATGGGGCCTGGGTGCTAGGGTTTGGGGTGCAAACATAGTGAGGACAGGATGCACTGGGGAGACTGCCACATGGCACGGAGAGGCCGCAGTCAATACCCTGTGTCATGATTTCTTCCCCAGGTGTGTGTGGCCAGGTGCGGGGGACTAGACAGTGGCTGCCAAACAGGGAGCCTGCCCCGGCCGTGGCTGTTGGGGACCACGGCAGTGGGGCCATCTCTCCCTGCCTGTCTGCACCTGGGGCTGCCGGGGCCACCTTTTGTGCGCCATGGGGTGGGGGTCTTCGGCCCCTGGGAGGCTGCGGCTCAGTGACTCGGAGAGGTTGAGGTCAGGGGTCCCCTGGGGGCCATGATGCAGGAACTGCACCCTTTGGGGCTGGGAGGGGTGAGAAGGTTCTAGGCTTCCCAGAGCCCACCTGGCTTCCCCATCAGAAAGACAGCCAGGCTTGGGGTTGAGGGAGGTGATGCTGTGCCCCTGAGGCGGGCTCCACTTTCCCCAGGGGACCTTGGAAGATGGGCCCTCTCCTGACCCAGGCTCAAGGACTCTTGGCAGCCCCTTTGGTCCTGCCCTTTCTCCCAGCCTTGGCCTCCCTCCCAGAGCTCTAAGGTCTGGCTCTAGGCCTGTGGATGGCTCTGAGATGATCCCTGGGCCTCCATGGAGCTCTGGCCTCACAGCTGTGTGATCTGGGGGCCTCAGGGAACCCACTGCCCTCTGTCCCTGAGCCTGAAGGCCATGAGGCCTGTGGATCCCTGAGCTGTCCCCTCTGAGACCCCAGGCAAGGCGGGGGTTGGACAAGAGCAGGCGGTGAGGTGTCCTTGTTCCTGAAGCTCCATTCTGCTTGGCTCCTGCCCCCTAGAGAGCCCAGGAAGGGACACAGTGCAGGCAGGACCTTGAGGGCGGCAGTTCAGGCTCACCTGTGTCCTGGAGAGATTGGTGTTTAGTCCTGAGCAAACATCTCTGTTGGCTTTTGCCTCATGGGTGGCTCCACAAATTACAGCAGCCCAGTCACCACCACAGGTCTCCTGTGCACCTGGACAGGTGTGCACTCACCTGGTGCAGGTTTTCCTCCTTGACACCAGTGATCCCAGAGGAGCTGGGGCCAGCTCAGGCGAGATGTCTGTGGCCCTGCAGGCCCAGGTCCTGGGGCACCAGAGCCGCTTCCCAGATTTGGGAGCTGGCAGTGGTGCTTCTGGTCCTGGCCCTGGGCTCCTCGGTGCCCTGGACTGCTGATGTCTGTGTCCTGCAGAGCCCAGAGTTCCAGGGAAGCACCTAAGGGGCAGTTTGGCCCTGGGCAGGAGGCAGGATAGGGGCCATCCCAGTCACTTCTAGGTCCCTCCTGTGTCTCCATGACTAGAAAATTCTCACCCTTGTGTTCCTGAAAGAGAAAAAATGTAGTTTCCTAGAATTTAAGTCATGACCTGGGGGATGCTGGGGGAGGTGTGCACTCCGGGTGCCAAGACCCGAGGGTGGTGAGCTGGGGGTGCAGCATGAGCTGGGGTGGGAGAGGGAGGGAGAGGGCTCTCTGGGTTTCTTCCTTACACTTTTATTGCCAGAGAAGCTGGCACAGACCTGGCAGACAGGGGCTGGTCCTGAGTGGACCAGGGGTGTCGTCCTGGTCTGCTTCTTCTGCTCCTCCACCATGGCCTGTGGGGTGTCTGCTGCACCCCGGGAAGCCCATTCTACTGCCCTGGAGCCCCTCAAGTGCCTTCTCTATACGGACCTGGCTTGTTCTTATTTATTTATTTATTTATTTATATTTATTTTGAGATGGAGTCTCGCTCTGTCGCCCAGGCTGTATTGCAGTGGCGCCATCTCAGCTCACTACAAGCCCTGCCTCCCGGGTTCACACCATTCTCCTGCCTCAACCTCCCGAGTAGCTGGGACTACAGGTGCCCACCACCATGCCTGGCTAATTTTTTGTATTTTTAGTAGAGACAGAGCTTCACCATGTTAGCCAGGGTGGTCTCGATCTCCTGACCTCATGATCCACCCGCCTTGGCCTCCCAAAGTGCTGGGATTACAGGCATGAGTCACCACGCCTGGCCGGGCCTGGCTTATTCTTTCAGACATGTAATGATTAAACACTTTATGGCACTCAAGAAGCACCTAGTTTCTTCAGACTTTACCTCTATTTAATTACTTTTAGCCTTAGAACATAACATAGGGCTTTACGGACATTTCCACACTTGGAAGAGGGAACTGAGGCACAAAAGGGTCTATAGAACTTCTCAGTTCATGCAGCTTCCAAATAAGAACTTGAGCCCAGACCTTTGTGCACCAGTTCCCCGTGCTCTTGGTCACTCCCATCTGCTGTCTTTCTACCTTGCCTCATCTCAGTACAGGGATTTGCCTACACAATTGGTCTTCACCGTTTTAAGTGCAATCCACAGTGCAAATTCTTCCTAACGCCCAACTCAGATTCACGAGGCTTATCTCTGCAGATGGTGACAGTGGACAATGGATCAAACATTGAACCCAGTGGTTCCCTGCATTTTTTTTTTTTTTTGAGACGGAGTCTTGCTCTGTCACCCAGGCTGGAGTGCAGTGGCATGTTCTCAGCTCACTGCAAACTCCGCCTCCCGGGTTCCCGCCATTTCTTCTGCCTCAGCCTCCCGAGTAGCTGGGGCTACAGGTGCCCGCCACCACGCCTGGCTACTTTTTGTATTTTTAGTAGAGACGGGGTTTCACGGTGTTAGCCAGGGTGGTCTTGACCTCCTGACCTCGTGATTCACCCACCTTGGCCTCTCAAAGTGGTGAGGTTACAGGCGTGAGCCACCGCACCTGGTCGGTCTCCAGCCTTTTTGACACCAGGGACCAGTTTCATGGAAGATGATTTTTCAAAGGACCAGGGTGGGGTGGAAGGATGCTTTCAGGATGATTCTTGCACATTTATTGTGCACTTTATTATTATTATATTGTAATAATTAATGAAGCAATTCTGCAACTCACCATAATGTAGAATCAATGGGAGCCCTGGGCTTCTTCTCCTGCAACTAGACAGTCCCATCTCGGGGTGATGGGAGACAGTGACCCATCATCAGGCCTTAGATTCTCATAAAGCGCGTGCAGCCTGGATCCGCGGCCTATGCAGCTCACAGTAGGGTTTGCGCTTCTATGAGAATCGAACACCGTGGCTAATCTGACAGGAGGTGGCGCTCAGGCGCTGATGCCAGTGATGGGGAGCGGCTGTAAATACAGATGCAGCTTTGCTCCCAGCTGGCTGCTCGCCCCCTGCTGTGCAGCCCGGGTCCTAACGGGCCACACACTATCGATGGCCCGGGGGTTGGGGACCACTGATTTAACCCATTTCCCATTTAGAAAAAAAAGTGCCGCTCCCTGGCTGCACAGTGTTCTCGGGGAACACACGTAGTGGGTTGAACTGTGAATAAACGATTCCTCATTTCTCTATGGTCTTCTGTGGCAAGATGTCAACAGCTGTCTTTATTTTCATACATTTCCCAGATAATTCCTCCGATGAACTGGAATCCACGCACAGATTTAGGTCGCATATGCGCCATGATCCTGATTTGCCTCCTGAAGGGCAGCTATATACAGGTACCGTGGAAATTCAGTTACCATTGCAGGCATAAGGATTTCAGATTCTTCAGTGTCCCACACTTCAGACCACTCTGACATTGCTACACTCTATCTTCTTTATTTCATGT
>NW_012117422.1:778544-783352 GCF_000951035.1 Colobus angolensis palliatus | reverse complement strand
GGTTCACGCCATTCTCCTGCGTCAGCCTCCCGAGTAGCTGAGACTACAGGTGCCCGCCACCACGCTTGGCTAATTTTTTTTGTATTTTTAGTACAGATGGGGTTTCACTGTGTTAGCCAGGATGGTCTCGATCTCCTGACCTCGTGATTCGCCCGCCTCCTCCTCCCAAAGTGCTGGGATTACAGGCGTGAGCCACCACACCCGGCCCACCTGTGCATTTCTTAAAAAGTTCTTATTGATTCAATTTCTATAATAGATATAAGCCTACTCAGATTATCTGAGTCTCCTTTGGGTACTTATGATATAGTTTCTGCCTTTGAAGGAATTTCTTATTTTTACCTAAGTTGTCAAATTTGTGAGCATAGAGTTATTCTAAGTATTCTTTTATTATCTGCTTGATATTAATGGGATCAGCAGGAATGATTCTTCCTTTTATTTATACTATTTGTAAATTGTGTCTCCTAGCTTTTCTTGTTGGTTAGCCTGGCTGGAGGTTTATCAAATCTATTTATCTTCCCTATGAAGCAGCTCTTGGTTTTGTTTATTTTATCATATCTATGATAATGATTTCTGCAAATTTTTTTTGTTCTATTTTTATGTCTGGTTTACATTACACTATAGTTTTTTTCTCTAGCTTCCTAAGGTGGAAGGTAAGAAAACTGAATTAAGATGGTTTTTAGTTTTGTTGGTTCGTTTGTTTAAGACAAAGTCTTGCTCTGTTGCCAAGGCTGGAGTGCAGCGGTGCGATCTTGGCTCACTGCAACCTCCACCTCCCAGGTTCAAGTGATTCTCCTGTCTCAGCCTCCTAGAAGCTGCGATTACAGGCACCTGCCACCATGCCTGGCTAATTTTTGTATTTTTATTAGGGATGGGGTTTCACCATATTGGTCAGGCTTGTCTTAAACTCCTGACCTCAGGTGATCCACGCACCTCGGCCTCCCAAAATGCTGGGATTACAGGTGTGAGCCACCACACCTGGCCTGTTTTTAGTTATCTATACAGCATTGTGAATAGAACTAATGCCCTGAAGTCTGCACTTAATAATGAAAATAACACATATTGTGTATTTTTCACCACAATAATGCTTTAAAATCCAATAATAGAGATGATAAGTGCAGAAGGAGCATATTTAGATTCAGGAATGTTAAACATAGTACCTTTTTTTAAAATAAAAGATATTTACCAGGCCTCTTTCTATGAGGAGACCCTGTACTGGAGTCATGTCTCTTGCATTTGTGTGCTGCCTGTGTGAACACTGCCTACTTCACAGTGATGAGGTTGGCTTAGCCAGAGACCCGAGGCTCTGTCTCCCAGGGCTCTCCTGATGGTGTCCTTTGCCTCCTTCACCACCAAGGAGGGTGGCCCAGCAGCAGCTCAGCCTGTGCTCTCGCCCACCTCCTCCACACACGCCAGCCCTGTGTGCTCAGCACCCAAGGCTGCCAGAGGTCCTTCAGCAGCTCCCAAGGCTGACAGTGACTCTGTTTCCTAGACTACCACCAGGAATGGCAGTGGCCCTCGGTGACTTCCTGGGACCTGATCCAGGCAACACACTCGGTAAAGTCTTCTTTCTTTGTCTGAGATGCGACTTTCATTTATTTTCGTTTCTTTCTATTTTCTCTGAATTAAGATATGTAAATCTTACCACGTACTTTACGGATGAGCCACAGAATTTCTTGGTGAGCAGAGGTATGTGAGAGCCCATTCATTGCCAACTTGGAACTCGTTCCAGGTGACACTCATAGATGACAACGTTAGTGATACCCTGCATGGCAGAGAGCATTTTCCTCAGGAGAAATGCATTCTTGAAAATACGGGTGACTTTGCAACCAAAAATCATTTTGGAAATCTCATGCAATACTCTTACGCATTTCCACAAGTGTCTTCTAGGCTTTATTTTGGGGCATTGACTCGAGCACTATCTCCCAACCGGTTTTCTTTCTTTTTTTTTTTTTTGAGACGAATTCTCACTCTGTCGCCCAGGCTGGAGTGCAGTGGTGCGATCTCACCACACTGCAAGCTTTGCCTCCCGGGCTCACGCCATTCTCTTGCCTCAGCCTCCTGAGTAGTTGGGACTACTGGCACCCACCACCATGCCTGGCTAATTTTTTTTTTGTATTTTTAGTAGAAACAGGGTTTCACCATGTTAGCCAGGATGGTCTCGATCTCCTGACCTTGTGATCTGCCCATCTCGGCCTCCCAAAGTGCTGGGGTTACAGGTGTGAGCCACTGTGCCCGGCCTCCCAACCGGGTTTCTAACGCCACCAAGTGAAGAAAAGACCCATGAACACAGGACACAGCATGGTCTGACCATCACAGTGTTTTCCTTTCTCTCTGCAGATGTTCTCAGCGATTCAGGAATACAGTATGTACTCTGGGATCTCCCATTTGATAAGGAAAAATCTTAGCTTTGAGAGAGGTGGCACTTTCCTCCCTACTTTTGCTGGAGAACCACCCTGGTTTGAGCTTCCTGCTGGAAATGAGGTTTGGGCAGTTTGGTGTGAAAAAAGGAAGAGTTTAGTCAACAACTGTGGCCATCCACTGTAGTTTCCAGAAGCAGTGATGTCATTTAAATACGAATAGGGTGCATCGGGGTGGAGAGGTATGGAGGAGAGAGTCCGTGTGGAGTGATGGTGAACGCCTTTGGGAGTGTGTGTGCATTTCTCTAGAAAGCATGTTCCCCTGTGCAAAGCACGACCCAAGGATCAATGTTCTAGAAACAACATTCCATCCCCACATCAGTCAACACTTCATCCTTCACCACAGCTGTACCGGAAGGTTAGTTGAACACCCCCCATCCTCAGATTGCAGACGGTGGAGAGATGAATTTCCCAAGCTCTCAATTTCCTGAATGGAAAAGGCAAATGTGAACTCAGGAAGGGGTGAAAGGTTGACGTGATGGGCTGCTGTTCCACAGTCGTCACGTGGTCCTGGTATAACTCGTCACCACACCAGGGAGTTCCAGCATCTGTGTGTGCATGTGGAGGCACGACAGCCTAGAGAGATCCCAACACTGCCCAGCACTGTAAGATGTTCTCAGTGATGGCGAAAGGCAGGGTAGCAACACAGTGGACTTTGGGGTGGTCCTTCATGTGAAACACACATAGGGGAGTCACAGGCTTTTGGCTGCAGTGGTGGTGTCAGTTCTCACCTGCTGTTCAAAAGCAGAGAATAATCAGGGACATGTCCTATTGTATTTAAAGATATGATTGGACCCAATGGGGAGGCTCATGCCTGTAATCCCAGCACTTTGAGAGGTTGAGGCAGGAGGATCACTTGAGCCCAGGAGTTTAAGATCAGTCTGGGCAACATAGTAAAACCACATCTCTACACAAAATACAAAAATTAGCCGGGCGTGGTGACGTGCGCCTATAGTCCCAGTTTCTCAGGAGGCTGAGGCTGGAGGATTGCTTTGGCCAGACAGGTGGAGTCTTTAGTGAGCCCTGATTGTGCCACTGCATCCCATCTGGGAAACAGAGTGAGATCCTGCCACACACACACAAAAAAACAACAAAATGAAAATCATGATGACCACGAGCCTCAGAAATGCTCCAGCTTAGTGACACATACACCCAAGAAGTAGTGCCCAATATGATGTCAAAAACAACTTGGGTGTTAGCCTGGTGCCCCTCTTCCCTGCTGGAATCTCAAACAGCTGGGTTAGAGAGGGTCAGCACCCCCACGTGCTGCCCGCATGACAGGCTGTCCCAGTGTCAAAGCCAGTGTAAGTGTGAGCAACAACAGACTCCACGGACACACACACACACACACACATAAGGAAAAGAGAAAGTGGAAGGACAGATAACAGGTGCTAAATAGGGGTTACCTTTAAATAGGAAGAAAACTGAGTGTTTTCAAAGCTTTATTTCATTGCCTTCAAAAATGGCGAGGAAATAATTAGAATATTTTGGTTACAATTAAGTCTTCTCTTTAAAGAAAGGTTGCTAGGTGGGATGATAGTTACAGCAGCAGCACAGGTGGATTCTAGGGAGAAAATGACGTTGGAAGGATGCAGGAAGGGAGGGCAAGTGAGCTTGGATCAGATGAAGAGGCAGGAGCCCTGAGAGGCTGCAGGGACACATGGCCTGCCCTGGGTGGTGTGCCCTGTTCGAGATGGGCTATTTTACATTGATGAGGTGGCCTGGGGATCAAAAGCCTTCCTTGCTCCTCCCCTGCACCTCCTGACGGTCACTCTGTGTCCTCCTAGGTCCCATGGAGGGTCCCGTGGAAAAATTTATCTATGAATCAGATGAGGAGGCCCCACGACAGTGGCAGGTCAGGCCACCTGCTGTTGTCACAGAAAAAGTTAGTTTCTTAGCTTTATCTTCTTGAATTAAAATAAGATATGATAATCTGGCTGTATATATCATAGGTGACTTACACAGTGTCCTTGGTGGGGGGAATTCTGAGTGAGTCTGTTCCCCACTGAAGCTTGATTTAAGGCAGCAGGAGAAAATGACAGCATCAGCCATGCACTGAGCAGCAGTGAGTTTTTCCTCAGCAGCTTGATTTTCTCCTTGCGGCAAAATCACTTAATTGCCAAGGAACATGACCTTGAGAGGAAACATCCTCCAGAAGAAACTTTAGCCCGGGCGCGGTGGCTCATGCCTGTAATCCCAGCACTTTGGGAGACAGAGGCGGGTGGATCACGAGGTCAGGAGATCGAGACCATCCTGGCTAACAGGGTGAAACCCCGTCTCTACTAAAAATACAAAAAATTAGCTGGGCATGGTGGCGGGTGCCTGTAGTCCCAGCTACTCGGGAGGCTGAGACAGGAGAATTGCTTGAATCTGGGAGGTGGAGGTTGCGGA
>NW_012117422.1:771863-778154 GCF_000951035.1 Colobus angolensis palliatus | reverse complement strand
GCACTCCTTTGCTAAGAAAAGATCGTCAGTGTTGCAAAAGGTGGCACTTGCTCGCCTGCTTTTGCTGGAGAGCCACTTTGGTTTGAGCTTCCTGAGAGAAATGAGGTTTGGACAGTTTGGTATAAAAAACACTGAGTCCAGTAGAGACCTGTGACCATCCACTCAAGTCCGGGGAGGCAGGATTGTCATGTAGATGGAATAGTGTGTTGTTCATTGGGGTGCAGAGGTATGGAGGAGAGAGTCATGTGGAGGGATTGGGAATATCTCTGGGAGTGTGTGGGCATTTCCCCAGAAAGCATGTTCCCCTGTGCAGAGCACAACCCAAGTAGCAATGTTTCTAAGAAATTGCATCACCACTGCACACTTCACATAAAGTAACGCATTCATCCTCCCCCACGGCTGTACCTGAAGGTAAATTTTATGTCCTCATCCTCAGATAGAGACAGTGCAGAGATGAATTTCCCAGGCTCTCAATCTCCTAAATGGAAGAGGCGAATGTGAACTCAGCAATGGGAGGAGGATTGATGCAGTGGGTGACTATTGTGCATTCACCAGCCAGCCCTGGTATAACTCACCATTAGTCCAGGGAGTTCTGGCATCTGTGTGTGCATGTGGAAGGATGAGAGCCTAGAGAGGTCCCAACACTGTCTGTCATTGTAGGCAGGTCTCAAAAGTTGCCTAATCCAGGGTAGCAGTAGGTACGTTTTACACTGGACTTTGGTGTGGTCATTAATGTGAAACACACAGAGCGAGCTCACAGGCTTCTGGCAGTAGTGGTGGGGTCATTTCTCAGCTCGTGGTCAAAAGCAGGGAATACTCTGGGGCATCCTGTACTGTGTTTAATGATATGAGTATCACAAGCCTTAGAAATGCTCCAGTTGGCCAGGAACAATGGCTCACCCCTGTAATCCTAGTAGTTTGAGAGGCTGAGACAAGTGGATCGCTTGAGTCCAGTTGGAGATCAGCCTAGGCAACATGATGAAACGGTGTATCTACTAAAAATACAAAAGATTACCTGGGCATGGTTGCATACCTGTAGTCCCAGCTACCTGGGAGGCTCAGTTGGGAGGAACACTAGATCCCAGGAGGCAGAGGTTCCAGTGAGCAGAGATCATGCCCCTACACTCCAGCTTGGGTTACAGAGAGCCTCTATCAGAAAAAAAAAAAAAAAAAAAATAGTTCAGCTGAGTAGTAAACGCAATCGAGACATAGCACCAAATATGGTCTCCAGATACAACTTGGGTGTTAGCCTAGCAACCATCTCCCCTGCTGGAACCTCCAGCACAGCTGGGTTGGAGATGGTCAGTGCTGCCACCTGCTGCCCCCATGACGTGCTGCCCCAGTGTCAGAGCCAGTGTGAGTGTGAGCAGCAGAGGACCCCGACACACAGACATTGCATTGAGAAGGCTGAGTGTAAGGATAAATGGCACTTGCTAAGTAGGGGTTATCTTTAAATGAGAGGATAATTGAGTATTTCAAAGGCTTTGTTTTATTGTCTTTAACACAAAAGATTAGTGAATATATAGAATATGGTGGCTGGAATGAAATCTCTCAGAAGAAAAATTGCTTTTTACCAAATATAAAATATTCTAAATGACTGATACACAAAGAAGCACCACAGGTGGATTTTAGGGAGGAAACGATGTTGGAAGGACGCAGGAAGGGACGGAAAGTGAGCTCAGGTCTGATTAGGAGGCAGGAGCCCTGAGAGGCTGCAGGGACGCACAGCCTGCACTGGGTGGTGTGTCCTGTTCGATATGGGTTATTTCACATTGATGAGGTGGCCTGGAACTAGAAAGCCATTTTTCCCTGCTCCTGCTTTGCACCTGCTGACCGTCACTCTTTGTCCTCCTAGGTTCCAAGGAGGAGTCCCTGGAAGACAGCCACAAAGGCTCAGCTGAGGACGCTCCCCAGCATTTGAAGGTCAGGCCACCTGCTGTTGTCAATGAAAAAGTTACTTTCTTAGCTTTATTTTCTCGAATTAAAATAAGATACGAGAATCTGACCATATGAATCATAGGTAACTTATACAGTGTCCTTGGTAGGGAGAATTTAGAGTGAGAGTCTGTTCCACACTGAGGTTTGATTTAAGATGGCAGGAGAAAATGACAGCATCAGCCACTCTCTGAGTGGCAGTGAGCTTTTTCCTTAGCAGCCTGATTCTGATTTTCTCTTTGGAGCAAAATTACTTAATTGCCAAGCAACATGGAGTTAGAGGAAACAGCCTCCAAAAAAAAAAAAAAACTTACGTTTTTAGCATGATTTGGTTGGTCCTGTTCTTATTTTGGGTTCCTTTGACTGTTTCCCATCTGCTTTTCTAATGTCACCAAGTGAACAAGACATCTGTGCACACCAGACACAGCATGGTCTGATGCTAATAGCAATGTGTTTTCCGTTATTACAGGTTACCTGGGCAGACCAAGAGAATGGTATGTACTGGGGAATGTCTCCCGTGTGGATGAATATTTCAGATGATAGGAATGTGGCACTGTCTCACTGGCTTTTTCGTAGACAGACAGCCTGAGTGTGAATGGAAGAAATGGGTTTTTCAGATAAGGAGCGATGGCCATGCTCTTCAGTCCCTGGGAGCAGCTCTGTTTTCTGTAGGTGAGATGGGGTTGGTTGTGTGCACGTGTCTGGCGTGTGTCTGTGTGAATACATACGATGTGGTGCTCAGTGTGCCTGGGTGTGTGAATACATACGGTGTGGTGCTCAGTGTGCCTGGGTGTGTGTGTGGGGGTGCCTGATGACATACATAGGTAATTATCACTGAAAGCGTCGTCTTACAAAGAGTGCAGTTTACTACATGCAAAGGACACTTTAGTTAACCTAAAGGAAATCCTGTCAACACCCATGCAAATGTTCACTGGGTGCTAATAGAACAAAAATGTTTTCAGTATCTCTGCTAATTCTTTTTATTTTTTCATTGGGAATTTCCTTCTAAACCTCAGTTTCTAATAAATCTCACCTGGTAACAGGCCTTCCTATTTCCTCCTGGCATTGGAGTGGTCATGACATCTCACTGTTGCCACTTCCCTCCTTCAAAAGCCTTTTCTACTAAAGCCTTCAGAATTGATCCTCCATGATCCATCTTTAGCAGGGAGTGGATCAGTGCTCCTTCCTGTGCAGGGAGACCCTGGGGCAGCCCCATGCCACAGCCAGTTTTGGAAGGAGACTGAGAAAAGAGGAGCCTGCAGGCAGGGTTGGGGTGAAATCACCCGACTCTCCATTGTGGCCTCAATTGACCGTCAGATAGTGTGACCCAGAATAGATAATGCCAGGGTCATGTAGAGGCTCAGCCTGCAGCACTAGTCATGGTTTCTGTGTGTTCAGCTCAGGAAACACAGCAACAGGGCAAGGGAACCAAGGGGTTTGCCTGTGGGTCTGAGAGGCAGGGTGAGCACCTGCCTTCCTCCTAGCAGGACGGAGGGTGGCTCATGAATTGCAGGTGGGGAAAGACAAACAGCTGTGGCACAGCACAGGCTCTGTGATGCTCCCGTTGCCCCCACAGTTGACATAGGTTCTTCTTTGCCTCTGAAGGCCTGTGCAAAAAACAAGTCAAGATGGTTGGTTTCAGTCCATATGAATCTAAAATGAGCCAAACCATGGTTTGAGTTTCTTTGGAGTGTGCATTTGGTAGAAACTTCTTATATGTCGTTTGGATTGCTACGTAGGTGACAGTGCTTTTCCTACTTTTCAATAGAATGAGGCTGTGTGATTTTAAAATGTCCCTTGTTTGCCCCAGAAAGGGGCAACAGGGCAACAGGGCAAGGGAAACACAGCAACAGGGCAAGGGAACCAAGGGGTTTGCCTGTGGGTCTGAGAGGCAGGGTGAACACCTGCCTTCCTCCTAGCAGGACGGAGGGTGGCTCATGCATTGCAAGGTGGGGAAAGACACTGGGCCGTAGGACAGCGGAGGCTCCGTGATGTCCTCGTTGAACCCACCCTTGATAAAGGTTCTTGTTTGCTTCCGAAGGGTTGTGCAAAAGTAAGTCAAGGTGGTTTGCTCTGTGGGTGACGGCATTTTCCCCGCTTCTCGACACAGTGAGGCTGGACGATTTTAAAATGTCCCTTATGTGTCCCAGAACCTATGTCCTCATAACGGAATTCCCCTAGTCATCTTAATTTCCAGATCAGTTTGTCTGTGGCACTGAGGGGACCTACTGTGGTGTTTGATTAAAGGTACAAATCAATGTTAACGATACGGAGGTTCTAAGAATGTATGGCCGGCTGCCCAGTGGGCTCCATGAGAAAGAGAGCAGGGCACAGCCTCAGCCTGGGCCTGAAAAGGAACATGATTTTGCGTGGCAGAGGGAAGGCATGAGGGGAAGCCAAGTTTGGAAGTTTAGGAGAGTCAGTGAATGTTATGCCCTGGGTCCAGCCAGGATGTTCAGGCCCCATCTGAGGGGGAAGGAGCAGAGCCTGGACTTCATGGCTGGTCTGAGCACTGCCTGGCAGTCTACCTAGGCACCCAGGGAGAGGAACATTTTTTCCCCCATGTCTTCTTTATCTCTCTGTCGGTGGTAATGACACCATGTGACTCTTTTGTATAACCCATAAGACATCAGTTTGAGAGTTTCTCTGAGATTGTCTTGAAATCCTCATTCCTAAAGTCTGTATTTTGTGACTCCTGGCTGGAGGAATCCTGACCATGACTGGTCACTGGGAGCGCAGGGACTGCGTCCGTCTCATTTCTTCTCATCTCAGAGCTCAGCCTTGAGCACCTTTTCTGGGCTGCAGTGATGTTCTAATGCAAACAGCCCTGTGCTGAGATCCAGCACACGTGTGAAAAGCTCTCCTGCTCACGCCGTGCAGTCTGTTGAGCCCCACGTGAATCCAGGGGTCTGAATGGGGTCCCATCCAGGGTAGGTTTCCCCGCTAGCCTCCTGCGCTCCTGTCTGGACAGTGTTTGCAGAGGATGCTCATTCTCTGTCACAAGCGTGCCCCTGCTGAGGAGCCCTCTGGACCAGGCTGCTGTCCTGCATGTGTTAGCACCCCCGGGCCTCCCAGGGCCTGCTTCTTGTGCGTGTGCCCGGGAAGCACCCATCCTTGGATGACCAGATCAGAGCAGCAAGCTACTCTGCCAGGAAGTGCCAGGGGAGGGGAGCCGTGTCTTTCTCATCTTAGCTCTTTAAACCTGTGCATTTTAGTGTGGGCCTCAGTAACATCTATGCTTATTTATATTTAAATAAATTTCAAGAAATAAAATTAAAAATTCAGAACCTCCTCTCAAGAGCCATGCTTCGAGTACCCAGTATCCCAATGCTTCGAGTACCCAGTATCCCAAAGCTTAAACTGCAGAGAGCGCTGCCATCCTCCCAGAATGCTCTGGGCCAGCTGCCCTGAGGCTGATCCAGGTTCTGTTGACGGCACTCTGCTGAATCAACACGTGTGTATCTATGCTGGAAATTCAGGGTTCTCAGAGTGGAGCTAAGAGCCATAATGGGCCAGTGGAGTTGAAGGGGTGAAGGGGGATTCTTCAGGTTTTCCGTCTCACCTGAAGGCTCACAGCTGAGTCCACAGAGCCCAAGGAGAGTCTGAGATTGCAGAGGATGGAGCAGAGCACCTGGTGTCATCCACTGTGGCTGTGCGTGGAGCAGAAGTGCTGGGTGAGTCACTCTGACATCACCCTTCTCTGATGTTTATGTCTCTATAGGAAGCTCTGAGGACAGCAACTTTTCTGAAACCCATCATGACAAAGACTCTGCAAGTGGTGGAGATGCTCCAGGTGGGGCCCGTGGCACAGGGTTTTGGGGGCAGCTGGGTTACACCTGGGCTTTGGAGCCTCAGCTGGGAGCTGTGAAGTCAGCAAATCTAAAAGGAAATGGGTAGACAGGTGCAGTTTGTTCTCTCTGCATCTGAATGAGAAAGTGGTAGGAGTTTTGTTTTTATGAGCATCATGTGTGCTCTGCTCGTCCCCACGATTCCTTCTCTGGTGTACAAGATGACCTTTTCCAGAAGGCCAGATCTCTCCTGCCAGTGCCACAGCAAACACCAAAGCCCTGGGTTGTGGGGGGACGGGGGCGGCAGTGTCCTTTGTTTTCTGGAGCCATGAGGCCCGGAATTAGCTGACCTCTGTTGCCTGATCTCCGCAAAGCGGAGACAAGATGGCACATTTCCGGGTTCTTCATTAACAACTTTTCCCGCGCGCACCTAAACTTTCCCCCCGCGCGCCTAAACCTTTCCCGCGCGCGCCTAAACTTTTCCCGCGCGCCAACCTTTCCCGCGCACGCGCAAACCTTTACGCGCCCAGGAAGATATGCAGCCTACAGCGCAGGCGCAATTCCGTGC
>NW_012117422.1:766222-768761 GCF_000951035.1 Colobus angolensis palliatus | reverse complement strand
GGGGGGGGACTCTGTCGGCCTTCTTTGCCGGAGGTCGACAGACTTCTTCCCCACACCTTAGGTTACCAAAATAAACTTGCAGTTTTGCTCCTACACTTGCCTACCCGCTGGTTCTTTTGTGCCCGCTCGGCTGGTCTTAGAAAAACAAATCAGGGACACTTTGTGAATGGAGAAGAGATGAGTATGCGGGTGTGGCATTGAGTGCTGTGTGGGGAGTGGGGTGGGACGCAGCCCCTCACAGATGCTCTGTGGCCCTGGACACAAAGTCCTTTATGCATGTGCCAGGAGGTCGCAGGAGTCCATCCCCTTCCTCTGCACTCTCGGGACCTGCAGCAGCACCTTCCTGTCCAGCCCTCACCGTCTGCTCCTGGTCGCAGCGCCCTCCAAGTCTCCCGAGGCAGAGAATGCTCCTCTGGGATTGCTCGGTGTGCCCGGATCCTAAAGACCCGAGGGGAGAAACCCATGCCTGAGCAGGATTCTGGCCTCCACTTCTCACCCAGCCCCAAATCCTTGGGCTGGGAATGGAAACTGAATTGGCTTTAATTTGAGAATTCCGTGTCCAGCTGTCACCGAGGCCCTCCACGGCTGGCAGGAATCCTAGGGTATGGGTGTGGGGCAGCTGCTGTGTTGCCGTAGGCAGTGGCTCTTACCC
Source organism: Colobus angolensis palliatus (assembly GCF_000951035.1). Taxonomy (NCBI): domain Eukaryota; kingdom Metazoa; phylum Chordata; class Mammalia; order Primates; family Cercopithecidae; genus Colobus; species Colobus angolensis. The sequence goes on along the minus strand of NW_012117422.1, from coordinate 768,109 downwards.
TCCTTAGGACCTGGTTGCTGGATCTGCCAGGCCCAGGATGGAGCCGCTGGGCACCTGGCACAGAGGTCACTTGTCACACCCTCCGCTGTGGCCCGACAGCCTTGTCCCACTCCCCACGCTGCCGTCAGGCCCAGCTTGTTCCCTGTGCCAGGCCGGCCAGGTGCCCTCCCGCCCAGTCCTCCCACAGCTCAGCCAAACCCTGGCAGGACCCCTTCATTCATGTGCTGACAAGGTGGCCTCACCTGCGGGTTCAGGCCATGGGACAAGGGGCTTTCCCTAGAGTCCCACTGCAGTGTTTCTATGCTTTCAGAAGCTTGTGGGGTTCATGTGAGGGTGGTGTATTTTCCAGGTCCCTAAGGCCATCCCAGGCATACATCCCAGTCACTCAGTCTGTGACACCCATTGTCTTTGCCTCCCACAGGCCCCAACTCAGACCCAGGCCTGTGGCAGGTGCTGCCGACCTCGGGTGTGATCCACGGGTTAATGGAGGGCCTGGGAGTGCAGCGCTGCCCTTCCCTCCTGTGTTTTTATGTTGGAGAGCAGCGGGATTGGTGGTTGACAGGGGGAAGGGACGAGATTCATCAGAAGAGCAGAAACAGGCCCTAGAGGAGGAGGAGGGAGGGAATGGCATGGCGTGCACGATGTCCTGCAGAGGGTGGCTGCCTCTTGGAGGAACGGGGGTGACACGGCCTTCCCTGCCTGGGCACAGTTACGGAGTGTGAGGGCTGGGAAAGCGTGTGGGAAGTCAGAAGCTCCTCCCTCACTGCAGGGAGGAAGTGATCCAGGCTGCAGAGAAGGGTTGAGATAAGCATGCCTGAGCCTGTGGGGTTGGCTCCCCAGCCTGAGGACACCAGGGCCCGAGTGCCCCCTCCACTCTAACTCTCCCCTTTCCTTCCCATGGCCGCCCTGTCACCGCTGCTCCTCCGGACACCCTGAAGCTTCTGGAGCAGATATGGAAGAGCCCAAGTGTGCAGATGGCTGTCGGCATGTAATTGATCTCCTTCCTCCTCTCTCTCAGCCTCTGACTCCTGAGCTTCTCCTCTAGCTCTGGCTCTCTCCCTCTTCCACTCTCTTATCATCATCCTCCTGAAGGACCTGGTCTCATCATGACAGTCGATGTCCTGGTCTTCAGTGTCTGTAAAGTCCCTCTGCAGCCCTCTCTGGACATGGGCAGTTGTTTTCTTCCTCCCAGATACCAACAAGTCCTCTCCTGGCACCTGCAGAAAAAGCAATAGAGACAAACGTTGAACAGGCAGAAGAAATGTGAGTGTGCAGAGGCGGCATGACCAGGGGAAGGCAGACAATGCCTGTGTGCCTGTGGCTGCCCTCACTCTCTTGTGCCATCAGAAAACCTAGTGAGCTCGAGGAGGATGAGGATGCTGAAGAGCCTGACCCGACCTGTTGTGGCCTTTGTATTTGATGGTGGAAATCCCTAAAGGCAAGTGAAGGATGCCCTGAGAGCATCCTCCAGGGAACAGACAACTTCTCCAGAGCAGCCCCTGAGCCCACTGGGCTGAGCCCTCCATAGGCTGCTTTAATGAGGGAGGGGCTGAGGTGCCAGTCAGGCTACCACATGCAGGATTCTGAGGGCCATGCACCACGTTGTTGTCTGCAGTGCCACTTAAGCTCATTTGAGGGGACCCAGCCCTGCCTCCATGTCCCCGGAAGACAATGGGGAGGGAGCATCACCGGTTCAGCATGAGCAGCCACTGGGGTTGATGACAAATCCCCCTGTTTCATGCCTCCTGGGAAAGGTGTGAGAGGGAGGGAGGCAGCCCCAGGTTTCTTGCCACACAAGCAGCCCACCCAGCCCAGCATTGCACACCTGCAGGCACTCAGTAGGGCCTGGCATCAAGAAGGGGAAGGGCCAGGATCCAAGACCCACGG
>NW_012117422.1:751378-765777 GCF_000951035.1 Colobus angolensis palliatus | reverse complement strand
GGCTAGTTTTTTGTATTTTTTTAGTAGAGATGGGGTTTCACCATGTTAGCCAGGATGGTCTCGATCTCTTGACCTCGTGATCTGCCCGTCTCAGCCTCCCAAAGTGCTGGGATTACAGGCCTGAGCCACCGCGCCCGGCCCAGACACGGGATTAAAGAAGGAAGAAGTTTATTTGGCCGGGAGCATCAGCCAACTTGCGTCTTAAAAGCAGAGATCCCTGAAAAAGAAATTCTTGGCCCTTTTAAGAGCTTACAACTTTAAGGGGTCCATGTGAAAGGGTCGTGATAGATGGAGCAAGCATGGGGAATGTAACTGGGGGCTACATCCATCAGCTAACAGAACAAAACTTTTTACAGTGTTTTTTCATACCATGTCTGGAATTTACAGATGACACAAGTAGTTTTGGTCAGGGGTTAATATTATTATTATTATTTTAACCACCAGGGCCAGGTGGTGGCGCCAAGGTCGTCTAGCTATTTATCTTCTGTTTCTTTCCAACGTTTTGCTTTCTCCTTTTTCTCCTGTCTTATAAATGAGGGAAAAGGGGAGGTGGGAAAGAAATTGGGAAGGACAGCAGGAGAAGTGGTGGTCTCATTCCATAATATGAATGTGTGTTTTTTTGTGTATTTTATATATATGTGTGTATATGTATGTTTATGTATACACACACCCTGTTCTTCACTCTTTAAAACAGTGGTTTCTGTAATCTTTTTATGCTGGAATGTATTGAGTGAAATGTATGTTTTACCAAAGCATTAATGACTTTTAAATGAAAATGCATACACAGGGTGGTGGGGATGTTGGAAGGATCACGTCTTATTGGGCGATAACAATGACATGCTTCAGGAAGTGGCGCACATTCAACATGCAGCTCTTCTGTCTGGATGGCATGTAGGGTCTGGGTGGAGGGGCAGGTCACCACCCCACCCTGTGTCATCAGACCTCCTGCTCCTCCCAGGACCCGGGGGTGTGAGACTCTGCCTGTTGATCCTTGAACCTCCCCCCTCCCTCTTTGTGTTTCAGTATCTGGAGGTCCAGCCCCCTGAAGGCGCCCGTGTGCATGCCTGGGCTCAGTGCCTCCTGCAGGACATTTATAGACACTCTGGCACAGACAACCTCCTCAGCAGAGAGCAGCACACAGGCCTCAGTGCCCTGTGGATAGACTCTGGGGAGGCCAGGGGCCCAAGGCCACCTTCCAGGGCCCGAGGAGCCCTCTGAGACCTGCACACCCACCCCAGGGAGCCCCCCTCCCTCCGCCTCTGTGCCCCTCAGTGACCCTCCAACCTCTGTCTGTGAACCTCTGGAAGGGCCGAACCTCGGTAGATTTCCCTGGACCGTCAGCCCTCTGGATCGTGCGAGTATTGGGGATAAACCTTCCTCTGCAGTTTAATATACTTTAATTAAAAAAAAATTCTTACATCAACCTGTTTATTTTTAAGACAGAAGCTGTCATTGCATCACCATAGTTTCCATGTTTTGCTCAAGTAATTTTTCAATTGTTTTATTGCTTTTTTTGGATCTTTGGCCACTCGTTTTGGAGTTTTTGTCATTTTGACAGATGTTCTTTTATGCTTTGTATCGTTTTCTTAATGACGTTTCTTAATGACTTTTACCTTAGTTTTTAAGAAATCCATAGTACAGTAAGTTCCATTCAGACATAGTATTTTTAATGTTTTTTAATAGTTTATATTCTGTGCATATATTCACATATAGAACTAGTAATGTCTGGGCACAGTGGCTCAGGCTCTGACTTATAATCCCAGCACTTAGATTGTCGTGCTTGATGCTGGAAAACATTTTGAAGACAATACTCCAAACAGTGACGTCGGCCACACTAGCTGATTAGAAAATGAGAAACTTGCATTATCGACAGGCTTGGAAGATTCTTGTGGTCCTGTAGTCACCCGCATTTCCCTGGTCTTCACCTTGCCACTCCGTTTGATTCTCGTTTTCTGTTGCAGTAGCTATAATGCCACAACGTTTTGGTTTTTTCCCCCTTTTCTTCCTTCCTGCTGGCACTCAAATGACCACTCCTATTAAGTGATGGAATTCCAGAATTTTTTTCTGTATATTAAACCTGATACAGTTTCACTCAGTTTATTATCGTTAGGGTGCAAAGTAGTCACCTAGAGGTGCCAATCAGTATATAGCACTGTGTTTAGAAATTTAGGGAGCCGTGAAGTATTTAGCCTCTGCTCTCTGAGACTTCAGCCAGGTGCAAAGAGCAGATACAGAGCTGAATGTGAGGTTGGGTTACTTACATCCAGCAGTACCAGAATGTACCTGGGAATCATGGGGGTGAGAAATTAACTCTGATTGAGGCAGGTATCTCTGATGCTTTCTGGAAGGAGGATGGGGTCTGCCAGGCCTTGTATGTAGGAGGAGGAGGAGCTGTCAGGAAGCAGCAGTGGCTTCAGTGATGGCACTGTGGTGAGGAACATGGGCTGTGTTTGGGGGACAGCCAGGGGTTTTGTGTGGCAGGTTTACAGCACCTGTAGGAGGCTGCACTGGTAAATAAGCCCAGAAAAGTAGGCTGGGGCCAAGTTATGCAGGACTTTGAAGGTCAGTCTGATGAGTTGAGTGGGATAAATAGAAACTATAAGTAGCACCAACTCCATTGAGGACAGGTTTTGCTGCCAAAGGATTTTTCAGACTTTTTAGGATTGTGTAATTGTGGCTAAAGAATTACTGACCTGAATGTATTTGATCTTTGATTGTTTTAGTATGCTAGATTCTTGGAGGTGAAATTGCTAAGTCGAGGTGACGAGTGTTGTTGAGACTTAATTGCAAAATTAACCACTAAAAAGGCAGTGGCAGCTTAGAAGACCATGACTGATTGAGAGTTCTTGTTTTATCTTGACCTTGCGGAGCTGGGTGTTACAACATCGAAAACCCCTGCAGAGTTCTCTTTCTCGCCCTCCCGCCCCACTGCCCTCCTTCCCTCCCTCACCCCTGCCCTCCCTCCCTCCCTCTCTCCCTCCCGCTCTCTCTTTCTTGGTTCTTCTCTTTCTTCCTTTTACTTCTCCTTATGACAGGCTCTCATTTTCTGAAGACCCTGCTGCTCTCTTCCCATTTATTTATGATGCCACATTTATCACATTCTTTTTTTTTTTTTGAGATAGAGTCTCACTTTGTCATTGAGGCTGGAGTGCAGTGGCATGATCTCGGCTCCCCGCCACCTCTGCCTCCCGGGTTCAAGTGATTTTCCTGCTTCAGCCTCCTGGGTAGCTGGGATTACAGACATATGCCACCACGCCTGGCTAGTTTTTATATTTTTAGTAGAGACAGGGTTTCACCACGTTGGCCAAGCTGGTCTTGAACTCCTGACCTCAGGTGATCCACCCACCTCGGCTTCCCAAAGTGTTGGGATTACAGGCATGAGCCACTGTGCCCAGGCACATCCTAACTTTTGATAACATGGCACAATCTTTCCTGTCCTCTCAAAGAGGTTAAATACTATTTTCATAATGAGTTATAATTGGGAAGTTTTCTCATGTCAAATATAAAAACAAAATCATATAGTTCATTGACTCACTTACGTTTTACCAGGCGTTTTTATTACAAATTATTGTTTAGTCAACACTTTAAAGTGTGTCCTAAATTTTCCTAAGTTTTATTAATAGATGATGATATTGATGATGAAATGTTTGATGATCGCCATTTAAAGGATTATTTTGAACAACTGGCAATTCCAGGAGGGATGGAATTAACCATATGAAGATCTAGAAGGACTGGAGCCTCCAGAAAAAGATTGGACATTACCTGCAAGTGCTCCTAGTCAGGAATGTTCCAGTCTTTGTGGCTTTTCCGGAATTTGACATTAGAAAATCACTATTGTTCTCATTGGATGTTCACATGAAATTTAAGCCTCTGGTTTTCTTTGGACTCCATTTTTTCCAGGTATGAATTGATGAGGAATGCCTGCCTTTTCTTCCTTCTTCCTACCTCTCCCTCAACCTACAGAAAATTCAAAGGCTAACACAATGGAGATTTACAGATCCTTCACCCAGATTTACCAGTTGCTAGTGTTTGCCATCTTTGCATTTTTTCTGTCTTCATACTTTCTTCCCTGAATCACTTGAAAGTAAATTGCAGAGAACATGACATTTTGCCACAACACTTCAGCATCTATCTCTTGTGAATCAGGACATCTTTCTCCATAATCACAATTCTATTATCTAACTTTGATATAATAATTTAAATTACTGTGCCATCTACATTGAAATTTACTTGATTATCTCCCAAATGTCCTTTATTTTTATTGTTTTAGAGCCACAATTTAATCAGAGATTAACCTCGCCTTTGGTTGTCATATTTCTGTATTCTCTTTTAATTTGGAGTCATTCTTTCACGACATGAAATGTTTTGTAAAATCTAGGCTCTTTGGTTTTCAGAGTGACTCGCAATCTAGATACATCTGATTGCTCCCTCGCCTTGACTAGACTGGATTAAACCTTTTTGCAAGAATACACATTAAACAGTTTCCTCATGAGTGGATTCAGATTAAACATGGGCAGCATGGTGTGCTTCTCATTGCCTCACACCAGGAGACGTTTGAGTCTGTCTGTCCTGTGATTTGTGATGCTGTATTAGGTAATTTTGGCTAAGGTGGAGTTGGCTAGACATCTCTCTGTGAAAGTAGCCTTTCCCCTTTGTTATCAGTCAGTCATCTGGGATGAGACATCAAGCCCTGTGAACATCCTGTTCCCTGACAACCCTTCAGAGCTGGGTTCAGTGCCACTGCTGAAGCCTCTGGGAAACATTGATTACACTCATGTGACGGTGGGCATTTCTCAAATTCCTTCTACATTGACTGCCTGCGTTATTCAGTGAGGCAGACATTGCCTGCTCCCTACAGTTTCCCCTTCAAAATGTTCAACTTTAATTTAAAAGATTAATACAGTCAAGATATTCTTTCAACAGGCAAATGAAAACCGCAGTTTAAACTCTAAGTTTCAATCAGAACCTAACAGCTCTTGGATTTCCCATGGCTCACACTCTTCTGAAACAACTCACAAAGAGCCTGAGGAAGCAGTTCTCCCTTATAAGTGGGCCAGTTTATTTGTCTCCCTGGGACTAGTAAGTACTGAAATGGTTCTTTTGTTCTTAAATTCTAAGTTTGACTTTATCTTTAAAAAATTATTTCTTTGGTATGATTCACTATGTATTAACCCTTCCACTCCCTCAAGTCTAAAACTTTTCAAAAGAATTTTTAATGATACCTGAGTAAATTGGTGTTATTAGAAATACCACAGTCGGTGTTTCTTGGGCTGAATGTTATCAATGATTGTGTTCTACCCAGACATCGAGAATTAGACGTGAATTCTCTCATATGGTAGCAGTTTATCATGTTTATTGTTGCCTCTTGCTGTTGCATATTTTCTCTCTGGGCAAATTGTGCAGTTTGTCATATGAATGCTAAGTATTAGGTTTACATAAAGGAATATTTTGATGAGAAGGATGCAGTTATTGTATTAGATTGCTCAGATTGGACATTGCTCCATTAACTGTATTTTTCAGGTAATTCTGTAGTTACTGGAGGTAGTAGAAGGCACACAGATCATGCCATTTCCTTCTAGTACTTGGATAATTGAGAAAGAAATGGCAGAAAATTGTGAGTGGTATTTCCAGCTCCTGACAGAGTAAGTTATGCTTTTTCCTTAGACGTCCTATGAAAGGGAATAAGGAGTCTTTTGTGTTTGTATGATATCAGTTTATTTCCAAAGAAACAATTGCTGTTGACATCTGAAAACTATAGAAAAAGTATAAAAATTACTACCAATAATGTTTCTGTATGTTTGTAAGTTTCTTTCCCATAATTTTCTTACATTGAAATATTTAATGTCTTGCGTTTAGATCATTCATGTGGAAAATTCCTTGGCTCAACATCAAGTCATTAAATAAAAAGCAAACAGACCTTTTACCTCGCTCAAGCATATTTGTTTTTCATTGTTTCTATTTTTTTCTCTTGGTTAATAGCACCCCATTTTTTCTGTGCTTGAAACTTGGTCGTCATTTCTGACCCTTACCTATTCATTATGCCCTTTGTTAGTCACGTAAGACTCACGACTGTAGAATGGGGTTTACTATTTGGAAGGAGTGTGTGTGCTATGGAGACAGTCGTTCCATCCTCACAGAATTCTGTGAGTGGACTCAAGCAGTGAGAGACAGGATTGTCACCTTAAGGGAGATGAGGTTCAGAAGGCCTAAATCCTGTCAGTACAGCCTCAAGCCTGTGCCTTAAAGATTTGTTCTTTCTTGTTTATTTCATTTACACCAATTCAAGTCCAAGGTGCTAATTACCACATCTAATTCATTGCCCCATCGACAGTGTCTCGCTACTCTGTCATGCTTGAAACCAGCAGATTAATCTTGTTACGGTGGCTTTTTTGTGTATAATATTCTCTATGTCTCTATGTTTCAAATTAATAGTTCTTAAGGTACTGTGTCATCTGGTCCCATGTTATCTATCTCATTTATTTTCTACATTTTTTTCCCTTCTGTCCCTAATCCAAATTAGAACCATCTTGCCAGACTTAGGTCATGTCTTGGGTTACTTTTTAATCATTCTAGACCACATTAACTGATCTGAACTCCTATTACAGTAATTGTATTCCACAGTGTAGTACTTTATTATGGACAGAAATGCACACTTATCTAGAAGTTGCCTATTGGGCAGTTTCAAGAATTTGTAATTAACCAGGGGAGGCAGTTACGTAGACATAAAATACAAAGCCATGTTCTCAGGCAGCCAGGATGAGTGTTCCAGAGTCCATGGGTTTTCCTCCCAGTGCTGGGCTGTAGATACTTGGACATGTGTGTAATCATTGATGTGTATGGGTGGGCAACAGTGCAGCGTTTTGTAATTTTAATATATTTAGTTAATGGATTTCCAGCCCTTAGCCAGTTGGAGGTAGCAAATTAGGAATAAGAAAGAGATAACAGGCCAGGCATGGTGGCTCATACCTGTAATTCTAGCAGTTTGGTAGGATAAGGCAGGGGGATTGCTTGAGCCCAGGAGTTCAAGACAGCCTGAGAGACCCTGTCTCTACACACACACACACACACACACACACAGCATGGCTATAGTCCCAGCTATTTGGGAGGCTTAGGCAGGAGGATCACTTGGGCCTAGGAGGTTGAGGCTGCAGTGACAGAGTGAGAACCTATCTCACAAAAGGAAAAACAGAAGAGAGATAGCATCTATTAGTTTTGATTTTTGTCAAAATGTGATTGTTGATAAACTTTATAAATAGGTCAATCTGTGGTGACTTAATTTTGGGCTAAGATCTTGTTCTGCTATAGTACAGCAGCTATGTGATAAATGACTATTGAAAACTGTATTTAATTTGAATATGGTTGAGTCTCACAAATTGTTGGGGAATCTTGGTCAGGTTGTTTCAAATGAGAGAATGGTCAGGAGCCTTCTCAGTGATAGGTGTGCTGCTTGGTGGTGTAGGTCATATGTAGATATGCTTAAAACTTAGTAGAAAAACAAAAGAAATACTTGGATAACTATAAAATAACTTGATTGAAGCAGAATCCTAGTCATTGAATCATGTAGCACGTGCTGAAAGAAGTTCTCAAGTTCTGATTGAGTTCTAAACATTTTTGGCTATTGGAATTCTTCATGTGTGAGTAAAAACATAATTTCTGAGGATCCATTTCTAGTCCATCTCCTAAGAAAGTATTTAACCTGGACCAGGCATGACGGCTCACTCCTGTAATCGCAGTACCTTGGGAGGCGGAGGCATGAGGGTTGCTTGATGCCAGGAGTTTGAGACCAGCCTGGGCAACATAGCAGGACCCTGTCTCTACAAAAAAATTTAAAAACTAGCTGCCATGCCGTTTTCTACAGCAGCTGCACCAGTTTCCATCCACCAGCAAAACCGCAGGGTTCCAGCTTCTCCACATCCCAACTGACACTTTTACCCCCTTCTTTTTATTATAGTTATCCTAATAGGTGTGAAGTGGGGGTACCCCATTGTGGTTTGGATCAGCATTTCCCTGATGACTGGTGACGGTGAACATCTTTACACGTACTTATCGTTTGTGTGACTTCCTTGGGGGGGGCTGTTCATTGAAGTCCTTTGCTCACTTTTTAACTGAGTTGTTTGGCTTTTTGTTGTTGAATTGTAGAGTTCTTGATATCATCTGGATATTAATTCCTTAACAGATACATGATTTACAAATATCTTATTTCATTCTGTAGGTTGTCTTTCACTTTCTTGGTATTAGTCTTTTATCTGCAAAAGTTTTTAATTACGATGTAGTATGTAGAGTTATTATCTATTTTTTATTTTGCTACCTGTGCTTTTGTTGCCATATCCATGAAGTTGTTGTGAAATTCAGCGTTGTGAAGGATGAAGTCTTCATAAGCACACGGGATGGATGCCTGTCCATTGTTTAGGGTTTTCTTTCTTTTAACAGTGTTTTGTAGTTTTCAGCATGTCTTTTGCTTCCTTGACTAAATTTATCCACAATACTTAATTTTCTAGATGCTGTTACAAGTGAAATCACTTTCTTAATTTATATTTTAGATTTTATATTATTGGTGTTTAGAAACGTCTGATTTCTGTGTACTGATCTTGTGCCCTTCAAGGTTGAATTGATTTTCTAGCTCCAGTAGCTCTCTTGTGGATTCTTTGGGATTTTATTCATACAGGATGATGTAATCTGCAGAGAGATACTTCTACCTCTTTCCAATGTGCATGCCTTTTATTTCTTTCCCTTCTAATAGCTGTCTGATTCCCAGTACACTGTTTAATAGCAGCAATTGGGCATCATTTCTTGTTTCTAATCTTACAGGGATAGCTTTCCATCTTTACCATTCAGTATGATGTTAGCCGTGGGTTAAAAAAAATACCCATTATCATGTTTAGGAATTTCCCTTCTATTTCTAGTTTTCTGAGAGTTTCTATTATAAAAAGGGGCTGGATTTTGTCAAATGCTTTTTTTTTGCATTGTTTAAGGTGATCATATAGTTTTATTAATGTGATTTATTATGTTTATTGGCTTTCTTATGTTGAACCACATTGTTATTCCTGGAATATATCCCACTTGGTTATGTTGAATACTTTTCTTACATGCTGTTCAATTTGATTTGCTGGTTATTGAGGTTTCTTTCTTGTATGTTCTTGAGGGATACTGGTCTATAATTTTTTTTTCCTGTGAGGTCTTTGTTGGGCTTTAGTATCAGATTAATTGTGGCCTCATACAATAAATTGGGAAGAGTTTTCCTCCTCTTCAATCTTTTAGAAGAGTTTGAGGAGGATTGGTGTTAATTCTTTTTTAAGTGTTTGATAGGATTCATCAGTGAAGCCATCTGATCTAGGATTATTTTTTGTCGGGACTTGTGTCATTACTGATTCAGTCTCTGGTTAAAAGTCTCTTGAGATTTTCTGTTTATTTTTGTAGGTCAGTTTAGGTGATTTGGGTGTTTCAGGGTATTTGTCCATTTCTTCTAAGTTATCTAATTTGTTGCACTACAGCGAATTTATAGTGTTGTTATTATTCTTTATATGATGTAAAGTCAATAGTAATGTCTCCACATTTATTTCCAATTATAGGTATTTTTGTCTTATATCTTTTTGGAAGTCTTACTCCAGCTAATAGTTTGTCTGTTTTGCTAATATCTTCAAAGAACCAACTGTTTGATTGTATTGATTTTTCTCTATTTTAATAATATTCTCGGCCGGGCGCGGTGGCTCAAGCCTGTAATCCCAGCACTTTGGGAGGCCGAGACGGGCGGATCACGAGGTCAGGAGATCGAGACCATCCTGGCTAGCACAGTGAAACCCCGTCTCTACTAAAAAATAGAAAAAACTAGCTGGGCGAGGTGGCGGGCGCCTGTAGTCCCAGCTACTCGGGAGGTTGAGGCAGGAGAATGGCGTAAACCCGGGAGGCGGAGCTTGCAGTGAGCTGAGATCCGGCCACTGCACTCCAGCCTGGGTGACAGAGCAAGACTCCATCTCAAAAAAAAAAAATAATAATAATAATAATAATATTCTCTATTTTATTCATCTTCATTTCAGTCTCTCTTATTTCTCTTTTTTGCTAGCCCTGGGTTTAGTTTGCTCTTGTTTTACATTTCCTTATGGCTTAAAGTTAGGTTATTAATTTAATGTTTTTCTTCTTTTTAATGTAGGCATTTAAAACTTACAAACTTCCCTTTGAGCACTGTGGGAAATGCTGTGTGTTCATGTATCTCTTAATTGTTTTCTAACTTTTCTTGTAATTTCTCTTTGAACTATTGGTTGTTGTAAATTCTGTTCTTGAATTTGCACATAGTTGTGAATGTTTCAGTTGTATCGATTTCTAACTTCAATCTGTTGTGGTTGGAGAAGATACTTGATATATCTTTTAATATCCATTGAGACTTGTTTTGTGGCCTCACATGGTCCATCCTGAAGACTGTTTCATGTGAACTTGAGAAGAATGTGGATTCCGTTGTTGTTGGGTGGAGTGTTCTGTCCATGTCTGTTAGGTAGAGCTGATGTGTTGTGTTATTTCAGTCAATTTCCATCTTATCTTAGTTGTTCTATCTATCATTGACAGTGGGTATTGAAGTCTCCAGTTAGCATTATAGAACTTCCTATTTCTCCCTTCAATTCTGTCCTATTTTTGCTTCATTTCTTTTGAATGCCTGTTATTAGGTATTTAAATGTTTGTAATTGTCATAACTTGTTATGTTTAATCTTTAAAAATATGTGACATCCTTCCTTGTCTCTTATAATGATATTTGATTTAATAGTTTCAAAAATTGGATATTACAGCACTCTTTTGGTCACTATTTACATGAAGTATCCTCTTCTGTTCTTTTACTTTTGGCCCATTTATGTCTTTGGATCTAAAGTGAGTCTCTTGTAGCCAGGATTGTAGTTGGGTTATGTTTTTTTCTACATTTAGCCAGTCTCTGTATTTTGATTAGAGAGTTTAATACATTTACATTTAAAGTAGTTACTGATAAGGAATTACTTTTGCTATTTTGCTGTTTGTATTCTATAGGTGTATCTATGCTGCAGCTGTTCTTTTCAGTGGCTATCATGGAAATTATATGTAACGTCTAATGTGGTTTGAATACTTGTCCCTGCCCAAATCTCATGTTGAATCATAATCCCTGATGCTGGAGGAGGGGCCTTGTTCTTGCCCAAATCTCATGATGAATCACAATTCCCAGTGCTGGAGGTGGGGCCTTGTCCCTGCCCAAATCTCATGATGAATTATAATCCCCGATGCTGGAGGTGGGGCCTTGTCCCTGCCCATATCTCATGTTGAATCATAATTCCCAGTGCTGGAGGTGGTGCCTGGTGGGAGGTGACTGGATCATGGGGATGGATTCCTCATGGCTTGGTGCAGTCTGTTCCTCATGAGATCTTTTTGTAAAGTGTGGTGTGTCCCCCTTGCTCCCTGTTGCTCCTGCTGTGGCTGTGTTATGTGCCTGCTCCCCCTTTGCCTTCTTCCATGATTAAAAGCTTCCTGAGGCCTCCCCAGAAGCAGATGCCAGCACCATGCTTTCTGTAAAGCCTGCAGAACTGTGAACTAATTGAATCTCTTTTCTTTATAAATTACCCAGTCTCAGGTATTTCTCTATAGCAATGCAAGAATGGCCTAACACAACATCCTAATGTTAAACCACTCTAATTTGAATTTATAGCAACTCAACTTCAATAACATATGAAGTGTCTGCTTCTGGACAGCACCATTCTCCCCCTTTTTGTTATTAATGACACAGATTGCATCTTTATACACTATGTGCCTAACAGCATAGATGAGTATTTTAAAAGACATTTGTACTTAAAATCATACAGGACATTAAAAAGTGGAGTTCCAAACCGAAATGACAAAATATTAGCTTTTATAATTGCCCATGTTTTACCTTTACCTGAGATCTTTATTTCTTCATATGACTTTGAGTTAACCGTCTAGTGCTATTTCATTTCAACCTGAAGAACTCTCAGGCTTTTCTTGCAGGACAGGTTTAGTGATAACACATTTCCTTAGCCATTGTTTATCTGGTAGTGTCCCGATTTTTCCCTTGAAGAACAATTGCCAGTGTCTCAGTCTCTTTTGTGCTGCTGTAATGGAACACAACAGACTGGGAACGTTAGGCCTTCGCACGCATCGTCTCATGGTGGGAGGTGAAAGGACAAAAGAGGATGAGAAAGAACCAGAGCCAGAGAGGGCCACATTTGTCCTTTGATGCGGAATCCACCCCCATGATTATGGCATTAATCCTTTTAAGGTTTCCCCTTCAGACACCTCTGCCTGAAGTTTCTAACACACAAACTTTGAGAAACACATTTAAACCCTTAGACCCAGACCTAAGAGTCTTAGTTGAGAGGTTCCCCCTGCCCCTCAGCACTGATCTGTCACCCTGGCTGCCTTGTGGCCTCCAAGGCTTCTGCTGAGAAATCTGCTGACAGTCTGACTGAGGATTCCCTGTATGTGACAAGTAGCTTCTCTCTTGCTTATTTCTTTTTTTGTTTTTTTTTTTGAGACGGAGTCTCGCTCTGTTGCCCAGGCTGGAGAGCAGTGGCCGTATCTCAGCTCACTGTAAGCTCCGCCTCCGGGGTTTACGCCATTCTCCTGCCTCAGCCTCCCGAGTAGCTGAGACTACAGGCGCCTGCCACCTCGCCCGGCTAGGTTTTTGTATTTTTTTTAGTAGAGACTGGGTTTCACCGTGTTAGCCAGGATGGTCTTGATCTCCTGACCTCGTGATCCCCCTGTCTCGGCCTCCCAAAGTGCTGGGATTACAGGCTTGAGCCACCGCGCCCAGCCTCTCTTGCTTATTTCAAGATTCTCTGTCTTTGCCTTTTGACAGCTTGATGATAACATGTCTTAGGGTGAGATTTTTTGAACTTATCCTACTTTGAGTTTGTAGCACTTCTTGGATTTTTAGAAAAATTTTTAAAAATCAAAAAAATGTTTGAAACAAGCCTTACTTTGTCATCCAGGCTGAAGGGGTTCAAGCAGTCCTCCCATTTTAGCTTTCTGAGAAGCTGAGACTACAGGTGCATACCACCACACCAGCTAATTTTTAATTTTAATTTTAGTTGTTTTTTGTATGTGTGGAGACCGGGTCTATTTCACCCAGGCTGATCTCAAATTTCCTCGCCTTAAGGAAATCTCCTATGTCAGCCTCTCAATGTGCTGAGATTTATAGGCATGAGCCACTGTGCCCATCTTGGATATTTATATTAACATTTTAAATAAAATTGGGGATATTTTCACTGTTTTTTCAAATATTATTTTTTCCCCCTTATTCTGTGATTCTCCCAAACTGTTGTTGGTCCACTTCATGGTGTCCCACAGGTCCCTTAAGATCTGTTGGCTTTTCTTCAGCCATTTTGTTTCTGTTCTGGACACTGGATCATTTCAATTGTTCTGTCTTCAAATTTGCTATGTGTTTCTCTAGTTAGTGAAATTTGCTTTTAAAGCTCTCTAGTAAATTTTTATTTCAGTTACTCTACTTTTCAGTTGGAGAATTTCTTACTTTCTTTTTTTTGAGACAGAGTCTCGCTCTGTTGCCTAGGCTGGAGTGCAATGGTGCAATCCCGGCTCACTGCAACCTCCACCTCCTGGGTTCAAGTGATTCTCCTGCCTCAGCCTCCTGAGTAGATGTGATTACAGGCACCCGTCATCATGCCCAACTAATTTTTTTTTTTGTATTTATAACAGAGACGGGGTTTCACCAGGTTAGCCAGGCTAGTCTCGAACTCCTGACCTCAGGTGATCCACCTGCCTCTGCCTTCCAAAGTGCTAGGATTACAGGTGTGAGCCACTGTGCCTGGCCTCAGTTTTTCTTTTGGCCTGGCAGAATTTCTTTTGGATTCCTTTTTAGTATTATCTCTTCATTGACTTTCTCATTTGGTTGTATGTCATTTTTCTGTCATTGTCCGCGTCTTCCTTCAGCTCTTGTGCATCTTGCAGAATTGTGGTCAAGTTTTTGTCTGGTGAGTCTGATGTCTGAGCATTCTCAGGCACGCTTTATATTCACTTACTTAGTTCTTTTTAACAGGGCATGCTTTCCAGTTTCCTTGTATGCCCTGTGATTCGTTTTTGTTGGAAACTGGACATTTTAAACTTAAAATGTGATAACTCAGGAAGTCAGATTCTTACTTTCCTCCAAGGTTTAGGATTTTTACAAAATTGTGTTGGGTGCATCCGGGCTTCTGTACGTGTGTAGGCTGTCCAAATTCTCCTTGTATATTTATTTATTTTTTGAGACAGAGTCTCGTTCTGTTACCCAGGCTGGAGTGCAATGGCGCGATCTTGGCTCACTGCAACCTCCGCCTCCCAGGTTGAAGCGATTCTCCTGCCTCAGCCTCCCGAGTAGCTGGGACTACAGGCAACCACCACCACGCCTGGCTAATTTTTTTGTATTTTTAGTAGAGACA
>NW_012117422.1:748193-750978 GCF_000951035.1 Colobus angolensis palliatus | reverse complement strand
AGCACTGCGAGCAGGGAGCGCTTGAAGCGCAGCCAGAAGAGCACCAAGGTGGAGGGCCCAGAAGCAGTGCCAGCCGAGGCCTCGCTGAGTGCCGAGCAAGGAACGATGACGGAGGTGAAGGTGAAGACAGAGCTGCCCGATGACTACATCCAGGAGGTGATCTGGCATGGCGAGGCCAAGGAGGAGAAGAAGGCTGTCGGCAAGGATGGGACCAGCGACGTGCCTGCCGAAATCTGCGTGGTGATTGGCGGCGTCCGCAACCAGCAGACCCTTGGGTCTTATGAATGTGGAATCTGTGGCAAGAAGTACAAGTATTACAACTGCTTCCAGACCCACGTGCGGGCACACCGAGACACTGAAGCCACCTCAGGGGAGGGAGCCTCCCAAAGCAACAATTTCAGGTACACGTGTGACATCTGCGGGAAGAAGTGCAAATACTACAGCTGTTTGCAAGAGCACCGAGACCTGCACGCAGTGGATGTATTTAGTGTGGAAGGAGCCCCCGAGAACCGGGCAGACCCCTTCGACCAAGGTGTTGTGGCCACTGACGAGGTGAAGGAGGAGCCCCCGGAGCCATTCCAGAAAATCGGGCCAATGAACAATATTACATCAGACATTTTTAAGAAGAAAGAAGTTAGGCAGTGCCAAAAGAGAGAAACTGGCAATTACACCTGTGAATTCTGCGGGAAACAGTACAAGTACTACACTCCCTACCAGGAGCATGTGGCCTTACACGCCCCCATCAGTACTGCCCCCGGGTGGGAGCCACCAGATGATCCAGACAGGCTCTGAGTGTTCACATCCAGAGTTCTCCCCATCTCCACGCTTCGTGGCAGCGAAGACCCAGACGAACCAGTCGGGGAAAAAAGCTCCGGCCTCCGTGGTCCAATGCGCCACCCTCTTACAACGCACCCCTCCAGCCACCCAAACCCAGGCGTTTCGCACTCCAAATTCAGGATCTCCGGCAAGCAAGGCAACCGCAGAAAGCGCTTTCAGTCGGAGAGTAGAAGGCAAAGCACAAAACCACTTTGAAGAGACGAACAGCAGTTCACAGAACTCCAGAGAACCCTACACCTGTGGCGCCTGTGGGATCCATTTCCAGTTCTACAACAACCTGTTGGAGCACATGCAATCCCACGCGGCTGACAATGAAAACAACATTGCCTCCAACCAGTCCCGATCGCCACCTGCTGTTGTAGAAGAGAAGTGGAAACCTCAGGTCCAGAGGAACAGCGCCAATAACACCACTACCAGTGGTTTAACACCCAACAGCATGATCCCCGAAAAGGAGCGGCAGAACATTGCAGAGCGGCTGTTGAGGGTCATGTGCACCGACCTAGGTGCGCTGAGCGTGGTCAGCGGGAAGGAGTTCCTGAAGTTGGCCCAGACCTTAGTAGACAGTGGTGCCCGCTATGGGGCCTTCTCAGTCACTGAAATCCTGGGCAACTTCAACACGCTGGCACTGAAGCACCTGCCACGCATGTACAACCAGGTGAAGGTGAAAGTGACCTGTGCCTTGGGAAGCAATGCCTGCCTAGGCATCGGTGTCACCTGTCACTCCCAGAGTGTCGGCCCTGACTCCTGCTACATCCTCACGGCCTACCAGGCCGAGGGCAACCACATCAAGAGCTACGTGCTGGGTGTGAAGGGTGCGGACATTCGCGACAGTGGCGACCTTGTGCACCACTGGGTGCAGAACGTGCTGTCGGAGTTTGTGATGTCGGAGACCAGGACAGTGTATGTGACGGATTGCCGGGTGAGAACGTCCGCCTTCTCCAAGGCCGGTATGTGCCTTCGCTGCTCAGCCTGTGCCTTGAACTCGGTGGTGCAGAGCGTGCTGAGCAAGCGGACGCTGCAGGCCCGCAGCATGCACGAGGTTATCGAGCTGCTCAACATGTGTGAGGACCTGGCGGGCGCCACCGGCCTGGCCAAGGAGACCTTCGGGTCGCTGGAGGAGACGTCGCCACCGCCCTGCTGGAACTCGGTGACGGACTCACTGTTGCTGGTGCACGAGCGCTACGAGCAGATCTGCGAGTTCTACAGCCGGGCCAAGAAGATGAACCTCATCCAGAGCCTCAACAAGCACCTGCTCAGCAACCTGGCAGCCATCCTGACGCTGGTGAAGCAGGCAGTCATCGAGCTGAGCAATGAGAGCCAGCCCACCCTGCAGCTCGTGCTGCCCACCTACGTCAGGCTGGAGAAGCTGTTCACGGCCAAGGCCAATGACGCAGGCACTGTCAGCAAGCTCTGCCACCTCTTCCTGGAGGCGCTCAAAGAGAACTTCAAGGTGCACTCGGCCCACAAGGTGGCCATGATCCTGGACTCGCAGCAGAAGCTGCGGCCTGTGCCGCCCTACCAGCACGAGGAGATCATAGGCAAGGTCTGTGAGCTCATCAACGAGGTGAAGGAGTCCTGGGCCGAGGAGGCTGACTTCGAGCCCGCTGCCAAGGAACCCCGCTCTGCCGCCGGCGAGAACCCCGCAGCTCAGGAAGATGATCGGCTGGGCAAAAATGAAGTGTACGATTACCTGCAGGAGCCCCTGTTCCAGGCTACCCCTGATCTCTTCCAGTACTGGTCGTGCGTTACCCAAAAGCACACAAAACTCGCCAAGCTCGCCTTCTGGCTCCTGGCGGTTCCGGCCGTGGGTGCCAGAAGCGGGTGTGTAAATATGTGTGAACAAGCGCTTCTAATCAAACGGAGGCGGCTGCTCAGTCCAGAAGATATGAATAAACTCATGTTTCTGAAATCCAACATGCTTTAAGACTTGACTTCGGGGAAAAAAAAA
>NW_012117422.1:723459-747061 GCF_000951035.1 Colobus angolensis palliatus | reverse complement strand
TGTGCACCTATCCCGGGCAATCAGAAGCAGCAATGTGCAGTCAGGAGATAGACAGAACCCTGATAAAGCGGAGGCAAGGTCCTATTGCCAAATGTGGCTCCAGCCATCTGCCCTAGAAACACGGATTCCCTTCCCTACATTTGCTGGCCATGAGCCTGGGGCTGGGGGCTGGGGAGCCACTGTTATGCTGAAGCCTGAAGTTGGTCCACATTCACTGCAGTTTACCAGCTGAGCTTTTTCCCTGGGAGCTGGAAGTGTTCAAAAAGGCCTCAGAGTTCTGAAAGTGACTCCAGAGAGTCTTTTTACAGCACACTATGGTTGTTGACTAGGTGGAGACACACATTTCTGGCACTTTCTGCTTTGCCATCATCTTTCCTAATGTCACTTGTTGTTATCTTTTTCTAACGTTATGGGCACATAATCAGAATTTGGTTTGGCAAATCTAATTTAAATATTTAAGGTTATATGAAAAATATATATGTTTCATGGATATAAGAAGATGAATTAAATGCGTTTTTGAGGGGTTTTAGCTTTACATGATTTGGGTTCAGCATTTTATATGATTTCATTTTCTCTTTTATAGCATATAGGATATAATTCTTTGTTCCCACTTTTTTAGTGGTTGCTCTAGTGTTTGCAATATACATTTACAACTAATCCATGCTCACTTCTAAATAACATTATCCTGCTTCCACAGTAGTTTGAGTACCTCATAGTAACAAAAGATTTCTAATTCCTCTCTACCATTCCTTGTATCATTGCTGTCATTCAGTTTACTGACATACAAGTGTACATAAGCATATATTTATGATACACATATATATATTTGCCCACCCACCCTCATATATATACACACATAAACACATAACTCTACATAATTGCACATATTATTGCCAGTATTATTTTGCACACATTTTTATTTGTTAGACCAATTAAAAATAAGAAAAATACAAGTTTATATATTATTCTTTTTTTTTTGAGACAGAGTTTGACTCTGTCACCCAGGCTGGAGTGCAGTGGAGGGATCTCGGCTCACTGCAAGCTCTGCCTCCCGGGTTCACGCCATTCTCCTGCCTCAGCCTCCCGAGTAGCTGGGACTACAGGCGCCTGCCACCATGCTCAGCTAACTTTTTGTATTTTCAGTAGAGACGGGGTTTCACCGTGTTAGGATGGTCTTGACCTCCTGACCTTGTGATCTGCCCGTCTCGGCCTCCCAAAGTGCTGGGATTACAGGCGTGAGCCACCGCACCTAGCCATGTTTTATTCTTTATTTATTCTGTCTTTGATGATCATTCTTTCTTTGTAGATACAAGCTTCTGAGCTATATTATTTTTCTTCTTTCAGAACTTTTTGAAAATATTTCTTGCAAGGCGGGTCTACTGGCAACAAATACCTTCATATTTTGCTTCTCTGAGAAGGTCTTTTCTTCTTTACTTTTGAAGGATAATTTATTAAGGAACAGAATTACAGGCTGGTGGTCTCTTTCATCTCTTTAAAATATTTCACTTTACTCAATGCTTGCTTTGAATAGTTTCTGAGGAGATTTCAGGCGTTAAGTTCTTTGTTTCTCTATAAGTAAGGTGATTTCTTCCCCACCGCACCACATGGCTTCTCCTTAGGATTTTTCTTTATCTTTGATTTTATGTAGTTTGAAAATAATATGCTTAGATGTAGTGTTGATTTTGGCCTTTATCTTCCCCCCTACCGCCCAAGAACAGTCCCATTGCAATCAAGTCTTTATTTTATTTTATTTTATTTATTTTTTTTGAGACGGAGTCTTACTCTATTGTCCAGGCTGGAGTGCAGTGGCGCAATCTCGGCTCACTGCAAGCTCCGCCTCCTGGGTTCACGCCATTCTCCTGCCTCAGCCTCCCATGCGACTGGGACCATAGGTGCCTGCCACCATGCCCGGCTAATTTTTTGTATTTTTAGTAGAGACGGGGTTTCACCGTGTTAGCCGGGGTGGTCTCGATCTCCTGACTTCGTGATCCACCCGCCTCGGCCTCCCAAAGTGCTGGGATTACAGGCATGAGCCACTGCGCCCAGCCAGTAAGGTCTTTATTTTGTCTGGTGTTCTGTGAGCTTCCTGGATATGGGATGTAGTGTCTGAACGAATTTGGGGAAATTCTGAGTCATTATTATTGCAAATGTTTCTTGTATTCCCTTTGGTTTGTCTTCTCCTTCTGATATTTCCATTAGCCATTACCTGCACTTTTGAGATTCTGGTTTTTTTCTTACAATTTTCCTGAAGTTTTTGGAGATTCTCTTTTTTTCCCCTTCTTTATTGTCTTTCCTTTCAGTTCTGGAGGTTTCCATTGGCATATCCTCAAGTTGAGAGTCTCTTTCCTGTGCTATGTCCAGTCTACCAAAGAGCCCAGCAAAGGCATTCCTCATGTCTTACAGTTTTTGCCCTCTGGCATTTGGATTTGATTCTGCCTTAGAAAGTTCCATCTCTCTGCTTGCATTGACTGTCTGCTCTTCCATGTTGTCTACTGTATCCATTAGAGCGCTTAGCATATTCATCGTAACTGTTTTTAATTTCTGACCTGATTATGCCTACATCCCTGCCATATCTGGTTCTGATGCTTTCTCTGTCTCTTCAGAAAGAAACTTAATGCGCTTCTTTACATTAAGCATAATGTGCTTAATGTAACTGTTTTTCACCTTTTACTAAACTGTAACTTTCTCTTGCTAGCTGGACATGATATATTAAATAAAAAGAACGGCTTTCAACATGGTGTGGTAAGATGTTGGAGAGGGGAAGCATTCCACAGTTCTGGGACGTGGTCTCAGTCTTTAAGTGAGCCTGTGCCTTTGGACTGTGCACTTCACAAGTATGTCTCAGTCTTTCTCCCTCTTAGGTTGAACAGGGTGGCTAGAGGGAGCTGGAGTTGGTTATTTCCCTTCCTCTAGGCTAGTTAGGCTCAGCTAAAACCCCAGCAGGTTAGGCTCCGGTTAATCAGTTTTTTCTGAGGGCTGACCTGATTAAGAATAAAGTTCAATGTCATGTTTCAAAGTGGCCCCTTTCCCCTCCCTGCTGGAAGTCCAAGGGGATTTTTCTGCAATATTTGCTGTGAGATTCTGGTCGTGTTCCTGGAGACAAAACTCACAAAAGCATAGGGGCCCACCTATGACTGCGCCCCCTGGAGTTTTTCACCCTCAGACTTTTCCACACTGAGCTTGCAGCAGTTCCTCAATTGCATTTCCGACTTTCCTACACTGGCTGTGGCTACTGTGGGGGCCTCTGCTTGGGAGTTTATGCTCCCATATGTTATAATTCTCTGCATTCACCTGTCTCTGTCCCCAGCTTTGGAGGCAGTGGTTTGTGCTGTGACCTCACTTCTCTCAGAGATCTCAGAAGAAATGTTGACCTGTCAGTTTTTTCATCTTTTTGCTTGTTGTTGGGATGGAGTGGTGACTTCCAGGCTCTTGATGTGCAGAACTGGAAGTTAGAAGTTATAACTGCATTTTTCATTCAAGATTCTTTTAAGTTGCTTTGTGGGCAAGACAGCTCGCTTTTCACATGATGCTTCTTTTTCATCTTTGCAAGTGTTGTATATGAAAAGTAGTTGTCTAGTTTTATGTGGTGTTTCTTTGTCATCTTTGTCCTTTTTCTATTGGGGTATTCATATCTTAACTATCAGTTTTATAAGGTTTCTGTGTTATGGAAATATATTGATCTTTATACATTTTAGGCTTTAATGTGTGTGTCAGTTTCCTAGGCTCGCCAGAACAAATTACCATAGTCATGCTGGCCTAAAACAACAGAAATTTATTCCCTCAGTTTTCTGGAAGCCAAAAGTTTGAAACCAAGGTGTTGGCAGGGTGGTGCTCCCTCCAAAGGCTCTAGAGGAACCCCCCCCCCCCGGCTCTCTCAGCTTCCAGTGACTCCTGGCATTCCTTGGCTCGTAGCAGCATCATTCCATTCTCTGTCTTTTGGTTCACTTGGTCTTGATGTCTCTGTCTGAAAATTTTCCTTCTTTTCTCTGATAAGGACATTGGTCATTGTGTTTATGATCCACCCCAAATCCAAGAAGGCCTCATCTGAAGATTCTTAAGAAAATTGCATCTGCAAACACCTTGATCTAGAATAATAAGATCACAATTTGTAGTTATCAGGCTTAGGACTTGGATGTATCTTTTTGAAGGGACACAGTTCAAACCATTAGAGTGTTATACTTAGATGTTATCTACTGAAGACTACAAGCTAATTAATCTGTGTATTTTCCTAATACTTTCACATCGAAATCTTTAAGTCAGCATCTTTTATTTAGAATGACCGCATTTTAATTGTTGTAACTTTCGGAAGTTGAGCCTTATCAGGCCGTTCCCTTTATTGCTCATCTTACAGCAGAAGGGACTGCTGTTAATAGGTTTTATTGGCCCTTGAGACCACAGTGACAGCCAAATATCCACAAACAGTATTGACGACACCTGAGTCCCTTTTCAGCAGTTTTGATTTTAGGAGAGACTAAGATGTGCCACTTGGAAAGATGTGATGGAGAACGTAATTTTGAGGCACTGGTTAAATTTGCTGTGTCTGATACACATTTTATTGGACTCTTCAGGGGCATTTGTAGTATCCACTATTTTACTCCTTCTAAGGGATACTAATATCTGTGTTTTCAGGGGCTGTTATTCATATTAACTTTAGGAGGTTGGTCACACTAACGGGCTGACCACCCTTGTAGAGACAATGATTGGTCACGATAAAAGTTAAGCTGACATTTCTATCATTCTCTCATGAAACGGATACACAAGACCCACTTTGGTATCTGAATCTGCTGATGTCTGGAGCCCAGAGGTTGGGGGCCCCTGATGTAATGGAAACCTAAGACCCACTTTTAGTATCTGAATCTGTTGATGTGTGTATTTTTCATGACCACATCATAGATTTTGGTTTTGGTCAACTGCTTGTGTTTGGTTCACATGTGGTCTGGAATACAGTAAATAGTGTATATTGTTCCTTCATATAATACAACTTTTATATCAACTATATAATTTTTCCCATACCTTTTAGTATGAGTTATGAAACATAAAATTTACTATTGCTCTGTTACTGATTCTTTCTTAAAGGAAAATGCAAGAAAAGCTGTTGCAGTGAAGATCCTCAGGCAGCTAGTATGACACTCAGCTCTGTTCATTTTCATGATGCAAATGCCCACAAAAGCGGTTTTGACCTGACTGACCCTGTACGCGGAGGCACAGTCTCCTTACCAGCGTAAGCACGTGGCATCAGATGCAGAGACAGTTTTGGACATGGATGGATGTTTATACACTGAGACCCCTTCAGTGTCCCTTCAAGAAAATGTGGACACAGTGTCTCTGAAGCCTATTAGTGACCATAGAATTAATTTCACTAGTATCCTTCGGTCACCAACTTGTGAAAAGAGAACATGTGAATTGTCACGAGTCCATTGAAAAAAGACAGTAAGTGGCCTTGAAAAAACAGAATAAAGGAAACACAAGTTTTCATTTTGATCAAGGTTAAAACGATACAGTTAAGGAATAGCTGCCTTCCACCTAAATGAGTCACTAGATGCTAAAATACTTTTGCTTATCTGTAAACCATGTGAATACAATCAGGTTTATATTATTTTGAAGAAACTGTATTATCTAAATTTGTAACATCACATTTGAGAGACTCAGTGATTAAAAACAGCTGTTTTCGCTGTAGTTAAATATGCTTTTGATTCTGATTTTCAAAAAAAGAAAACATACTTTTAGTAAAAATGTGTCTCAGAGGAACACTATTACAGTTTTTCCACTTTTATTAAGTGGTTCTCTGCCCACTCCCTTTTTCCCCACCAGAAGTGCGGATGACTCCAGTATTCCTATTAACAGATAAGTTACTCCTTTCCTAACTTCTTTTAAGATTTACAAGCGCATAGATTCCAAGCACAAACCTTTCAAAGTAGGAAAATATCCTTCTCAATATATTCCCTTGTTCTCATGGCTTTGATACCCAGGGAATCTTATTTAAATTGGTTCACTGGAGGCAATATCTACGGGGTGTTTACAACAAACATGAAAAATATGTCTCTAGTTATCAGGAAGGCAATTTTTCAACAAGTTTCAACCAGTTTCATTGATTCGCATCATGTCCTTTCACTTACACCTAACTTGGTGAAAAAAATCCAAGAACATTTAAAACTCATCACGCCCAAATTGAAAGGCTGTATTTGTCCTCTCTGAACTGACATTTATGTTGCAGTAGTTCTGTTGCACTTTCACGGTGTAATAGAACGTTAAAATCATATTCTTCCTCTCACTTTTGACGGAGGCTTTTAGATAGATACCAGCCACTTCCAATAGATACTAACCACTCCCAAATTCCAAGCTTGTGGTATAATTTTTAAAAGTACATTTAGGGTTTGTCCCGAGTTCCTGGCTCAGAGCTTCACAAACCCTAGAATTTTCCTCAATAAGAGTGTCTCTCGTTATTCATACAAACCCCTTTGGACCACACCTGAATTTACGCCAGCAAGATGGCTCATGGATGTGGGGCGGGGGGACTGGCTAGATGGCTTCAGGATGAAGGCTGTTTGCCAGAAAAAACAATCATGTTAAAATTAGGGGGTTGGAATTTTCACCCTCCCAATCTCTAGGGAGAGGAAAGGGGCTAGAATGGAGCCCAATCACATGGTCAGTGATTTAAACAATTATACCTATAAAATGAAATCTAGATAAAAACTCTCAGCAATAAGGCTTGGAGAGCTTCCTGGTTGGTGAATCTATTGATGTGCTAGACAGACAGATGAGCTGAAGAGGGCACAGAAGCTCTGTATCCAGGACCCCTCCAGACCTTGCTGCCCTGAGTGTATCTTCACCTGGCTGTTCATTTGTATCCTTTACAATAAACTGCCATTGTAACTATAAAAAAAGAAACAGATATTTGCCCATTTTGGATAGTGTATAGTTTCATGTGGACTGTGTCAGTCTTTTAAGTTGAAATATTTAAGTGTTTTATAGTTCAAACAAAATTTCCAATATACTAGTATAGGGAGAATTGCTCAGAAATCGTATCTTTCATCAGAGTTCTAGTGGAAACATACCTTTCTATGTCTTAGCATTCTTCCCTTTATTTCTCAGTCTCAATTATTGACTTGTTTTCATGAGCGCAGCTGGCTTGTCTGCCATCAAAGAGATACTTTCATTTTGGGAAATGGATTTTTCTTTTTCCAACAAATTTTGGGCAGATTTCAGTGCTATTGATAACTAAGGCAGTCATCTAGATAAAACAATTATGTGAGAATGTCTTATCATTTTAGTTGTTACATGTGTCAATGGATAGTTTTGGAATTTTGTTTTTTAGAAATGAATCTCACACAGAATGTGGTTTATGAAAATGAAGAGGGCAGACGGGTCATGGACCTCGCCTGTCACACATCTTTTACCAGCAAACAAAATGTGATGAGATGTCTGGAGACTTGGGATCTGGTTGTAAGTATGTGGATGAGCTCATTTATTGTGTGGTTTTCATTGTTTCTAATGGTGTTTCCGAGGCTGCCATGTATACGTTGCCCAGCCACATCAGATCCCTTTGGAACTATCATTGTATTCTGGAAGCTCTTCAGTTACTTTCACAGGAACCGAGGTGTGAGTGAGCTGGTCTTCACCACTGTAGAAGCCGAACCATTTCTTGAAGCAAAGCCACTGAGCGAGAAGAGCATTCTTCTACTTCTGTGCAGACCCCATAGTGTTGCAGGGCTGGAAGGGACTTTCGGCTTTGCTTTTCCACCTTAAAAATTCTGTCCTGAGCAAAAGAAATGTTCTGGTAAATGTGTCATTGTAAACACCAGCCCATTTTAGAGTACAGGCTAAGAAGTGTGATAGAAATGATGGAAGAAAAGTGGCACAAAGGATAAATGAAATCCGAAGGGATGAGAGCATTAAGGGAAGCTGATCATCATAATCCTGACAGCGAAAGTACAGCCTGGCTTAGGTCTGCAGAACGATGGGTCGTGGCGTTTTGAGCCTGAGCCTGTGAAGATGCTGTGCCACCACCCGTAGGGCCTGGGCTCCTCTGTAACTGCAAGGAGCCACGGTGCTCCCTGGCCTGCCAAGCCCAGCCTTATTGTGAGTACCCACCGCTTGTACTAAGCTCTCCCAAATGTCCAGTGGTCTGGAATTACCGCGATAAGTCATGCATTATTAGAGCCACATACCTTTAGACACAGGAAAGGGATGGGTCCACATAAGAGTTAACATCTTTACTCTTCAAGCACAGGCAGCAGCAGGGACAGAGGGGTGGGGTGGGGCCCTGTGAGCCGGCTGCACCTCTGATCCCCACTCTGCCTCGTGACTAATGTATTTAGATTTTCATTATAAAGTTTACACAAGTCCCTTAAATTTTCAAAAACTTACTTGACTCTGGTCCTTTATCTATGTAAACTTCAGATATGACTGGTATATACCTCCTGTTTATTTTCCTCATATGTTTTACAAAGAAACAAACATAAATTTTCTGATACTTTGCATTTCCCAGTTGCAAAATAACTCCTTTGTGTAGACCACATCTATTTCAGAAAGATAACCCATGTAGATTCCTTTATTACCTGAGTTTATACCAGTATGACTTGAATTTGTTGTATTCAGTTTATCTGATTATTTTTAAAATTTTGTCACACTCAGAGTGATACCACTAGTGAGATGAGCACCACAGTTTTTCAAGCCAGCCCAGCCCTGTCAGAGGAATAGGCTGTGGAAAAATTGAGAGAAAAAGTTCCATTTCAGAATATAGGAAAAGGAACATAAAGGAACATCTGTGATCCCAAACAACTGTGAAATGAAAACATGACTGCAACTACTCTGAGTAGCAAGCCTAAAGATGTAAAACCTAACCTTAGATCAAGTGAAGATCTTCCTCCAAAGTGGAGATCTGTTGGAACCCAGTGAGGTGGATTGGACGTCAGACCTCAAGGAAGTAGACCCGATCAGGCTGGCTCTCCTGAGCAAGTCAGGTCTGAGTCATCAGACAGGATCAGCCACTCACACCTCCCTGTGTCCTGCCAAGAGACTGTAGATGATGATGAAAGAACCATCACTAAAGCTACGTCAACTGCAAGTAGTGAGCTCAGAGGCCAGGACCTGTTCCCAGCGGAACCATTCATGACTGCAGCTGAGATGCAGAACATGCCTGCTGCGGTGCCTGCACTCTTGATGTGAGCCCTCCCAGCACAGCTTCCTTCAGCCAGAGGTATTTAAGAACACTCCCTTCAGCTGGAAGTGTCACCTTGCCTCAGTTCCAGGCTGGCAGGGCCACAGTCTGTGGCTTCTCAGGAGGCCATCCCTGTCCAGCTGTCACGGGAGAGCATGTGCAGAACCCTGCGGCTGTGGAATTTGGGATTAAATACTGGCTCTGGATGGATGGGTGCCTCTTCCAGCTGCAACCCACATTCTAATGCTTCTCAGGGGAACCTGCTAAGCACTTACAGCGCTTCCACCGCCACTCTTTCTGTTACTGTGGGGAGTCCAGTTACGAAGGTGACAACTTGTAAATGAGTCTTTGTCCTACTTGAGCTTTCTCCTTGGCCCCCATTTCCCGCTTTACGGTCAGAGTGTGGGACGGAGGCAGGTGGGTTGATTCCATGGTCTAGGATGTTCAGCTGATGTCAGTGTCTCCTGTGAGCTTGGAAGGACTCTTCTCGCGGGTGCAGCGCTCTTACATGTACTTAGCTCTGGCTTCTTTCTCTGTAGTTCAAATCTTCGGAATCATTACTCATATTTTTGTTTGCTTAGCCTTTCAGCCTCTGAGAGATGAGCTACAGCTCCTGCTCCCAGAGACTTCCAGGTACCCTCAGTCCTCCCCTCTGCCTCATTGTCTTGCTTTCAGATTGATGTCACTTTCATGGTGACAGATTGTTGAAAGGTCTGTCTCACTCCATCTTCGAGATGATGCACTTGGTGGCCAGCATGGCTCCATCCACAAAACAGCCCTTACTTCTGAGAAAAGCTGGGAACGTTGCAGTTTATCTAGATATTAACATGTGAATTTATTGTCAGAGCACCATAAGGTAGTCTTTCCTGAGACTGGGAGGGTTCCCTGCCTTCTGAGGGTCCCGGTGCTGCCTGCCCCTTCAGGGTGCCCTGAGGACCAGATGATGGAATCATTGAGAGTTTTAAATACTGGCTGTTTCTCTAGCATGAAGTATATGCTATGGGGCTCTCAGTGTAGACTCCAATGTCTTTTTTTTTTTTTTTTTTTTTTTGAGACGGAGTCTCGCTCTGTCGCCCAGGCTGGAGTGCAGTGGAGCCATCTCAGCTCACTGCAAGCTCCGCCTCCCGGGTTTACGCCATTCTCCTGCCTCAGCCTCCCGAGTAGCTGGGACTACAGGCGCCCGCCACCTTGCCCAGCTAGTTTTTTGTATTTTTTAGTAGAGACAGGGTTTCACCGTGTTAGCCAGGATGGTCTCGATCTGCTGACCTCGTGATCCGCCCGTCTCGGCCTCCCAAAGTGCTGGGATTACAGGCTTGAGCCACCACGCCCGGCCGACTCCAATGTCTTGAATGTGAAAAGCAAGTTCTAGATTGATTTCTGAAAAATGTGCATGTCAGCCTGTGGCTAGAATTGGGGAAGAGTGGCCCACACACTTTGACCTCTTTTCTGAGACCTGAAGGTGAGTGAGGGTGCGTTAGTGACAGGAAATTGGGGGTGCAGTTTATGGGACATCAGGTTTGTTATGGAAGAAAAAGAAGGAAGAGAGGTGCTTTCCAAGAGAACAGGATGCATTGAGCCTGTGATGGACTGGGAGACAGAGAAAAATAGCCTCTCCTGGTAATGAGAAAGGAACCTAAGGCGGGAGTCACTGAGTGAAAGCGGCGTTTTTGTAAGTCAGCATTTAATTATGATTCTGTCACTATTTAGGTCCCCGAATGAGGAAGGTCTGAAATTTCTCCTACAAGGAGGATTATACATCCCATCATTTTTTTCTTGGGTATTATACAGCTATATTGTTACAGATGTTTAGGTTTAGGATTGTTTTCTGTCTGGAATGGTTAATTTTTAAGTAATTCTTGGCCAGACATAGCAACCCATAGCAGCAGAATTCCAGCACTTAGGGAGGCCTAGTGGGGAAGATCACTTGAGGCCAGGAGCTTTAGACCAGCCTGAGCAACCCAGTGAGACTCTGTCTCTAAAAAAAGTTTGAAAAATCAGCCAGGCATGATGGCTGAGGAAGGTCCCTCTTTAGTGGATCCAGAGAATCTACTCATTAAACCTGGAGAAGAACAGGAGGTTGTTGTAGTTTCTTTTCCTCCAAAGGGCCCCCAAGTTTGGGAGGAGAGGCAACATAAATATGTTTATAATGACAAGGTTTTACTCATCTCTCAAAACAGCCACTCGCTTGGATGTGCTTCAAAATCTACCATCTGAATGACACAGTCCACATCTTACTCCTGCTAATAGATGCCATGAATCTGTAAACTCTTTCATTTAGCTTCAGATTTTCTTCTTTTTGTTACTGAGAATCTTCTTTCAAACCAGCTGAATAGATATTAAGAAATGATTATTTTAAGTATATTCTGACAAAAGTAAACAATGAAACAACAATTTTGATTTTTCTCATTCACTTTTCTTATTCTCCCAGAACCTGTTGATTTTGTCAGCTATTGAGCTATATTTCTCCATTTCTTCTATGGGCCCATGAATTCTGGGCTTCCAAATCCAAGTGAATATCAGCCTCCAGCCGGAGCTCCCCTGTCTAGGGTACTAAGCTTGCTTGTGTGACCCTTGCTTCAAGGGCCCTCTGCTCGGAGACACACATGGCTTCTCCCCCTGCCTGGGCTACAGAACTCTTTCGTGTGCTCAGTCTGCTCTTAGGATCTTAGGGAAGAAGAGAAGAGTCCTGCCTGTACCAGTGTGAATGCTTGTGCCTGGAATGCTTGCCCAGTTTCCCTGGGCTGGCTCCCTCTGGGAAGCTTTCTTCCACTCTTCCCAGATTTCCCATGAACAGCATGCTTGTAGCACCATGGCCGCTCACACCCCCTGTGCAGATGGCATTGGATCGTCTCTCTCCTTGCCTATATTCTTCTCTGGAGCACAAGCTCTAAGAGTGGGAATATCATTGTGTCCTCAGCACCTAGCTAGGTCTTTTGGGCAAAGGAAATATAGGAAATAGTTGACCAAAGAATTGAATTCAGAATCTTCAACTCAGATTTCTTTCTCTGCTAGGATCTAAAAACTGTCTGTGCAGCCATTTGGACCTCAGTGTGAAGTGATGTTAAAAGGTGAAGTCCATTCTTCAGGAAGTAAACCTCTGCCACGCGGATCATGCTCAGACATTCTATTGAAGTTTGTCCAACAGTTTCTTGCTTTGGAAGGTGTCCCTCTTGGTGGAACACAGTAAGTGTCAAAGATGGACAAATAGTCAATCCTCTGTTTGTACATGTATAGGAAAAGATCCCAAATTAATGTTTGGAGGACAATTTTGTTGTAACAGACACTGTTGAGGCTCAGTTGTACAGAACTGGAAAAGCCTTTAGATGTGCATGTGTCTAGATTCAGCCTTTGTTTAACATATATTCCAATCCTGATCCTGCCTTCACCAGCTGCAAAGAGTACCTGACATGTGACCACAACACAGGAGCTGCTGAAGAGGGAGGATTATCACCTCAAACTCACGGCCACCTGGTATTTTCAAAAGCCAGCCAAGAGAGAGATTTACAGAGAGCTGTGGAGAGAACATGCAGTCCATCCAGGCATCTCAGTGAGCTAAATTTCTCAGTCAGTCACCCTGTGGATTTAGCAGACCCCACAGAAGTGGTTTTGATGCGCCAGCCTTGGGTGTCACACCGTGCCTGTACCAAATGGAGCACCTCAAAAGGAGCAGAGCCTAAGAAATGGGATTTCGTATTTACTGTAAAATTGGGTTTTTGAGACTCCGCATATTCCACAGATTCATCTCCAAAGGTCTCAAGTTTCTCTTTTAATACAAGGCAGAGAGGCACAGACCACAGCTTAAATAATTAGCTGCTGACTTTCCCCAAGTTTGAGTAAGACCTTTCTTTTAACAGACAAAATGTGGGTGAGATGGCAACGTAATTCACAAAAAACTGGTGTCTCTTCTTCTTTTTTGAGATGGTTATGGGCTTGTGGAACTCAGCTTGTCACACTTACCTTATAAGTGGACTGGAAGGTGTATGTGGGGTCGTCTTTGTCCTCTGGGATATATCCTCACTGAATTAAACCGAATTCCATCTAACTGGAAAACTGTAAAGGCTCATTATAGAAGCCATCTGCTTCCACCAGATGGTTATACCTTCTTCACAGGCAGCCACAATCAATGTTGAGCTGCAAGTTGAGGCCTGGGCCAAGCACACGGCTGCAGCTTTGAGTAACACGCACCATGCCCTTACCCTCCTGAGGACACCTCTCAGATTAGGCAGGTGGCCTTACCAAACCGCATAGCAAAGCCATTTTAAAGCAGCTCAAGGGGGAACTTGTGCTTTGATCAAAATCAAATGTTGCAGCATGTTTGAGACTATTCACATAATATTACCCAGGCTAAGAAAGCTTTAGACACTTGTATCTCTGCCACTGATGCACTGTCAGCCAACTCCATATCGGCTTGGTCCCAAAAACTGCCCAGTCTTTGCAAAGCCTTCCTGTTAGTTTTCCCGGGATAATTTTACTTTTCTTTGATGTTGCCGAGTATATTATGATTGTACTCTGTGTAGGAACACAAGATAAGCTTACTCGATACTTTCTTAAATTGGACCCTTATTAATCCTCCAGGTTTCACTTTTTGCTGGAACTCAGAGCTGCAAACGATGCTTAACATACCAACGCTTTCTGACTGAGCTCCTCTCTACCGTGAATACAAGAAACCCTAATAGTTATGTAGAAATGTCATCGTCCCTGTTCAGCATGAAGAAGTTACAGAAGACAGACCTTCATCCTTCTGCAACCCCGAGGATTAAGGGTCCTCTTGTAAAAGGGAGGGGGAAATACGTAAGAAGCGTTCAAACCAGAGCGACTCCATTTTGAACAAGGGCTAAGAAAAATGAAGCCAGGGCCTGTTGAGCTGCATTCCCAGGAG
This sequence comes from Colobus angolensis palliatus, assembly GCF_000951035.1. Taxonomy (NCBI): domain Eukaryota; kingdom Metazoa; phylum Chordata; class Mammalia; order Primates; family Cercopithecidae; genus Colobus; species Colobus angolensis. The sequence goes on along the minus strand of NW_012117422.1, from coordinate 733,022 downwards.
ATTAAGCATTCCTAGCCTTAAGATGTTTACAGTTGAGGGAACAGATTAATAATGTTTCCTAAACACACTCAGGACTTAACAGACCCAGGAATGTCTTGATACTTTGAGAACAAAAGCATTTGTAGTTTTAAATATGCACTGCACCTAGTAGGATGGATGCTTTTCTCTTCATAGTTTTGGAAATGCCCTACCCTGTCTATGGAGTCACTATTTGTTCACTCCTTTACTTTAATAAAGTTGCTTCCATTTTTCACTGTGGACTTGCTCCAAATTCTTCCTTGCGTGAGATCCAAGAACCCTCTCTTGGTGTCTGGATTCAGACCCCTTTCTGGTAACAGGTGGATCTACCATTCTGGGGTCTGGAGGATGGTAGCCCTCTTTTCACAGCTCCACTAGGCAGTGCCCCAGTGGGGACTTATATGGAGGCCACATATTAACCCCACATCTCCCCACTACACCATCCTAGTTAGAGGTTCTCTGGATTTTGTATACATTTTCTGAAATCTGGGCAGAGGTTCCTAAGCCTCACTGTGCACCTGCAGGCTTAACACCACGTGGAAGTTGCCAAGGCTTACAGTTTGCACTCTCAGAAGCAGCAGCCCAAGTTTTTCCTTGATCACTGTTAGCCGTGGCTGGAGCTGGAGTGGCCAAAGTGCAGGGCATCATGTCTTGAGGCTGCACAGAGTAGCAGGGCCCTGAGCCTGGCCTATAAAACCATTCAGTCTTCCTAGGCCTCCAGGCCTATGACGAGAGGGACTGTCACAGAGTTCTCTGAAATGCTTCTGAGGCTGTTTTTTCATTGTCTTGTTGATTAGCAATTGACTCCTCTTTACTTAGGCAAATTTCTGCAACCTACTTTAATACTTCCCCCTGAAAATGGATTTTTCTTATCTACTGCATGGCCAGACTGCAAATTTTCCAAATGTTTTAAGCTCTGCTTCTCTTTCAAATATAAGTTCCAGTTTCAGGTCATTTCTTTACACAGGTATATGATCACAGGCTTTTAGAAGCATCTAGGTCAAATCTTGAATGCTTTGGCTGCTTAGAAATTTCTTCTACAAGATACCCTAAGTCACCTCTCTCAAGTTCAATGTTACACCGATTCTTCGAGCAGGAGCACAATGCCACCAGTCTCTTTTCTGAAGCATACGAGAGTGACCTTTACTCCAGTTCCCAATAAGGATTTTATCTCCATATGAAACCTACTCAGCCTGGACTTCATTGTCCATATCACTATCTGCATTTTGGTCACAACAATTTAACAAGTCTCCAGGAAGTTCAATTTTCTTCCTAATCTTCCTGTCTCCTGAGCCTTCCAAACCCCTACAGCCTCAGATTATTACCAATTCCAAAGCTGCTTCCATATTTTAAGGTATCTTCAAAACAGTGGCCCACTCCCAGTACCAATTTTTGGCACTAGTTCATTCCTACATTGTTATAAAGAAATGCCTGAGACTGGTTAATTTCCAAAGAAAAGACGTTTAATTGGCTCATGGTTCCCTAGGTTGTACAGGAAGCATGGCAGCATCTGCTCAGCTTCAATTATGGTGGAAGGTGAAGGGGAAACTGGCACTTCACATGGCTGGAGCAGGAGGAGGGGGCAGGCACTACACACTTTTAAACATGATCTCATGATAACTTGCTATTGCCAAGAAAACACCAAAGGGGATGGTGTTAAACCATGAGAAACTGCCCCCATGACCCAGTCACCTCCCACGAGGCCCCATCTTCAATACTGGGGATTACAATTGAACATGAGATTTGGGTAGAGACAGAGATCCAAACTATATGACTCTGTGAGCATTAAATATATGCAGAAAAAAGCATTTGACAGATTCAACACCTATTAGTGATGAAAGCTCTCAACAAATTAGGTATATAAAGAATGTGCAGGCCAGGCGCTGTGGCTCGTGCCTGTAGTCCCAGCACTTTGGGAGGCTGAGGCGGGTGGATCATGAGGTCATGAGAGTAAGTTCTTATAGACCTTCCTTCAATGTTATTTATTAAATCTAAAAAGGGCTTATTTAAAAATCTGAGACTAGGTGCAAGAATAGCTAAAATCTCTTATACAGTTATTAATATTTTATTAGGCAATGGTATGTTTTAAACAATACTATAAAACATTATTTCATTGTATACATTAAAATTTAACTGTATTTGTCTTTTTTTCTGCTATAGAACTTAACTACAAGAAAAAGTATTTGTTTTCTAAGTTCTGGAAATGCTTTAATTGGACCTTTAGTGTTAAATATCCATTTCAGTGAATAGATTCCATGGTACCGGACAGAATATACATTTTTAAAAACTTAATTTAACTTTTAAGTTCAGGGTCACATGACATTCAGGTTTGTTATACAGGTAAATTGTGTCATGGGGGTTTGTGGTACAGAAGATTTCATCACCCAGGTATCAAGCCTAATACCCGTTAGTTATTTTTCCTGATCCTCTTCCTCCTCTCACCCCCCACCCTCTGATGGTCCTCAGTGTGTGTTGTTCCCCTCTATGTGTCCCTGTGTTCTCATCATTTAGTTCCCACTTACAAATGAGAACATGCAGCACTTGGTTTTCTCTTCCTGCATTAGTGTGTTAAGGATAATGGCTTCTAGATCCATCCATGTTCCTGGGAAGAATATGATCTTGTTTTTTATGACTGCATAGTATTTTATGGTATATATATATACCACATTTTCTTTACCCAGTCTACCATTGATGGTGTTTAGGTTGCTTCCATGTCTTTGCTATTGTGAATAGTGCTGCAGTGAGCATATGCATGCATGTGTCTTTATGACAGAACAATTTATATTCCCTTAGGTATATACACAGTCATGGGCTTACTGAGTTGAGTGACAGTTCTTTCTTTAGGTTTTTGAGGAACTATCACACTGTCTTCCACAATGGTTGAACTAATTTACATTCCCACCAATAGTGTATAAGCATTCACTTTTCTTTACAACCTCATTGGCATCTGTTATTTTTCACTTTTTAATTATAGCCATTCTGACTAGTGTGAGATGGTATATTATTGTGGTTTCAGTTTGCAGTTCTCTAATAATCAGTGATGTTGAGCTTTTTTTCATACGATTGTTGGTTGCATGTATGTCTTTTGAAAAGTGTCTGTTCATGTTTTTTTGCCGACTTTTGTATGGGGTTGTTTGTTTATTCCTGGTAAATTTGTTTAAGTTTTTTACAGATACTGAATATTAGGCCTTTGTTGGATGCATAGTTTGTAAAAATTTTCTCCCATTCTGTAGGTTGTCTGTTTACTCTGATGATAGTTTCCTTTGCTGTGCAGAAGCTCTTTAGTTTAATTAGATGCCATTTGTCAATTTTTGCTTTTGTTGCAATTATTTTTGGATCTTTATTATGAAATCTTTGCTTGTGCCTACATGCTGAATGGTATTGCTAGGTTGTCTTGAAGTGTTTCACCGTTTTGGGTTTTACATTTAAGTCTTTAATCCATCTTGAGTCAGTTTTTGTATAACATGTGAGGAAGGGGTCTAGATTTAATCTGCATATGGCTAACCAGTTATCCCAGCAACATTTGTTGAATAGGGAATCCTTTCCCCATTGCTTGTTTTGTCAAGTTTGTCAAAGATCCGTTAGTTGCAAGAGTGCTATCTTATTTCTGGAATCTCAGTTACACAACTGAGATTGTTAAATTCATATTTACTCATAGTTTTACATATATTTAATACATGTGATAGAATTGTCATACTCACACACATGTCCATTGGTCTCTGTGTCTGTTTTTCTACCAGTACCATGCTGTTTTGGTTACTGTAGCCCTGTAGTATAATTTGAAGTTGGGTAGCATGATGCCTCCAGCTTTGTTCTTTTTGGTTAGAATTGCCTTGGCTATTACTAGGCTCCTTTTTATTCCATATAACCTGCATTTAAATTAGATTTTAGAAATAGAATATTATTGCCTGATAACTAAATACGTGTTTTAAGATGCTTTGGCTTAGTTTCTAATTGATTTTAATTTGGCTGTGGTTCATTGCACTTTTAAAGTTTTCCACTGGTAATCATATGTGGATGATTGGCATCCAAATATTTAACCAAATATGGATACTTATTATTTAAAGGAATCCAGGATAAACACTTTATGAATTAAATAAATGTGTGACACTAAAAAAGATTAATTTGTCTTCAAGTTATAAGTTTTGTGATTTTGTTACATTAAGTTCTGCCTTTTCTATTGCCTTTAATTGTTAAAGATATTTATCTGACGTGCGTGTGTGTGTGCATGATTGCTGTTAAACTCATATTTACTCATAGTTTTACATATATTTAATACATGTGATAGACTTGTCATACTCACACACATGTCCTATCTTTTTTTTTTTTTTTTTTTTTGAGATAGAGTCTCACTGTGTTGCCTAGGCTGGAGTGCAGTGGCACAATCTCAGCTCACTGCAAGCTGCGCCTCCCAGATTCATGCCATTCTCCTGCTTCAGCTGGGACTACAGGTGCCCGCCACCATGCCCGGTTAATTTTTTGTCTGTTTTTAGTAGAGATGGGGTTTCACTGTGTTAGCCAGGATGGTCTTGATCTCCCGACCTTGTGATCTGCCCGCCTCGGCCTCCCAAAGTGCTGGGATTACAGGTGTGAGTCGCTGTGCCCGGCCTGTCCTATCTTTACAATAGTTTTCAGTGGGAGGTCTAATCCAACAGAAGATACTTTATTATTACAAGCCTGTTTGCGACTTCCATTCTTGACCCTTGGTTCTCATAGCTCATCCGTTGTCCATAAATCTGCATTTCCACACTGAACTCCTATAAACCTTAAAATCATTAATACCCTCCCGCTGCCATTTTTCACTCCTGTGTCCCAAAGTTCCTGATTTCCATTGTCGTAACTTCCATTTCCATGTCTCAGGTTTTTGATATCCAGTCTCAACTGTGATTCCCACATCCCAATATATCTGATGCCCACATCCCAAACACCCATCATGATTTCTGACCTCTGTTAGATGTCTGCTGCACAACACCCTGTTGTTTTAACTGCCTGCTGCCTTTGCCTAACTTCTAAAACCCAACCACCTTTGAAAGCTATTGTTTTAAAATGGCATTTTTATCACCTCAAATTTTAGGTCCTTGAGGGAAAAACAGTTATTTGAGTTTTGAATCATTTAATTTTTCTCCCACTCCAGAATATTGTCACCAGAAATATAGGGTTGTGAAAACAACAGAGGAGGCCAACGACTCTGTGGATTCACCAGGCAATTCTGGAGACAAGGAGACAACTGTTGTTTTTTTTTTCCCCCTTTTAAATTTGAGTGGCTGCTTAAGATTTCTGTTTCCAGTCAACGCTCTCTTCCATGAGTGTCTAATACCAAAATACGCATACAACCCCATCTCTTTTATGTCAGTTAATAAAATTTAAGATAGAATTATGTCACTACAACTATTAAAATTAGCACAGAAGATGCTCCAGGATGTCAAATAATTCATTTCTATCACAAAACTCAATTAAAGGAAGGACATTTAGAACCTTTAGGAATTACAAAATTATCTTCCTTTATGGAAACTAGCCTTCTAAAAAAGACAGATGGATCTTTGATCTTTGTACTTTTCAGGAGATTCAATTAACATTTGTAATTTCCATACCTTAGGAAATTCATCTAACATCTCTGAGTTTCCATTTGTTATTTCTAAGATCAGGATGACAGTAAGTCTGTAATTCAAATAATTTTCTGAACAATAACATGAGATGAAGCAGGAGAGTACAGTGGTTAAGAAAACAGAGTTGGCTGGGTGTGGTGGCTCACGCTTGTAATCCCAGCACTTTGGGAGGCTGAAGTGAGTGGATTACCTGAGGTCAGGAGTTCAAGACCAGCCTGGCCAACAAGGCAAAACCCCCTCTCTACTAAAAATACCAAAAGTAGCCAGGTGTGGTGGCTGGTGCCTGTAATCCCAGATTCTCAGGAGGCTGAAGCAGGAGAGTTACTTGAACCTGAGAGAAGGAGATTGCAGTGAGTCGAGATTGTACCACCGCATTCCAGTCTGGGCAACAGTGTGAGACTCCATCTCAATAGTAATAATAATAATAATAATAATAAAGTACATCCTTTCCACGCAGCTTCTAGAAAGTGATCCTAAGAAATCATCTAAATTGCAAAAAAATATGTGAAGGTATTTATTACAGCTGATTTATAACAGAGAAAAGCTGGAAAGGTTAAGTGACAGTACAGCATATGGCAGAATTTTATATAGTCACTAAGAATTATGTTTATGTTGTGCTAAGTGAAATAAGCTAGGCACAGAAAGACAAATACCTCATGTTCTCACCTGTGGAATCTAAAACTCATAGAAGCAGAGAGTAGAATGGTGGTTATGGAGTCTGGGAAATAAGGAAAATGGGGAGATGATGGTCAAAGGTACAACATCTCACAGACAGGAGGAACAGGTTGAACAGTGTAGTGAATATACTTAACAATAGTATATTGTACGTTTCAAAATTGCTGAGAGTAAATTTCAAGTGTTCTCACCACAAAAGATTCATATTTGAGGTAATGGATATGTTAGTTGGCTTGATTTAATTATTCCACATTGTACTCATAAATCATAAAATCATTTTTTACCCCATAAATATATACAACTATAAATTGTCAATTTACAATAAAATTTAAAAAAATTATGCTTATGGGCTGGTTTCGTAAAAACAAACAAACAAAAATGCCAGGTTAGAAAGTTAAGTGCAAAAAGCAAAATGCAAAATTTGAGTCCAGTGAAAAGGGGCATAGAAAAAAACCACGGAACAGAATACAAACAAATGTTAACATTGCTGTCTTGTGAATGGTAATGTGGAATTAACAGGTGACTTTTTTCTTCTTCATAATGTTTCTGTATTATCAAGATTCCCTAAAATGTACATTTTTTTTTTTTTTTTTTTTGAAGACAGAGTGTTTCCAGGCTGGAGTGCAGTGGCATGACCTTGGCTCACTGCAACCTCTCCCTCGCAGGTTCAAGAGATTCTCCTGCCTCAGCCTCTGAAGAAGCTGGGAATACAGGCGTGTGCCACCACGCCCGGCTAATTTTTGTATTTTTAGTAGAGACGGGGTTTCACCATTTTTGCTAGAATGGTCTTGATCTCTTGACCTCGTGATCTGCCCGCCTCGGCCTCCCAAAGTGCTGGGATTACAGGCTTGAGCCACTGCGCCCGGCCATTCATTTTTATAAGAAGAGAAAAACTTATGGTGTAACAAAGTCAGATCTAAACACATTGCCTTAATGCTTATTTAAAAAGCACTTATTAAAAAAACATGGATGGGTAATGTGTAGAGGGCAAGGCCAATCAGAAAAGGTGACCTTAACCAGGTAGCTACTGGCATTGCCACAGGTTTTTGTTTGTATGTTTTTGGTTTCTTTTGTTTTTGAGACGGAGTGATGGAATCTCGCTCTGTTGCCCAGGCCGGAGTGCAGGGGCACGATCTTGGCTCACTGCAACCTCTGCCTCCTGGGTTGCCAACTTATCTCAGACAGAATCCTATTACTGATTTTGCCAATGTTTCTGATCAAAAGCATTGGGATCTACATGAAAGAAATGCTTTTGTCATGGTGGAAAAAATTTGGAAGTTCGGTTAAGAACAGAATATTTACATAGTCTCACTGCAACTCCTCACAAAAGACTTACTCATTACAAAGCAAAATAAAGTAACTTTTCCATACAAAAGTCTGGCATATACAGCCATAACTGAGTGGCTGATGTGGCTACTATTAGTAATGGGACAAGTCTAAACATGTACTATCTGATAGAATGCAGGAGGAACACAACACCACCTTGTCGATGGTCCAGCAAAAGATGAGCATCCTGAATCTAATCATGAGGAAACATCAAACTAAAATAGACATTCTACAAAATAACTGGCCTGTACTGTTCACAAGTGTCAAGGTGACAAAATTCAAGGAAAGACTAACGAACTATCTCAGAAAAATGAAACTAAAGAGATGTGATAAATGCAGTGAACAATTCTGAACTGCATTGTTTTCAATAAAGGACGTTTTTGGGTTACTTGGGAAAATGCGAATGAGATCTGAGGATTAGAAAGCAGTAGTGTATCAATATTAATTTCCTAATTTCATGGTTGTATTGTAGTTGTGCAAAAGAATGACCTTGTTTGTAGGAAATACTGATGTTTTTGGAAATTACGGTCATCAGTTTGGCAAATTACTTTCCAAAGTAATTCCACAAATCTTCTGTAAGTTTGTGTAAGTTCATGATTGTTTCCAAAAAGAGGATTCTAAAACACAAGAAATACACCAGGACAATTGGCATAAGCTAAATTGTTCTAAAAGACTGGATATTATCATCATCCAACTTAAAAGTAGGTTTAGTAATTAAATACTTCTTCAAGAGCAAGCATATTTACCTAGTATCACACCAAGGTATTAATATGTTACCCAAAGTGGTAGTAAATCTTTGCTTTGGTGAAATGAAATTATTTGTCATCCATTATAGGAATTTATGAAACTGTCAGTATTAGGTGTGATGGAGGACTTCTTAGAATGTTTTATAAAACATTTTACTTCACACCTGGACTTGCATCCTGAATCCTCTTCATCCCAGCAAACCCAAGGAAAATTACTTAATCCCTGGAAGCCGTAGGAATGTAATGCCAAGCTCTCTGCAAAACTGTGTGAAAACATCTGACACTATGTGAAAGTTTAAAGTGTCCAGCACGCAGTAGTTAATGCCATATTTTACTGATTCCAGATCAGTTTTCACAGCATCCTTTTTCACATTTTGTGATTTCTGAGGTCAGGATGTACCTTAAAATGAATGGAAGGCCTTTTACAGTTGTGAACAGCCAGAGAGAGGCCAGAATGACTAGTCACTGTCCACATGTTTGCCAAGTTGGATGTAAGTACTGGCAGCCTGGCTGGAAAACTACAACCCTTCTATGTTCCAGTCAACAAACTCTTTTAGGTTCATTTGAGGAAGGAACATTCGTATTGGTTGTAGAAACCTTTTCTTTTTGGCCCCTTCGGGTAAGATCAAGAAAGTGCCGTCCTAAGGACTTGCAGAATGAGAGTCAGTGGCTGTGATGGAGCCCTCTTTTCCAAAAATGCCCAGGCTGGGGTGCGGTGGTGCAATCTCAGCTCACCGCAACCTCTGCCCCCTGGATTCAAGTGATTCTCCTGCCTCAGCCTGCCGAGTAGCTGGACTACAGGTGTGCACCACCATGCCCAGCCAATTTTTCTATTTTTAGTAGAGACGGGGTTTCACCATATTGGTCAGGCTGATCTTGAACTCCTGACCTCGTGATCTGGCCGTCTCAGCCTCCCAAAGTGCTCTTTCAGGTTCATTTGAGGAAGGAACATTGTATTGGTTGTAGAAACCTTTTTTTGGCCCCTTCTGGTAAGACCAAGAAAGTGCCGTCCTAAGAACTTGCAGAACGAGAGTCAGTGGCTGTGGTGGAGTCCTCTTTTCAAAAAACGCCATGTCCCAAGAGGACATTACTAATTGAAAACACATGGACACCAACAATTTTGAGTTGAAGTGGTTTGGAAGATTCAAATTCGATGTGCGAAAAAGTTTTAGGGATATATATAGATGTATGT